>NC_086161.1:25858602-26178757 GCF_035149785.1 Candoia aspera | reverse complement strand
TTACAGCTGCTTCCCCAAGCCTCACTTGTACTAAACCACTCTGAAAACCTGGCTCTTTCCCCAGGCATTGGATTGGAATGGGGAGCGGGTCCTGTGTGTTTGATTGCCTTTTAATGGTGGTTCTTCTTCTGGCATTTGGGTGGGTTTTTGTTTTTGTTTTTCTTAATTGTATGATTTGATTCTTTTTACTGTACACTGTTCAGTGTCTTCATAGAGTTGGGTGGCTTTATATGTTCCATAAATAAATAAATAAAGCAGTGGTAATTTAATGGGAAGGTACTCTGCCTGTTCAGGTCAGAAAAACAACTTCTCTCCATCTCTTCCCCTCTCCTCCCTAAAATTTCCACCTCCATACTGCAGCCAGTAGATCAAACCAACAAATTCAAGCATGTGTTTGCAGTAGATGTACCATGGATTGGTTCAGAAGTGCAGAAGACCATGAACAAAGTGCAGACATGCAAAAACCTCGCCAAACCAACCAGCATAGAATCTCTGTAATTTTAAATGCACTCTGCAATCTCCACAAATGAAAAGCCACACAAAAATGGATGGAGAATAGTATACACTGAAGACCAAATTAGGGTCATTTTGCATGTTTGATTCTGCAGATGCAACTTTGAAAAATGTGCAGCTTAAAATTAAATAAATCAATGTCTGAATTACAGGCTTAAGCTAATATAAGGTCTATCCCTAAGCCCTAAATGCATGTAATCCTGGATATTTTTGATTTGTCTTTTTTTTTTCTGGGATATAGAAAGACTGCTTTTAAGCGGTTTAGTACTGAAATTGTCAGGAAAGCAAAATGCCATCAATTTCCGATACCAAGTTAGTCCAAGTCTGAGATAGGATGCATCTGTAGGAACTTCAGAATCAAAGCTCCATGCCCTCCCGCTCCACCCCCATTCCATAGACAGCATTAATCAGTCAAAATTCTGCTCTACATAAATGCCTTCAGCTCCTGCTTTGTTATTTGTGTAGAGTTCTCAGCAGGCCACGTCCAGTCAGATCCCAGTCTATTCATTCACCTGGATTCTGGTTTCCCCTGCTGGCTTGCAATCTTGGCCAAACTGTGATGACTGTATTACTCAGCTTGCCACTAAATTCGATTCATACGTAGTTAAAGTAGAAATCTCTTTAATGGAGTGTAGTATACAGTACAGTGAAAAAGTTGCAAATAAACGTTCCTGTGCTTTCTCCAAGTTAAACAGCCCAATGAACTCAACCCCCTCCCCCTTCTTCAGTATGCAGCCCCCCTTTTCGTGCCAGTTTGTTCAGTTCTGTGCAGATGTCTCCAACAGCTTGGCAGCTTGACCTTGGATGCCAGAGATAGTCCAAACAAGATGCTTTCACACTCCTGGCATGTCCCCCTCCCACTTTAACTGACCTGCAAGTCCCAACATGTGTTGACTTCATTCATGCATGTGAATCTGATCAGATGTTGTGGGAACGTTTGATCTGGGAGCATGGCATATTGCCCACCTAGAAAAATAACTACAAACATAATTAGTAAAAAGCAAGAAAAAGTGATAGGGTAGTTAAAGGAGTTGGTAAATGGGAGAATTAAGGAGCAGGCTTGTTGGAGTATTTAGCATGAAATTTTTTAAGCAAAAGAGGTGCATTAACATGATGGCTAGAAACCCATTCGTTATCAGGAAAATGTTTCCAGCAAGCTGGGAACTGTAGAGAGCTACAATGTTTACGAGCATCCAAAATTTCTTGAACTTCAGAATGCTGTTTGCCATCAATCATGATACAAATTGGTGCAGGTGAAGTTGGATGCCATCATGGTGATTCACGAAGTGGCTTCAAAAGGCTGCAATGGAAAACAGGGTGAATTCTTTTCAAATTATCCGGAAGTTGCAATTGCACAGTGACAGGGTTAATTATTCTTGTAATAGGAAGAGGTCCTATAAATTTTGGTCCTAATTTTTTGAGTTGCGCAGAGGAATTTGGTGGAAAGGTAGACTTTATCTCCAACCTTCAGGGGCCATTCGGGAGAGTGTTTGCAATCAGCAATTTTTTATAAGTGGTTTGAGCATCTGTCAGAGCTTGTTGGATGACAGGCTAAGCCAAAGCAACCTTTTTGCACCAGTCTTTGGTAGAGCAATGGTCTAGTGGGGAGAGAGGCAGTTTGGGGACAGGGACAAAATCTTGGCCATTAATGACTTGAAAAGGAGAGAGAGCAGTGCTTTGGTACACAGCATTGTTATAAGCGACTTCGGCAAAAGGAAGGAGGTCAACCCAGTCGTCCTGTTGATAATTAATGTAGCATATAAGGAATTGCTTGAGAGTAGAATTAGCCCGTTCAGTCTATCCGTCTGTTTGTGGATGGTTCGACGAGCTTAAAGCTTGTTTGGTGCCAATTAATTTCAAAACCAGATCTCCAATATTTTGATGTGAATTGAATTCCGCACTCTGAAATCACATGTTCGGGACACCCGTGTAGTCCGTACATGTGTTGTACGAAATGAGCTTGTTTGGAAAACAGATTGATAACAATCCAAATGACTGCTTTGTTTTTACTCTCAGGTAAGTTAACAGTGAAGTCCATGGCTATCTGTTTCCATGGTCTGGAAGGTTCAGCTACTGGCTGGAGAAACCCTTGAGGTTTCTCCCCTTTCTTCTTGGACCTGGCACAAGTGGGGTGACTAGAAATATAGTCCTTGACATCTTTGCATAAAGTGGGCCACCAGAATTGGCGGTGTAATAAATGTAGGGTTTTGACAAAGCCAAAATGTCCAGCTATTTTATCATCATGAGACCACTGTAAAATTTTGGCACGTAAAGGCTCGGGGATATATAGTTTGCCAGCAAACTTTGCCGGCAAACCCATACAGTTCAATCAAAGTAGATTTGTTATTTTATAGCCAAGTATCAGATTGGAGAGCCGCTTGCAACTCATGTTGCAATTTGTTCTGCACTTTCACTTTCTTGGCCGCAGTTTGGCTGCGAGTTACGGTGGCTAGCCCCAGCTGCATGGAAGAAAAGACCATATCAACAATCTCCTTTTGCTGACTGTTGTGTTGGGGAAGGCGAGAAAGAGCATCTGCTCAGAAATTTTTCTTTCCAGGAAAGTAAGTTAAAGTGGAATTGAACCGACTGAAAAATTGAGCCCATTGAAGCTGCTTGGCATTTAGTTTTCTGGTTGTGCATAAAGCTTGTAAGTTTTTATGGTCAGTCCATACCTCAAATGGATGTTGAGCTCCTTCTAAAAGGTGCCGCCAAGCTACAAGGACTGATTTCACTGCGAAAGCTTCTTTCTCCCATACATGCCATCTGCACTCAGTGTCAGTAAATTTACAAGACAAATAGGCACAGGGGTGCAAGGCACCTTGGAGGTTTTGCTGTAAGAGTATTGCCCCCACAGCCATATCTGACGCATCTACCTGCATTATGAATGGTTGTTCAGGATCAGGATGTTTTAATATGGATTTGGCTGTAAAAAGTGCCTTCAGACATTCGAAAGCGGTTTGGCATTCAGTGGTCCAATTTAACCTTGCCCCAAGATTGTAACTTTTCACGTTTCCCCTCCCCCTTTTGTTTTCAATAAATCAGTCAAAGGCAGTGAAATTTGTGCAAAATTAGGGATGAATTCGCGATAAAAATTAGCACACCCCAGGAAACTTTGCAATTGGCAGCACATGCATGGAGGTTCCCATGCCACGATGTCTTGAATTTCTGCAGGATCCATTTCTTTCCCTTTAGTGGATACTCTATAGCCCAAATAGTCTAGCTCTTTTTTGTAGAATTCACATTTTGACAATTTAGCATACAAGTGAGCATCCCAAAGCTTGGTTAACACCTGCTTGATGACTCTAATGTGTTCTTGTTCATTTTGTGAGTTGATTAAGATATCATCCAAATACACTAAGACCCCTCTGCACAGATGTTCATGTAGGATTTCATTTATAAATTGCATGAACACCCCAGGATCCCTGACAGTCCGAACGGCATGACTTTGTACTGGAACAACTCCAAAGGGCAGTTGAAAGCAGTCTTCCACTCATCTCCTTTCCAAATGTGAATTCGAAAATGCGCTTAAGTCCAATTTGGTAAAGATCCTTCCCTTGGAGAGGCGCGCAAGCATGTCCTTCATCAACAGGAGAGGATATTGATTTGTGGCGGAAATAATGTTTAATACTCTGTAATCTGTGCATAATCTTAATGAGCCGTCTTTCTTGGTGCGAAATAAGACAGGTGCGACCAGTGGTGAATTGGCCGGCTCAATAAAACCCCAGGCTAGGTTTTTGTCAATAAATTCTCTAAGGACTTCCGTTTCCCTTTGGGACATTGCATACATTTTGGGTTTAGGAAGTTTGGCATTTGGATCAATTTCAGTTGCACAGTCCGTCTTTCTGTGGGGGGGGGTAATTGGTCTGACTCTTTTTCATCAAATACATCTGCAAATTCTTTGTATTGGCTCAGAATTAATGGATTGGGGTCAGTGGGAGGAGAGGCTCTCTCTTTGATCATTATGCCTGCAAATTTGCTTTTCAGGGTCAGAGTCTCTTGGGGTAATCCCAAATAAAATCCATCCTTGAATTGCAAGCTCCCCACTTCCCAATCTACATGGGGTTTTCAGCTCTGTAACCATGGCAATCCTAGAAGCATGGCATAATTGGCGATATGTGCCACAATGAACTGTAAAGTTTCTGTATGGCTGCCTATCCACATGGCTACAGTTCCTGTGTCATATTCCACTGAACCCCCGTGGGCTTCTGATCCATCCAATTGTGTAAATACTATGGGTTGCTTTAACTTCCTCACCTTTACGTCTAGCCCCGTTACTATGACAGGATGAATTAAACATCTTGTGCACCCTGAGTCTAACATGCCCATTAAGCCAGCCTTGCGGTTAGTTCTTAAATTCTTTAACTGAACCCCAACCAACAACGTTGGACAATCATCACTTACCAATGGGTCTTCATGCCCATCATCCCCTGCCTGCCTGTCAGTGCATTTCAGAGCAGGCATGTCTCATTTCCTGCTAGCTGGGGGTTTTCATCTTCAGAATCCCTTCCAGAATCCTCTGAAAACAGCAAGGATTCTTCTTTACGGGCAGTCGTACTACCCGCAGTGCTCTTGAGCTTGACAGGTGGGGATTTCGCCGCTTTAGTCCTGGGCTTTGTAGTTGTGGCTGACCCTGAATGATGGTAATCTGAGGCTCGATGTCCATTGTTTCCACACTTGAAGCATAGCCCCTTTTTGACTTGCCGTTCTCTTTCTTCATCCCATGGCCGACTTTGCCTTCTCCTCACCACCTGTAAATTGGCTGGAGCTCCTGTGTTCTTCCCCATCACTTGAGCTCGCACCGGCCATCTGACTTGGAATTGAGGGTTTTCCACTTCCCCTGCCAAGCAGATCCATTCTCTCACTGTGCTGGGATCTCCTTGTCCCAACGCCCAGCATAGCAGCTCTGGTTGCAGTCCGCCTTTGAAGTAATCCACCTCGGTAGACTCCAACCAATCTGTTACCATCCCAGCCAAAGCTTTAAATTCCATAGCATATTTGGACAGTTTTGGACCCTTGTCTGAGTTGTTGGAGAGCTGCTTTGGCCCGCAGCTTCGCCAGTGGGTCTTCGAAGCGTTCTCTCAGTGCTCTCATGAAGTCATCTAAGTTGCAGATTTCAGGAGCCACCACATCGTGTAACTGCACCAGCCAATCCGCTGCTGGCCCCTTCAGCCTGGATCCCACTAAATTCACTTTAGAGTATTCTGTGGGAAAGGTGTCCCCAAACTCTTCCATATAGGCTCCCACATTAGTCATGAAGAAAGACAATTGCTGGGGGTCCCCATTAAACTTTACATGTAGTTCACAGTGCCCACCCTTGGGGGGGGAAGACACGTGTCCTGTCAGCGGTTCTCCCCACATTACCGAAGGTCGGCTGCTTTTCCTGCTCTCCGATGTCGGAGATGATCGTCTTGACCCTGGGATTGGCTCAGGCGTTGATCGTTTGGACAAAATGATGGATTCCACTTCTGGTTGATTTAACACCCAATCCAATGATAATGAGATGTTTTGCAGTATTGTTTCCATGGAGGCTATCTGAGCTTTAAATTTCGCATTCGATCCAGGGTAGCCCCTTGTTCAGTTTCAGAGTCCTTAGAACTGGATCTCATGCTCTTTGGTCGCATGTCTGTTGACTGGTGAGGAGTCAGTGTGACTTCACCCTCTGTTCCTTCTTCCCAGTTTTGGGTGCTTTGTCGTTGATATCCAGGTGGCGTCCATTCCACTCCCTTGAGATCCGGGTGACCGGATGGCTGGAGCCAAGATGCTGTCGCTTTGGAACCTCGAGTGACATCCAGAGTAATCAGTTCCATGTCTAGCTCCACAGTACGGCTTTGCGGGGGTAGGGAGATTCCCACAGCTCCTTCTGTTTCTGAATATCCTTCGAATCTAGCCATTGACTCAGCCACTGCCTCTGGTTCTATCAGCTGAGTCGCTGTCCCTTCTTCCATCAGTTGAGTTGGATCCCCAGATGTTGCTTTCAACGTCTTATAGAATCTGGACTCTCTTCTGGGTACACATGTCTCCAGGTAGATGATTCGCAACTTTATGTGATGACTGTATTACTCAGCTTGCCACTAAATTCGATTCATATGTAGTTAAAGTAGAAATCTCTTTAATGGAGTGTAGTATACAGTACAGTAAAAAAGTTGCAAATAAAAGTTCCTGTACTTTCTCCAAGTTAAACAGCCCAATGAACTCAACCCCCTCCCCCTTCTTCGGTATGCAGCCCCCTTTTTCATGCCAGTTCATTCAGTTCTGAGCAGATGTCTCCAATGGCTCGGCAGGTTGACCTTGGATGCCAGAGATAATCCAAACAAGATGCTTTCACGCTCCTGGTGTGTCCCCCTCCCACTTTTACCAACCTGCAAGTCCCAACATGTGCATATGAATCTGATCAGATATTCTGGGAACATTTGATCTGGGAGCATGACACAAACCCTTTTGTCATCTCTCAGGATAAACAGGGCACAAATCCTGTGGCAAGGAGGGCAGAAATGCATTATGAGCAGGGGGCGGGGCGGGGCGGGGCTCACGCCTTCCTGTTCAGGTCCTCCCTGCGTCTCCATCATTTCTGCTCTTCATCCAAATAATAGCCAGGATCTACCCTTCAAAATCTTTCACTGCATCCCTGTCATCTTTTACTCACAGCTGCCTCCCTGCTGTTTTCATGGGATATTTTTAACTTCTCCTGAACACCTTTTCTGTCATTAGATGGAGGTGAACCACACAACCACTTCAGGTCTACCCTCTGGCCAAAGATGTAGATAGAGATGACACAGAAAACATCCGTTTGAGTGTCCTTTTCTCTTTAAAAGGGCTAAATTCACAGGGCTCAACATAGTGTTGATCTATGTGCTGTGGCTCCTATTTTTATTTTACTTGTTTTATTTGTTCAACTGTAATGCCACCCATCTCTGCAAGTGATTCTGGGTGGTGAACAATCTAAAAATAAATTAAAAACAAATTCCTATCATAAATACAAAAATTAAAATACATAGCAGCCAAGAAAGATGTCACAATCAGTTATTGTGAGCACAACCAGGAGATGGGCCCATTGGCACACTCAGGGCCTCAGGCCCGGCCACAGAGCCAGTCTTTAGGGCCTTAGGAAAGGCCAGCAGGGTCAGAGCCATCCTAATCTCTGGAGGGAGAATGTTTCGTAGGGTGAGTGCTATGGCAGAAAAGACTCACCTTCTGGGCCCTGCCAACCAGCATTTGCTGGCTGATGGGACCCATAGCATGCCCAATATCGGACAGGTAGAAACAACTGGGAAAAGACAGTCCCTTGGGTAACCCAGTCCCAAGCCATGAAGGACTTCAAAGGTGACAACCAGCACCTTGAATTGCACCCAGAAGCACACCGGCAACCAATGCAGCTCATGTGGTACTGGTGTTACCTATGTCAAATATCCAACACCATTTACTACCCATGCAGCCTCATTCTGCACCAGTTGAAGCTTCCAAATGCTCTTTAAGGGCAGCCTCATGTGGAGCACATTGCAGTAGCCCAGACAGGAGGTCACAAGGGCATGAGTGACAGTGGGTAGAGCCTCACAGTCCAGGAAGGGGCACAACTGGTGTACAACATGAAGCTGTACGAAGGCCTTCCTAGCCATGGCTGCCACCTGCTCTTCTTGCAGGAGCTGTGAGTCCAAGAGGACCCCCAGATTGCATACCAGGTCTAAGGCAGTCCACTCCATCCAGAACCAAAGATGGAAAATCCCTGGCACGAGAAGGTCCGAACACCCAAAGCCACTCAGTCTTGCTTTGGTTTAGCTGAAGCCTGTTGAGACCCATTCAAACCTCCACTGCCTCCAGGCACTGGGACAGAACATCCATAGCATCACCCAGGCAGTCTGGGGTAGAGATATGAACCTGGGTATCATCAGCATACTGGTGATATTCACCCCAAACTGTCAGACCACCTCACGCAGCAGCCTCATATAGATGTTCAACAGGAAGGGAGAGAGGACCGAGCCCTATGGTACCTCATGGAGTAGGGGCCACGGACTGGACCTCTCCCCTCCTGTCATCACTGACTGGAACCAGCCCCGGAGGAAGGAGGAGAACCAGGACAACACAGTGCTGCCCACTCCCAACTCCCGAAGTCCAGAAGGATACCATGATTGATGGTATTGAAACCCCCTGAGAGGTCAAGAAGAGCAAGGATAGTTGCACTGCTCCCATCCTGCTCCCACCAGAGGTCATCCAAGAGCTCAATCAATGCCATCTCAGTCCCATACCCAGGCCTGAATCCTGGCTGAAAGGGGTCCAGATAATTGGCTTCATCCAGAGCCCTTTGAAGCTGCCGTGTGACCACCTTCTCCACAACCTTCCCTAAAAAGAGAAGGTGGAGACTAGATGAAAACTGTCCAGACTGGTTGGGTCAAGCAATGGCCTCCTGAGAAGGGGACGCACTACTGCCTCTTTAAGAGCTGGGGGGACCACCCCTTCCCTCAAGGAAGAATTAACCACCACCCGAATCCAATTATACTACATTCTATCACGGACAGCCTTGACCAGCCAGAAGAGGCACAGGTCTCATGCGGAAGAGGCCAGACTAACAGCTACAAGCGCCCTCTCCACTTCCTCAGGCTCCACAGGATCAAACTCCTCCCAGGGCAGTTCTCCTCCTCCTGTTTATTGATGACTTTTGTAAGGTTAACTTTTCTTTAGTGGTGTTTCTTTCTCCTGCCAGTCATTCTGCTGCCTTTTTAGCAAAGAGACTTCCTAACTCTCAGTTCTATATGATCGATGCAGGTTCACAGTGTATTCTGGTATGTCTGACAGCCAGGCCTTTGAGCCTCTGGCCAAGGATAATCTTCCTGCCTCGATTCTCATTGTGATATTTTTGGTGCTTATATTCGCAGTAATGTGACTGCATGAGTGTTTACATGAGTGTCCTTCCTATCTGCCTATGCATGGAAACAGAGGTGTCATCCCCAGATCAAAATACACTTATTTTCCTCTCAATCAAGACCTGGTCTTTCCAATATTTTTCACAAACATATCCTCACTCTTGGATGTCAAAGGGCTACCTGAACAGATTTTGTAATCAGCCCAGGCTGTTCCAGTGAGTCTGGGAATTGCCTTTCTCTGTGGTAGATTGCTCCTTAGAATATGCCATGTCCCCATGTGGGGCCATTTACCTTTGCCCATCACTAGATGTCCATGCTTGGACAGATTATTTGGGGAACGAGGAGTGCTCTCCTCATTGGCATCCTAATTTAACTGCTCACCTCTTTGTTACATGTAGATGTGATGTACAGAGACCGTAAAGAAGAAAGGCAGGTTCTCTACTTGTAGCTTCTTGAGTGAGTGCCTTCAGGGTGAGCTTCCTGTAAATGTTTGCCCAGCTCTAGAATGTAAAATCCATATGTGAGACTACAGAAAAATCCTCTTGTCCCACAATGTATTTATTTGTTATTTCAATTTATATGGCTGCCCATCTCAAATACATGACTGAGTGGTTTACAACAATTTAAAAAACACATAAAAGAACAAAAATCAATATAAAAACCACACAACACAGTCAGCAGTTGAGGTATAAGAAGCCACCAATGACAATCAATATAACCGCTGCACAGGCTCTACCACACATCCAGATCCCCAAGCCCAGTGGCAGAACTGCGTCTTTAAGGCATTACGAAAAGCCAGTAGGGTTGCAGCCAATCTAATCTCTGGGAGATGATGTACTAAAGGGCAGGCACCATGACAGAAAAGGCTCTCTTCCTGGGCCCTACCAGATAACATTCCATTACAGAGGGCACCCAGAACATGCCTCTCATGCCAAACCTAACGGGATGGGTAGACATAATCAGGGAGAGATGGTCCTGGCCCCAAGCCATGAGGAGCCCCCCATAGGTCATCACCAGCACCTTAAATTGAAACTGGAATAATACTGGCAGCCAATGCAGCTCACAGAGAGAGGTGTAATGTGCACTGATAGAGAAGTGCACATAACTGCCTGTTCCACTGCATTCTGCACCAGCTGTAGCTTCCAGATGCTCTACAAGAGCCACCCCATGTAAAGCACATTGCAGTAGTTCATTCAGGAGCTGACCCAGGCATGAGTGACTGAACAGAGCCTCCCAGTTCAGGAACAGGTGCAACTGGTACATAACATGAAGTTGCACAAAGGCCCTCCTAGCCACAGCTGCCACCACCTCCAAACAGAAGCCATGAGTCCAAGGTGACCCCCAAATTGTGCACAGGTCTATTTGGGTAGCACAACCCCATCCAGAACAAGAGATGGAAAGTCCCTGGAACCAGGGCAACCTAAAAACTGAAGTCCCTCAGTCTTACTTACTTACTTACTTACTTACTTACTTACATTTCAAATTTTGTCACCGCCCATCTCCCTCAAAAATCTTGCTAGAGTTGAGCCTGTTGTTCCCCATCCAAACCCTGACAGCCTCCAGACACCAAAATAGGACCTCCACAGCATCACTTGGAGGGTCTGATGGTACCTCACCTGGTGCCGTTGGGTGGCCTCACCCAGTGGCTTCATGTAGATGTTAAACAGGAGCAGAGAGAGTACTGAACCCTGTGGAACCCCACAAAGCAGGGGCTGAGGCCAGGATCCCACTGCCCGATCAACCCTGATTGGAACTGGCCCCAGAGGAAGGAAGAGAACCAGCACAACACAATGCCCCACACTCCCAAACCCTGGAGCCAATCCAGAAAGATATGGTTGATGGTATTGAAAGCTAAGAGGTTAAGAAGAGCAAGGATGGACACAAAACCCCCAGTACATTCCTGCCAGCGGTCATCCAGAAGTGTGACCACTGCTGTTTCCCATACCCAGGCCTAAATCCCGACTAAAAGGGGTCCAGATAATCTGCTTCTTCCAGGATTCTCTGGAGCTGCTGTGTGACCATCTTCTCAACCTTCTCTAGAAAGGGAAGGTTGGAGACTGGATAAAAATTGTCCAGAACAGTTGGGTCTAGTGAAAGCTTCTTGGGAGGGGGTGAACCACTGCCTCTTTAGGAGATGGCAAGTCATCTAGGAAGAATTCATGAGTTACAGGTAAGGACCTTGCCCTTCAGTTTGTATGTGTCTTTTGTTCCCAATTGCCATGATTTTGTTTTCTCTCTTTCAGACTTGCAACCACGTGACCATCATGGAACAAGAAGTGGTAGTGCTAGACCTTCGATAAGGCTGCCTTTATGCCACTGTCAGCTGTTACTGTCCTTCTTAAAGCTAATTTATGGTTGCTCCTCTCAGTTTCTACGCAGTGATACCCAGAATCTTAGCTATAACATCAAAGGGATTTTGCATACTCTCTGGTCACATGCAAATAATAATTTGGGGCATCAGAACACTGAGATCAGTAAAGCAAAATTATAAACTGAAATTAACCCTAACCTTGATACAGCAAGTCTTGGCTGTTGTCTGATGGTTTTCAACAAACCAGGCTCCAGAACACACATACTGTAGAAGCACAAACAAACAGGAACAACTTCTCAGAAGCGTTCTGCTCAACTCAGAGCACATCCATCCTTCTCTGTGTTAAGATCTTACTAGCTCTTGCATGTTCTTTGACAACTGCATCAATCCTATCACTGGTTTGGAGTTCTCATGCTCAACTGTGCTGTGCCAAAATTTTTGACTTTCGCAAGCAGTAATAAAGCAATTTTTGTGTTGGACAGAAGTAAGTTCCCACAAAGAAAATCAGACCATTGTCTATTGTGATCAGATTTCTCTTCCCCAGATAATGACACCTTGTTCCAAGGGAGAAATTCATGGGTTTATGAAGAGAAAATCCAAAGGAGTTTCTTAAAATAACTAGCTGGTTCTTTTGTTACTGACATCTCCCTTTTTAGGAATCTATGCATTTTAAATCAATCAATCAATCAATCTCAATCCTAAGATTAATGCTTTAAAGCCCATGAAGGGCTAGACTACATTTTGATACATTCTTAATGGTTTGCAGTTGTTAAACTGATTGCAGTACCCCATATGCAGAAAAGGATGTGCTCTCTCAGAAATCTCGAAGTGCTCTATGAGAAATTATCTTGATTCTATCCAGTTGGCTTTTAAGTGCCTCTTCCATGCTATAAATTGGAAGTAGGTGGATGAGAGACTATTAAGAGCAAATCTCCCAGCTTAGCAACATGGCCATGCCCCCAAGCTGCTCCCTATGTGCTGCCATAGGAGTGGCATCCAAGCATCTGAGAATGAAGGTCTGCTGCTGCTTGCCATCGCTGTTTCACAAGGAAGTCCGTACAGTTCGGGCTCAAATTGTCCATGAATTTTGTCGCCTTGTATTTCCTGCCTTTGAGCAGCTTTGATACTTAACATTGTATGTACAGCAGGAAGTGTGTTGAAATTTTGTGTCTGGTTCAAGAATGACTCGCACAAGATTCTAGGTTAATCCGCAGTATAAGAAGTTAGCCTTGGGCGGTTGAGCCCAGTTCCCAGTTATCCCCTTATCTTTGGCTGTGGACCTATCTGAGGAGCAACTTAGTGGAAGATGCAAAGCTTTTGAGTTCAAACTTCCTCTTCTGCTGCTCCTGTGGTTTTCTTTAAGAGATTCACACCCAGCCCAAAGTAGAGGGAGTGCCCAAAATGTGCATGTGACCTCCATAACTGTTGCTCAATAGCAGCTGATGCCAAGTGGGACCCTTCCTGGTTCTTTTCTCCAGTGACCATTCATTCATAATTACTGTATATGTATTTCTGTGGAGAGAGACATGAAAGTGCCAGGAATTTATGTACAAATGCATTCATTTATTTATGCTCTTTGCAGCCTGTCTCTGCTGTGTTTCGGGTTCTGAGTTAAAACGGTGGTTGAAGAGCTTCTAGATATTTCACTTAATATCTAATAGGCTATTTTTGCTCCTTGGAAATAGGGCACTAGGCTCCTTTGCTGCAAGTCCTTCCCCAGAGTACTGGGTACACCAAGGTTCACCAAATTTGTGGTGTCTGGGTTCCAAAGTTTGGGCGTTGGCGGTGGGGAAGGTGTTGGTGCATCAGCAGCATGGATGTGAAACTGAATAGATGAGAGGGACAAGCAAGGTGGCTGCCAGAGCTGCATGTAGGAGGGATGTTTTGGATGAAGAGGTCAGTCTAATTTCACTGGGTTGTGTGCTTCTGCTCTGTCATCTGGGGAAGATGAAAGCCTCTTGATGTCTCAGATCTGGCAGTTGAGGGGCAACAGACAGTAGGGCAGTAAGGCAGCAAGATAGCTGTCAACTGCTACTGATCTTATTCTGCAACATTCAACTGTAGAAGAATGCTGGAGGAGGTGTGAGCTGTGCTCTCTTCAAGGGACACTCAGCAGACCCTGCATTATGTTGTTTGTGGTAGGTATCTGACATGCTCTGGAAACCTTGTGTCACACTGGTAGGCTAATTCTGGGGAAGTAGGATTCTTCAAACAGGATCATCAATAGAAAATGTGACAGTTAAATGGCAGAAAACCTTAGCTGTTGGCCTTGATCCACGATAGTAGCTGATAGTGTCAATACCCAGGCATGGCTGGCTGGCTTCTGCTCCTCGGCCAAGGCAGCTTCAGCCCCAGCCCTCAAGTCAGCATCCCAGAGTTGAGAGTTGCCCACCCACCCACACACACACCAGAAGGCCTGTTCTGTGTCAGGAGCTGCATTCCATTGCAGCGGCAAAGGGATACCAAAGCGGGTGGTGGTGGTGGACAGGGTGCCTGGGTCAGAGCTTCCTTATTAGGCTGTCCAGCCTCAGCTCCAGGATCGGGAAAGGCTGCCTCAGAGTTTTGGGTGTTTGTGCGAAGGCTTTTAATCTGGAAGGGACACTGGGGCTCTTGGGCCAACTCAAAAGGCCTCCCTTCCTGGCATAAGCAGAAAGTGGGCTAGAGCTCTGAAACTGCAGCTCAGTGTGGACAAGACTCTTGCAGAGGATACTCGGCATGCCACCAAGCTCATTCCATTAAGCTCACTGCAGCAGATCACATGTTGGGAGCTGTGCTGTGCAGGGCTCCAGTCCAGAGCTCCTTGTGCAAGAGAGGGGACACTCCAGTAGGAGTAAAACAGCCCCCTCTCCACTGCTGTCAGGCCCAGCCCAAGAACTTCAGAGAATCAGTTCTGCCAAACTCCAGTTCTTTATTTGCTCACGCCATACAGACAGAACCTTGCCAGACTAAAGCCGCTCTACCTAACCTAAGGGAAATCTTCGGGGAGGCTCTAGGGTGGGGCGAGTCTCAACCTCTCTGTCTTCCCACACTCGCTTCCTGGACTGTGTCTCCTCTTATCTTGCTCCCCTCCCTCCTTCCTGAGAACCAGTGGCATTACTGAAACCCACCACATCTGCTCCTCTTCCAGAGGGCACTGCCACACCCAGACCTTTGTGGTGAAGTGGGTGCCCAGCCTCAGCAGGCACCTCAGGTCATGCCGTTCTTCCAGCTGCAGTTGTAGCGGGGAACAAGACGTCTGTGTCCCACCTCCTCCCTGAACTCTTCCAGCCACCCCTGCCTGTCGTGAGCCAGCACTCGGGCGTAGGGGGCAGAGACACAAACGGGGTATGTCCTCTTCAGCCTTCTGGCTAAGCCTGGGAGATGCTGGAATTACGCAGACTCCATCTTAGCAGGAATGATGGGTGTGGTAGTGGCTTTTGTCTCAGGAAGCACCTACTTGTGGCACAAGAGTGGTAAAAAGCAGGCCAATTGTTGCTTGAGGGATTTGCACTGATATTTTGCAGATTTGCTTCTGTTGGCACATTTCTGGTGTAACTGCAAGATCTGGTTTCGGTGTCCTGGAAAGAGCTTTGCTATTGACCAAAGGGCCTGTCTAGCCCAGGTTTTTACTTGTTTGATGGTCCGTGAGCAGGAAACCGGGGCTAGAGCCTCTCCTGGTGGTTTTCCTGGGATATCTGGAAACGTTTGGCCTGCCGCGTCTAAGTCGGGAGATTCCGATTCCCGATAAACGTGCGTTCTTCGTAAGAAGCCGTCTCGGTCACGCGTCCTGCCCGTCAGAAGCAGGAGACGAGCTCGCGGCTGCCGGGCCGCCTTGCTTCGCGGACGGACCCCCGAGCGGCCTCTCTCCCACCCGCCACCGCGCTCCCTTCAGATGGTCCCAGATCTGGGCGAAAAGCAGGGCCTCGCAGGGGTGCGTTTCGCCGCCGCCCTCCGCCCTGGGCTCGCTCCACCCGCCTCCCTCGTCCTATGTGGCCCCTCGCCCTCTCCCTCTCCCGGACGTCATCCGCGGGCGCTGCTCGCTGGGCCGGCGGCGTGCTGCGCTCCGCGGGCAGCGCCGGCTGACGGCGCGTCGGAAGAGGCCCGCCGCGACGGCTGCGGCGCCCGCGGCTCGGCTGCGGCGCGGGGGCGCGGAACTTCCTGCTCCATCTCGCGCAGACCGAATGGCACACCAGGTCAAGGCACGTCCTTTGCGAAGGGAAGAGAAAAACAGATTGCGATGAAATTGCCCATTTTTCCCCCTTGCAAGTCTGCCTCTTTGGGCTGAAGTCAGGGACCTGGATGCGCGCGTGGCAGAGTCGAGGAGCGCTTGCCCTTTCCCAAGGGTGAAACTTGCTCTCTGCCAGATGTGAGCCCCAAGTCTCTCTCCTGGGGCTTGGAGGCGAACCGAAAGCCCCGGCGAGCTGCTTCCCGATCCTGCCAGCGCCCGCCCGCCCGGCCTCCCTCTGGCCTTACGCCCCCTCGCAGGAGCCTCTGCCCTGCTCTGAGGCACGTTCGTTTCCCTTAAAAAGGCAACAGGGAGTTTCTCAGCATCTGGTTGGATCTTTTACAGCATCTGCTCTTCATTCTTCTTGTGTTGCAGATTCTTGTCATCACAGCTGGCAGGAAATAGGTTGTGCCAGCCACAGCAGCCCAAGGAGCTTTCCCGGGACTCTGGGAGGGCTGTGCGGCTCGAGGGCCAGGCTGCCATATGGCCCTGTGGGCAGGGAGGAGAGACTAGTTATGTTCCTAAACACTTGAACACCTGAAGCTTCAGGATCACTCTGATGGTGGTGGGTCTGGGTTAATGTTCCTGCTTAGGTTTTCTGCTAATGTTCAGGGTGTCCATGTTCTGCGGTGCTGAAAGTTACCAGAAATATTTAAAAGCTTCCTAGCAGTGGACCAAGAAAAGTCCCCAGAGCAGAGAGAACCGGCCCAAGTCACCTGCTACATGCTCAGGGAAGTCAGAAACCCCCAGCGGAGGGAGGGCCTCTGCTATCCAGAGTGAACCAGCACCAGCTGCCGAGGCATGTAGGGCTGGGATGGTGATGTGCCACTCCCCCTCCCCCTTATTTAGGGAGAAAGGAGGATGCCCATGTCAGGCATAAAAATGTCTCAGGCCATTATCCATTGTTTATGTGCACATCAGCTTCTGCTGTGCCAGAAAATGCTTCTCTTTCTCCTGACATCACAGCTGCTTTCATGGTGGCCTGAAGCTGCAATTCCCTCCCTTGTTATGGTGAATCCAGATCTCTTCCTTTCTAGGTTAATCTGTGCCATCTTTTCCCTCTCTCTGGGATGAATGGTCAGCTAATGGCCAGTTCCCCACACAGTACAATTGCAGGGCAGACTTCCTAAGGTGCCTGAGACTTCAGTACTTCCTTCTCAGAAAGAGGATAGGGTTCCACAAGATACAGTAATTTTCTGATATGTTTCCATGCTAAGATTCTTCAGGACTCCTGAATGAAAGCATTGTTATAGTCAGCTGGAACAAAATCAGTGTTCATTCAACAGATGGTGTATCATGATATAAATTACTTGACAAATTACTCTCAACCTCAGTAGCCAACTTCCTTCTATTATGCTGATTTAGAAATAAACCAAATATGGTGTTAAAACAGCCATAAGAGAAAATATAGACCAGACCAACTGAAAATAAATATATTTTTAAATCAAAACAGCTTACACCCAATGATTTCTTTAAAAGTCACTCTTTGGGTTCTTGCTGAAATGGCACCTTATGAAAGTCTCTGGGATGATAAACTCCCAGAGGCACCAGGCGAAGAGAGGCTCATGGCCTCACACCCACAGCTGCTAAATTTTGAGTGGGTCTTGAAAACAGCCTCACTCAAGGAGCGAAAGCAATGTATGTTCCAACTGGGTTGCTACAGAGAGCCTGTCCACTTGGATGCCCCTCCTCTGTGGGGAATCATCTCGTTGCTGGGCTTATGGCCCCCTTAGAGCTTTCTGAACTGAGCGAATTGGCATGACCTTTTTCGTTGCCATTGTCCATCTTAAGGCTTCTTCACACCTGAAGCTTCAGGATCACTCTGATGGTGGTGGGTCTGGGTTCCTTGTCCAGTCGAGGTTGTACCTGACTTGGAAGAGTCTTGCTTGATCCTGTGCATGGGCTTCTGTGTCTGCGTCAGCACAGGCTCTTCCTCGTGGCCACATGGCATGCTCTTGTATCCTTGAGTTGAAAGCAAAGCATACTGACGGAAATGGCACTGCTCCACAGCTTACCTTTACTGCACCTCAGCAACAAGGCCAGGCTTCATACAGTTTAAGGCAGGACAGTTTCAAGGTAGGAATTGATGATCCTCTATTTTCTTTTCCCCTCCCAGCCAGCATCACCCACCACTAGTCAGTCTCCTGAATACGTGGTGGGGCAGGGTTGGAGTTTATGCCTCCATTTTAAATGTTTATTTATTTAGCCTTAATCCTTATTACTCATTATTGCTGTTACTACTATTTTGGATCTCCCCCTTGCGCCAATTTTGTAATCTAATCCAGATGACCTCTAGATGGCAGCATCTATGAACTGTTCCATAGAACAGTTTCCTGGGAGACTGATCGGGCTGTCCAAGGAACTGCTGACTTCTACCAGAGACCGATAAACCTTTGTCAAATAATAGCCCCCCCACACCTTCCACAAGTGATCAGAACAGCTGATTTGAAATACTATACAAAGAAGCCTGAACCACAGAGCCCTTCATGCTATTGTGCCTCTGGATGTTTCTTTGTTGTCTCTGGACACCGGTTTACCCCACGAACTGTTTCTGGTCAGGCAGAAAGAATTCTCCCTCTCACTTCCCCCATTTCATGCATGTGTGTGTGTGTGTGTGTCTGCGCGCATCTTACATACTTGCCCTGCTGTACCATATTTACAACCCAGACACGCACACCAAATAACAGGATTCCTGGCTGACACATCTATCTGTCTTCTTAGTGTATGGTATTCCGGTATAAAGCAGATAATCTGATGTCTCCCACAGTCAAAGTCAAAATGGCCACTGAGGTGCCTTGCCTAACAACGAGGTAGGGAAAGGGTGTTTCTGTTTCAGACTTGCTGGGGCAATTGAGGCTGAGCCAATCACTATCCTGACCACTGCCCTGATCCAAGGGGCCTGAGATTATCCACTTGGGAAGTGTTGGGTTGGGAGAAGAAGGAAGACCACACTTCCAAACTGTAACAACTAAAGATGGCTCAGCAGCGGGCTGGGGAGGAGATTTCATTCGGATATGTTCCTCAACTTTATAAGTAAGGCGCTTTTGTGCGGTACCAAGCAAGATGTGAGGATGAACCACTGGACTCAAAAAAGCCCCCCAAACCCTTGGAGCTATCTTTCCAGCTTCAGAGACTGTTCTTAGTGCTTGGCTGAAGATTTGCAAGCATTGCAGAACTGGCATCCGACTGGCACCGAAGGAGGTGTTCCTGAGGCTGCCTCTCCTCCTCCATTTCTGGTGCAGGCAGAACTCCTCTGCTTCATGGCGAAGAAAGAATAGGGGGTGAAAGTGAGGCCAGCTTTTCTCTAAGTGGCATTATCTTTGCCAGCTCTGAGATGGGGTGGTAGCACTTCCTGTATTGCCTGGAAGAAGAACCCCAGGACTGCTTTGATCATCTTGATGAATGGGTGGGAGTGTGACCTGCTTGTGCTCTTGGGTCTTTCAGGTTTTGTAGCCACAGATCGTGGTATCCTCTGGGCCATTTGGGGGAGGCAGGCCTTGGGGGGACTGTCCTGCAGGAATTGTGGGTGTTCTTTTTGGGATGTGCCCAGAAGTGGAGCTAAGGAACTCCAGCTCAACACCTAGATCAGTGTTTCTTAAAGTGTGGTCCTGGGACCTCTGGGGGTTCCCCAAGAGACCCTCTCAGGGCTCCACGAAATCAAAATTATTTGCCAGTCTATGTTGAAAAATAATACAGTATCAAAATCCCATCAAACAATTGTGAGAAATGGTAGCGACCGTGAATGCATCAATTTTAATTTTTAAGGCAGTAAATTTTGATAAATATAACCTATACAAAAAGCCCTTTTGGGGTTCTGCATAATTTTTAAGAGTGGGAGGGGATCCCAAGAGTAAAAAAGTTTAAGAAACACTGACCTAGATCATTGTCCTATGATATTGCACTAGCAAATTTTATTAAAAGGCATCAACTTTCTACCACTCTTCCCCACCATCCCAATTTAAATCCCATACCTGCCTAGCCACTGTAGGCACCTAATGACAAAATTGTTTGCCTCCAGATAAAATTGGTGAGTTGGAAAAGGTGCTGCCAGGCGCCTCCTGTTTTTCTGCCACCACAGAGTAACACAGCTCTCCTCCTACAAGGCCTGCAGTGTTCCCCATCAGATGTCAGATGTTCAGGTGTATGGATTTAGCTGCCAACTCCAGTGCCACCTCTACTGGTCTGAGGTGGGCACCTTTGGACAAGAAATAAAGGCCAGTTACATTGTGCTGCTGGGACTTGCCCCAGAAGCAAAGCCTCCACTGCAGGGGCCGTGGAGATCTCCCCCCGCCGCCCCAATGGACACCCTTCTCTTCCCAAGCTTGTGACCTGCTTGTGCCCCTCTCTGCAAAGTATGGCCCTGTTCAGAAGCAGCCCCTAGTCTTGGAGAGAACAGACTGTTCTGTGTTCACTTCAGTGGGGCTCAACACCGCTACTGTATCCTTCAAAAGCGACACCTGCGGTTTGGAGAACCAGGGCAGGGCAGGGAGGTGGGATCTCCAGCCCTCAGGTTGAATCAGTCCTCCAGCTGGACCACCCTGCAAAAACTCAAGAGAGGACTGTCCCCAACGCCCCATTCCTTTTTCCGCTTCAGCTTCCCTTTGGAAGTACAAGGGGGGGCATGTAATACTGGCAAAGGCCAGTCAACTGAGTCCATTCTCCTGTGCCCCCCCCACCAAGAGAGGAAGGCTAGGGTGCCAGGGGAGTGCCACTTTGTCTTGGATCTGCCTCCTTGTCCTCCGCCTGAGGCCGGTCTGGGCAGTTAGTCGGGTGCAAGGATTCCTCAGAGCAGAGGCCCTGCTAGAGCCTGTCTTGATCCACAGCACTTTCCTCACGAGGGTCACAGTCCCCGTGTCTTGCTGCCCAGAGACATGGACAATACTAAGATGCAAAGCATCCCTTTCTTGGGCTCTACCCCTCAGCCTGCTGGATTTAACCCCTAGATCAAGGCCCAGGTAATTTGGCATTCAGTTTCCATGCCTGTTTTGAATTTGGGGTTTTAGGCAAGTTACTTTTATTTATTTGTTTGTTTGTTTAATTTATATCACCGCCAATCTCCCCCAATGGGAGAGACTGGGTGGTTTACAATAAAAAATAATAAGAACGTATAAACCTAAAATTACAATCTAGGAATATAAATAGAATAAATAGATATAAAATCCAAGAGGAGCTGGAATCCCAATCAGTAGGGGGTGCTGTGGTACCAACCATCCCCAGGTGGAGCTTTTACCTTTCCCATCCCAAGCAAGGCGACAGAACCAGGTCTTCAAATTCTTCCAGAAGGCCAGGAGTGAGGAAACCCATCTCAACTCCAGGGGCAAGATGTTCCAAAGGGCGGGCGCCACTGCAGAGAAGGCCCACCTCCTGGACCCCACTAGATGGAATTCCTTTGCTGATGGGGTCCGTAGCATGGCCCCTCTGCCCAACTGGGTGGGGCAGGTCGATGTTGCGGGGATGAGACGTTCCCTCAGGTAACCTGGCCCCGTGCCCTGTAGGGCTTTAAAGGTAATAACCAACACCTTGAATTGGACCCAGAAGCAAACTGGTACCCAATGCAGCTTGCGTAACAGCGGTGTCACGTGCCGTTTTTACAGCACCAATAACTGTCCGCGCAGCCACATTCTGGACCAGCTGAAGCTTCCAGATACTCTTCAAGGGTAGCCCCATGTACAGCGCATTGCAGTAGTCTATATGGGAGATGACAAGGGCATGAGTGACTGTTCGGAGGGCATCTCAGTCCAGGAATGGGCGTAGCTGGCGCACCACCCGAAGATGTGCAAAGGCCCTCCTGGCCGCTACTTCCACCTGCTCTTCAAGCAGGAGTCACGAGTCCAGGAGGACCCCCAGGTTCCGCACTGGATCCAAATGGGGCAGTGCCACCCCATCCAGAATCAAATATGACAACTTCCTGGAAACCAAGGGGCCATCAATCCACAGCCACTCCGTCTTACCAGGGTTCAGTGGAAGCCTGTTCCCCATCCAGGCCCCCACAGCCCCCAGGCACTTGGAGAGGGTGGCGACCGCATCACTTACCTCACCCTGGATGGTGATATATAACTGAGTGTCATCGGCATATTGATGATACCTCATCCCATGGTGACGGATGATCTCACCCAGTGGCTTCGTGTAGATGTTGAATAGGAGAGAAGAGAGAACCGAACCCTGCAGCACCCCACAATGGAGGGATCGAGGGGCAGATCTCTCCTCTCCTATCACCACCGATTGGGACCAGCCCTGGAGGAAGGTGAACCAGCGCAAAACTACGCCACCCAGCCCCAACCCCCTGAGCCGCCCCAAAAGGATACCATGGTCGATGGTATCAAAAGCCGCTGAGGTCAAGGAGAGCAAGGATGGATGCACTCCCTCCATCCCGCTCCCGCCAGAGATCATCCATAAGTGCGACCAATGCGGTCTCCGTCCCATATCCTGGCCTGAAACCTGACTGAAAGGGGTCCAGATAATCCGTTTCCTCCAGAATCCTCTGGAGCTGCAATGCAACCGCTTTCTCAACCACCTTTCCCAAAAAGGGAAGGTAGGAGACAGGGCGAAAATTGCCCAGTATAGTAGGGTCCAGGGATGGCTTCTTGAGAAGGAGTGCACCAGCGCCTCCTTAAAGGCAGCTGGGAACACTCCCTCCTTCAAGGATGCATTAACCATTGCCTGGACCCAACCACAAGTCACCTCCTGGGCTGATTTTACCAGCCAGGAAGGGTGTGGGTCGAGATGGCATGTGGTTGCATTTACAGTCCAGAGGATCCTGTCCACTTCCTCAGGCCCAACAGGATCAAACTGTTCTCAGATAACTGGGTAAATACGTTCCCCAGGCATCTCCCCAGACTCTGCTTCACGCTTAGAGTCCAACTTAGAGTGAATCCAAGTGATTTTATCCTGCAGATGCTCCAAAAACTCTTCCGAACGGCCCTGCAAGTGGGTCACTGAGTCTATTTGACCCAAAAGAGATTGAGTGATCTTAAACAGCCCTGTCGGGCGTCATTCTGCAGATGCAATAAGAGCGGAGAAATACTCTTACTGCCACAAGGTAGGCCTTAATCGCAGCTCTAGCTTGTGTTCAGTCAGATTCTGTCTTTGTCTTCCTCCAGTGGCACTCCAGATGTCTCTTAACCCTCTTCAAAACCTTCAGCTCCTCTGTGAACCACGAGGAGTGACGGGTCGAATGCAGAAAGAGAGGTCGCACTGACGTGATCCTGTCCAAGGCCCCGGCCATGGCCCTATTCCAGGCCCTGGCCAGGACCTCCGCTGGACCATGCAGCAGGCCCTCGGGAATAACCCCCAGCTCTCTCTGAAACCCTACCGGGTCCATCAGTCACCAGGGGCGGACCAGTCGAATGGGTACTGCCTCCCTGCAGAGCCGGGTGGCACAAAAGAATCTCAGGGTCACCAGGGCGTGATCTCACCATGACAAAGGGGACAGATCTAACTCTCCCCTCAGATCACGTTGCCACTGCTCCGACAAGAAAATCAGGTCCAGGATGTGACCACTGTCTTGAGTTGGGTCTGAATAATCTGGGACAGGCCCATGGCTGCCATGGTGGTCATGAACTCCCAAGCCTCCTCCAAGGCACACCCCAGGGATGAGGTTGAAGTCCCCTAGAACCATAAGCCTGGGGAACTCCATTGCCAGCCCCAAGACAGCCTCCAGCAGCTCAGGCAGGGAGGTTGCCACGCAGCAGGGAGGCTGGTACAGTAGCAACACCCCCAACTGCTCTCAGGCACCCAACTTGAAGAACAGGGTCTCACAACTGGCCACTCGTGGAGCAGCACCCCTGAAGGCCACTAAAGATTCTCTGATGACAACTGCCACCTTTCCTCCACTGCCCCAGTGTATTGGCTGGTGCCACACCTGAAACCTGGCTGGGCACATTTCAGAAAGGGCTACTCCCTGCTCTGAGCCCAGCCAGGTCTCAGTGATATACGCCAGGTCTGCCCCCTCCTCCGTGATCAAGTCACATATGAGGGGGGCCTTGTTGTTGACCGACCTGGCGTTGAGAAGCAGCAGCCGGAGACCAGGGCTCGTGAGGATCTGCTGTCCAGGGCCTGGGTATGACCATGGAGGGTGGAACATGCCACCAGTAACAAACACCGGGGGCGTCTTCCCGGAAGATGGCCTGCCCTCCAGGTCCCGTCATAGCATCCCCGGCCCATCACCACCTCAATCGAATAGCCCGCCCCACAGCCCCCAGAGCTTCCTAGTCCAGTAGCCTCCACGCCCAGACCTCTGGAAATCCTGGGTTTAACCAAGGGTCCCTTTCCCCACACATCCATCCTCTCACACACAATCCACTTGGGCAATGGAAGGTTCCCCCAGCACACCAGCTCTCGCTCTCAGCCCTGTTGGGTCACAACCACCATCCACACCCTTACTGTGCCCTCCCCTCAACCTCTCTCACTAATGGAAGTGGGGCACCCCACCCACCCCTACCCACCACCTTCCTCTCACTCAGGAGTGGGTAGCCTTACATGCCATCAACCAATCCTAACCCCCTCCCGTGTCTCTCACCTATGGGGGAGGAGTACGTCACACATACCGAGGGACCCCAGCCCTCTGCCGCCTTAATATGCTAGGAATGGGGCAGCCCTCCACTTCCCCGAATGGACCCCTTATGATCTCACAAACCATGGGGTATTACCCTCAAAACCCCTCGACCACCAGATCCTTCACACTTCTGGGTTCACCCCCCCACCCCACCCAGGTCCCTCACCCCACCACGCCTCAGTCCACCATGTTGATATTCGGCCTGCTGCCCAGGCCAGTTCTCCACCTAGGCACTCTGTCTCAAGCAAGAGGCACAGCAGCCCCCAAGACTGCCGCCTCCCACCAAGGCCTTCAGGAGCTTCCCCAGAGTCCATCGTCACCCCAAAGCTTGGCGCACTCCATTGCTCCGCTATTCCCTCGGAAGCCTCGGACACCGCCAGGATTCTTTGCGGCTGTGGGAATCTACCGTCGCCAGTGCAAATTCCGGCTGGGAGGCTCCGACCGCGAGGTGAAGCCCACCGTCTCCACTGAAGCTGCCCAGCCCAACAAAGGTGTCTACCGGGGGTTGCAGGGATCCACTGGGAACTGCCAGGGTCCGCCAGGATCCACAGAGGTCCTCCCAAGTCCACCCCAGGTATATTGTTGCTGCTGTTGCCGCCACTGCCGCTAGAGTCCTCCACCGGCTGAATATTTTGCCATATCATTCGGGGGGGATCCACCCGTCTCCCATCTCTCAGTTCCAAGCCAGATTTTAAAGCTGGAAAGCCCACCAATTCCTTCCTTCAGCTCCCTAGCTGAGTGGGAGGTAAAGAGCAGGACTTGTGGGGTTCAAGGAGACCAGGATCCACTCCCCCTAGAGAGCCGTGGTCAGCGTCTTCTCGCCTGTCGCCATCATCTTTTCTTATACCAGTTTGCTTTTCACACCTGGCTGACCATGACTGATCTTGGGAAGCTAGCTGAGGTCAGGGCTATGGTGTCCTTGGATGGGAGACCACCAAGAAATCCCAGGGCTATAGCCTAGGCTGAGAAGTTAAAAATAGCCTAGAAGAAGGCAGGGGCCAGGGCCGCCACAACAAATTGTGTGTCAAATAAGGGCATTGTATGGGGGGCACCAGTTGCAAATAAAAAAAATCAAAAGCCATCTGGCATGGTTAGATAGAGATCATTTGAGAAAGAGAAGGCTACTAAAAAACTGGGGGGGGGGGCTAAGAGGAATTCCATCCAAGGGTGCTTTGTATGCCAGCAGTGGCCCCTGCAGTGGCCAACTGCTGCTAGGAAATGGCAGGGTGGGGCTTGAGTCAAGGGCCTCTTTACATGCTACAAGATGGATGTTCGATGGGAACAGCCACAATATGCAAATTGCCAGGGCTATGGTGTCCTTGGATGGGAGATCAAAGGGCCAGTGTGCCCAATGACCCCCAAAGGCTGGGGAACTGCAAGACCAGATGAAGAGACCCAGGCACCAGTTTCTACCCAGCCATGAGCATACAGTATATAGTGGATAGGATTAGTCCCTGCTCTCTGCTAGATTAGGGTGGATTTGTGGTAGGTGGAAGATGGGCATTTATTGCCAATCAGGTGTAGCCCGGTCAGACTCAAACTAAGCAAAACTTGGTAAGAGGTTTGAAAAAATGAAGCAGGCTTTTCAATGGCAGGAAAGGCACAGGTCTGACTGCTAGAGCTCAATCCACTCGCAGTCTTCCTGAACTGGCAGGACTTTGCATGGTGCACCCCTCCTGCTTTTGCACTCACCCCACGGCTGTCCTACACAAGCTGTATGCGAAAGACCGTCCTAACAGAGTAGACCCCGTGGCTCCTTAGGAGCAGGGAGGCCCTTTGCGTCTTCCATCTGGAGTACCAGTCAAGGACCTTGCCTTTCTGGGAGGCGTTCTCACCTCCTTGCCTGGCACCGCAACCCCTTCCCTCCTTTCCTCCTTCCCCAACTGCAGCTTATAAGGACTTGCCCCTCACTTGTTTATTGGAAGTGTAGCAAAGAAGGAGCAGATTCACAACCGAGGTGTGGCTTTCCAACTTTTTTTACCACATACATTTTTCTTACTATAGCAATTCACCGGGCTCTGTTCTACCATCAGCCAAGGTCAATATACTGAAATAAAGCACCTTATATGGCTAACATGCTACTCATTGGCCTTTTTAGGGTCTTGATTGGGGGAAGATCCGCCTCTGGGGTTTTATAATCTCACTGGTATTTATACCAAAGGCATCCCCAGAGCAAAGTCCCCGAGGAAAGGAGCCTTCTTGTGTGCTCGGTGAGTAAGGCAAAAGGACCCTTCCTAGAGCTGAGAAGGACCAGACAGATACGGGTTGCATCTTAAAATTGTGGCAGCTGCTTTGGGGAGTGGGAAGGAACCCACCTGGATCAAGAAATTGATTCTCTTGTGTTTAAGGTCCTCTCAGAGTCCAGGGGAGTCTTTGCAAGGCACCCTAAACCCTTTGTGCTACTGACAAACAGACAGTTTTCAATCTTCGGGGGGGAGGGTGGTCACCGGAGGGGTGAGACACCCTCAGGGCAGCTCCTGTTGTGGCTCGGCTGTTGTGGCTGCAGGCAGAGGGAAGGGAGGACCCACTGGGGGCTCTGGAGGAAAAGCCGGTCTGGCAATTTGGAAACAAATGGTGGGAAAAGTTGTGCAGCACTTGCATTGCTGTTTTTGTGGATGTCAAATAATTTAAGACAGGTAGAACATGTGTTATTCCACTCCTGCTACCTCCCCCCAAGTTTTGATTACATTAATACCTTTTTTTTTAATGCCACTGAAATAAGTATCAGTTCCCAAGATCTGACAGTTAGTTGTTTTTTAATGTTACAAAAGCAGCATGTTATGCCTACATCTGAAGGAAAAGTATGGGGAGGGACTTTTTCTAAGAAGGCAGAACTGGAAAGATTATTTCCATTTTTGGGAAAAGCCTGCGATGTACCTCATGTCTCTGTTTACTCTCACCCAGACTGTAGTGGTCCTCCATGACCATTTTGTGATTCATGCGTACAGCTGTTGGGATGAGTAAAACGATCGGAGGCTGTTGCCATCCATTGGCAAGGGGCCGTAGGAAAGAATCAGGCAACACATTGCCATGCCCTTGTGCTATGAAAAGAGAGAATGTTTAAATTTATCCTCTGGGGAAGGAACTCAGAACTAAAATCCCCCAAACCCACAGGTTTTCACTCAAGTGCTTTAAGGATTTTAATCCGAGAGAAGTAAGTGCTGGGGCTCAGATCCGCCTGGGAATCTCATCATCGTCCTTCCCTCCTCTTTCTGTAGTTACTCTGCTTTGTGTGTGGTCTGGGACACCTGCGTCAAGTCCCACCTTACCCACACCTGTGTTAAGCCCTGAGTTTGGGAGGGGAGCCCAGCCCGAACAGTTATGAAGCAGACCAGACTTTTCCGGTCTGCAGTTGCGCTGAGGCTGTTTTGGCTCCATTGCCTCTTTGGATGCAGAATGGATGATGATATCCTTAAAGCGGAAGATTTAAAGCTGAAGGAAAGTTTAATTCAAATACAGCAGTTATTCTTAGCTAACTGGCAATTGGAAAAAACAAAAAATGTTGACAGTACAAAATATTAATTTGATGTTACCCAATCATCTTCACCGGTAAAGATGAAGTTGCCCTTTGGTCATGGAACCGCTCTGCGCCACTCAAGACACATGGAAACCCTGGTGTGGGCTGGGAACTGCTGCCCGGGAGTTCCATGGATGCGACGGGACAGAACAGGCAGCCCGTCTCGTTGGGCCAGACCCAAGAGGACCGGCTGCCTTTGATTCCAGCAAAGACGCTCGCTGCTTCTGAATTCAGAGGCTCATCATGGATTATAGCTATTGTTCATTGGTCGCCCTGGTCTCCATGCTTTTACTGACTCATTGATTATTGATTTATTAGATTTTTATCCCACCTTTTGTACAAGCGCTCAGGGCAGCCTACATAGTGCCTTCTCATCCTATTTTTCCAAACAACAGCTCTGTGAGGTAGGTTGGGCTATGTTATGTCAAAGAGCCATCTGGTGGTAGCAAAGGCTTCTTGTTTTCCATTTTATCCTACCGAAGTGCCTTTGGACATTTTCTACGCAGCGAAATGCTCTTCTTGTATCAGAGGCATCTGTCTCAGTTGGGAAAGGAGCAGCAGCCAGGACGGGCCGAGCCCAAGCAGCCTCCATTCACTTGTCTTCGGGAAGCCACACGGGGTTTATTTGCTGCAAAACGCTCTCGCTTCCATCGGCTGCTAACCCTTCTCCCTCGGGACACAGCTTCCCTGTGTACCCCTGTAAGGGTGAGCTGCAGCTGTCAATCACAGCTTCTGGTTCGCCTCTTGAGAAGTTGAAATCTAGTTAGGGAGAGCTGCTAAGATGTCAGAATGATACATTTCATAGGAGCCAATAAGTGCAGCACAGATATAGAGTGGTGTTCTTCCAGTTAGACTGTCAAGCAAGGTTCTCCTTAAAGAATTCAAAGAATTGCAGTTGGTGAGTGTGGCAACAAGACTCCTGCTGGAGCTCCTGAGCTGCTCTCACTGGCATTTTCAGAGGGCCTTGCAGAGAGAGATGACCGTCGCACAGTGCCTTCAAAAATAGTTTCTTCCCCTTCTGGCCTGGATGCTTGCTGCGGCACCCACCCTATCTCCTGCTTCCACTGCTCACCTGCCCACCCTAATTTTCCACAAGCCAAGAACTCCTAACCTGCAGTCCAACCAACAGCTTCCCAGCACAGCTGAGCCCTTCTGTCCTTCCAGGTCCCCTGCATCCCAGCACCGCCTCTTACGGAGCCATGTGTGAAGAGGAGACAACTGCCTTGGTTTGTGATAACGGCTCCGGGCTGTGCAAGGCTGGCTTTGCCGGGGACGATGCTCCCCGCGCAGTCTTCCCCTCCATTGTGGGCCGCCCGCGTCACCAGGTTGGTGCCTCAAATTCTTTCTGGGTAGTTTCTGTACTGAGAATGGGTGCAAAGCCCTGGCTGAGAGGATCTGGAGCATTGAAAAGGGCAGTCCGTTCCTGCCCAAAACAGACGGCAGGACGTGTGTATGGATCTGCTGGATTTTGAACAAATATGATGAAACCTAGAACCAGATGTGTTCAGAGAAAGAGATGAAAAGCTACAGATTAAAATCTGAAAGGAAAAATGCCTCATTTAAGAACAAACAAAATGCACATTAGATTACCATAATACAAAGTCATGGTACATTTGGTGCATTTGGATGTAAGAAACTGGCAATCATGTAGGAATAACACCCTCAAAACATGACATGCCAAATGTCTGAAGAAAATTCATCTGGGATGTCCTAATTGCAGAATTTTTAGCATTTAGTTTAGGAATTAGAATGAAATCACCTCCATAGCAATGCTCAGCCTGTTTGGCTCCAGCTTCATCCTGGATGTAACTTTGATACTGAAGAAGCAGGCAGTCAAGTTAGTTTGTAAAACAATTCGAAGAAAGGGTTAGGGTTGATCTCCTATGAGTTCAGGTGCTCCCCTGCTGCTAAGAAGTGTGAGGGAGGCCCTTCTCAGCAAGATGCAGAGCGGGCTGGGCCTTCACTGGTTCTCGTCCTCCTGTCCGGCTGAGAGCGGCATGGCTTCTGCATAGGAGGTGGATCGGGGCTGGGGGAGGCTGGTCAAGCAACTTCCCAGGTTGGCTGGGACACATGGGGGAGCCGGGAGGGTAACCGCTCTCGGGGCCAAATGGCTCTCTCCACCTGGGCTCAGGGAAGCAGCGTGAATCAGGGGCAGTTGTTAGTGACCCATAGGAATGGGGTCCAAATTCTGCTCACCTCAGCTACTGTGGCCTCTTGTAGGACGGCTCTCCAATTCTTATTTGTTAAGGTTTGTGAAAAGGTCGAGCTGCCATTTGAATCTGTACAATGTTGGACAGCACGTGGCTTCTCTAAGCCAAGAGTCAAGTTTGGCCTGGCTGCAGAAAATTAAACATTTATCAACGCCTGTAGGATGCAGCAGGTTCTGCCTCCTTTGCCTGCTTGGCACTTAGCCTCTCCCCTTTCTGGCCTTTCTAGGGCGTGATGGTGGGAATGGGCCAGAAAGACAGCTACGTGGGGGATGAGGCCCAAAGCAAGAGAGGAATCCTGACTCTGAAGTACCCCATCGAACACGGCATCATCACCAACTGGGATGACATGGAGAAGGTCTGCTCTCTGGCTCTTTCGAGAAGAGCTTGCATTCAGGTCTTTAAGCAGAGGTTCTGACTGGAAGCAGATGGAACACAATTAGGAAAAAAGGCCTGGCTTGTGCATCCTCCTGGTTTTGTTCCTTGCTGACTGGAACCTTTAATGGAGGCTTTATCTTCCATCTCCAATCATTGGAAGTATTAAAGCTTCTGATAAATTTTGCAATAAATATATGGAAACAATTAAAATATATTTCCCAGGTTCCAGGTACTTTCCAAGGACTGTAGGAGCTTGTGAAAGATTTTTCTAATCTTTTTAATTCTTCTAATTAGATTCTTCTAATAGACCCCACCCCCACAAAACCTCAACCTACTTATCCCTTGCCACAAAATATGTATAAAATCAGCACCCTCTTGGAATTCACTGTGCAAGTCTCTCAAGCCTCGTGAGGCTAAACTAGGAGACATCTACTCCCATTTAAAGACCACATCATGCTAAGCTGCAACATAGTTGGCTTAGTTTGGGTTCAGCCAAAGGTGGTCAATTCAGTAAAAAGCGGTGTAAGGGGGTGTGCGCATGCAGTCCTGTCTTCTCGCCGGAAACCCAGCCTCAGGCAGTCTGCCCTAGGAAGCTGCAGCTGCCCAGCCCCACTGGGTCTTGTTTCTGGTGCCCACAGGCCCAGGCCTTAGCTGGCCACAGAGGCAGGCCTCTGCTTTCTCCAGGGCATCCTTCAATGGTCAAGCGCCCCTGGAAGTGCTTGGCTATGCTGTGAAGGAGATGAAGGCACATCAGGGGAAACCCTGAGATGAAAGGAAGTAGGACTCCAGCAGGGAGGCCACCTGGGCCACCTCCTGCTGCAGACGAAGCTCAGCAGCCCTGCCTTTTTTATCTAGATCTGGCACCACTCCTTCTACAACGAACTACGAGTGGCCCCGGAAGAACACCCCACACTTCTCACAGAGGCACCCCTGAACCCCAAGGCAAACCGAGAGAAGATGACCCAGGTAAATCCTCCATCTCCAGGCTGCTGTGGGAAAGGGCAGATATGTGGGATGAAGCTGCTGTGCCTGCATCCTGATGCCCCCTGCAGGCAGAAATCCTGGTTCTGCTGCAAGCCAGTGTTGTGGGCAGAACGTGATACGCACCCCAGTCTGGAGCATCCTGTGCATAGAAGGATATGGGAGACGAGGACATCTGCTAGGGGGGATTTGGGGAGACTTGGAAAACTGGCAGGCCAGAAGCTTCCTAGGCAAAACCAGATGGAGATACCTCCCCTTGAGCAGATCCTCTTCATTTCTGCTGCCAAGAGGGCGTCACAGAGGGCTATGTCCCCTGTCAATGTATAGATGGGTGCCCTTGGGTTTTCTACAACAGTTTCCAAGTGTCTCTGAGCAAACTCTGTTCACTGGTCATCTATTCCACCAGTCTTGGTCCTGTTACTGATCCTCATTTTCCTTCCCCCAGATTATGTTTGAGACCTTTAACGTTCCAGCCATGTACGTTGCCATCCAGGCAGTGTTGTCTCTTTATGCATCTGGCCGTACCACTGGTGAGTGCTTCGGTTCTTATCTTCACAAGTTTGCATTGGTGTGATTTTGTAACATCTACAGCGAATCTAGAAATAGGTCCAATGGAGCTGCTGAAAGGGGTGACAAAGCTGCTTAAAGCAGCTGCATCTTTTCCGGAGGTTGCTTGGCTGCAGGAACCTGGAGAAGGAGGCATTTGGTTTAAGGCCTGCTTACAAGTGCTCTGTGGACATCTTTTACCAACCTGCTCCAGCTTTCTCTGCCTGTCAACAGTCACGTGGTGACTTGGAACATGACAAACATAACTACCAGCCAGGCTCTTCTAACCTCTTGGTGGGATTCTTTAGGAGATTGGCTTTATACAGCGTTAAGCCTATGGTGCAGATCCATACTTACTATACCCAAGAGTCTTTGAGGGAGGTCTCCAGTTACCACGGAGCCCTGTGAAGGATCCAAGGGACTTCTAGCCAGGGAAGGGGGCCTGGAGTGCAGTCTTAGGCCACACTCACAAATGGGCACCTCTCCTTTTGAGGCCTAAAATCACCATACACACCATCCTTTTGAGTGGGAGGAGAAAATAAAGAAACCATCTTTCCCCTTTTTTAACTTCAAGGTATTGTTCTGGACTCCGGCGATGGTGTCACTCACAATGTGCCCATCTATGAAGGTTATGCCCTGCCTCATGCAATTATGCGCCTTGATCTGGCTGGCCGTGACCTTACGGACTACCTCATGAAAATCCTTACAGAGAGAGGCTACTCTTTTGTCACCACTGGTAAGGCGGGATTGGGCCTCTTGGGCTCCGCAGTGACTGGGTGGGGGGCTGTATCAGCATTTCTCTCTCTGTCAAGGAAAGTGGCTCTTTTTTCAGGGGGAAAGTCAATTATGCCCATGTGTAAAGTTAGGCTGAGGTGAGCGTGGGCTGGATAGTGTGGCAATTTAATAGATGCACAGCTGCCCTGAAGAGTGTCCTCAGAGCAGAAATAACACTCAGAATAATCTTAAGAAGTTGGGGAAATGGATTGGAAGTATGACAGCAAAGTTTATCCAAGAACAAGATAAGGTTTTGCACTCAAGACACAGAACTGAATGCAAGATGGAAGATACTTGGCTTGGCAATGGCATCTGTGAAACAGTTCTTGGAGTAATTGATGGCAAGCTGAATATGAACCAGAAGTGTGATGGGGCTGTGAAAAAGGCAAATGCAATTTTAGGCTGCATCAACTAAAATATAATTTCTAAATCCTGGGAAGTAACCATTCCACTTTACTCTGCTTTACTGACTAGAAACTGATGAAGGTAGGTTGAAGGAGCTGCATATGTTTAGTCTTGAGAAAGGGCAGTTGAGGGAGAAAGGTGGCATGGCCTCTTCAGGCTACAGGAAGGGTGTCACACAGAAGCAGCTCAAGACTTGTGCTGTCTTGTTCCAGAAAGCAAGACGCAGGACAGTGGATTTAATTTACCAAAAGACAGATTCTGATTTCCAAACAGTAAAGCAGTTTGACCCAGAGAGATGATGCCCTCCCTTCATTGGAAGTGTTTGGGTGGAAGCAGGATGGCTGTCCTTTGAGAACGCTTTGATCTGGATTCCTGCTCGGAGCAGGAGGTTGGGTTTGTGGTCTGGTGATTTATGACATGTCATCTCCATGTAGGTGAGCCCATTTTATAGGTCTATGTCGTGACCTCCATGCAAGGAACTTTGTGGGCACAGTGAGGATCAGCTCCCACAAAAGCTATACTTCCCAGGACATTATTGGGGTAAATGGCAATCCTTAACCCTGCATTTGCCTAAGAGAAAAATGTTGGTGAATGAGCACACAGACCTGTTGCCATTATATTTGTTGCCGGTCACCAAGATTTGGATTTACTCTGTCACCCAAACTTGAAACAGTTTGGGGTCTGGTGGACATGATAGGTCTCAAAGCTCAATCAGAGAAGAACATGCTTGTTAGTTGAGCTTTTCAGTCTGCTGGACCTGATGCTCGCACAGACCAAATCAGCAGCTTATCTTCTGCTGTAGGTCAAGCCATCAGCATCTTAGACCCCCTGGTTTCATTCAGCTGAAACCTAGCAGGGTACCTCCTTTTCTAAGATGGTGAATGAAAGGACCGCAGCCAGGAAATGAAATTCTAGATGGTAGCCAAAGCCAAGAAGCTCTTGCAGCACTCCCCACTCCCCAGCCAGCTGCCTCCTCCTTTGTGATGCCCAGCGGTAGGATGTTGGTTAAGATGCCAGTGGCTACTGTGGTTCCTGAGAAGGGGGAGGATGGAAAGCCTCAGGCTGCATGAAGAATGCACCCCTAGAGGTTGCCCCCCCCTTTTCCATTCGGGGCTGGCCTAAGTCATTCTGCTGCTTGGGAAAGGCAAGCGCCTTCCCAGTAACTTAAGGCTGTCCTGGGAAATTCCCCACGCATGCCATCCTTCTCCTTAGCCCAGGTTCACCTGGGGGCTCTGGTAGGACTTCCAGGCAGACTCATTGGCTAGTTTCAGAGACCCACCAAGCCGTAAGCCTCTTCTGGAATAATGGCCCTTGCAGTCGCAGGCCTTGAACACGGCGTCCTTCTAGAAGAAAAATACTGGGTTAGATGACTGACAACTTTACAGGCTCTGAGGTGCAGCCTAAAAATGCTTTGCTGGTGGATGTGTGATCAAGCAACCATTTTTATTCTGTTGCTTTTAGAAACGGTAACGAAACCTGTGAGACCTTCTAGATTAGGTTATGTTGGGGCTGTAGTGCTAGCCTGGCACAGTTTTAGTCACGTTAATGATGTAACTCTAAACAGACATTAAAGATTGTCCTATTTCTATTTACATTTAATCAATTAGGCTTTTAAAATACTATATTGATTTTTTAGATTTCTATCCCAACTTTCCTTCAGGATCAAGGTGGTTTGCATGGGAACCCACCTTCATTTTATCCCCACAACAACAGCCCTGTGCAATGGAGAGAGAACACTTGGACCTAAGTCACCCAGGGATTTCCCAGTGCTGAGAAAGGACTTGAACCCGGGTCTCCCCAGTGCCACACGTGAAACACTCCACCATGTGTTTCATCTTTTACGTATCATGCCTGTGGTTACAACAAGCTAGTTCAAGTCTGTGGCTTCTCTGACAGACCATGGCTTAGTGCAGGGCACGCCTGCGGCCTGGCCATGGGCTCTGAGGAGCACGTCTCCATCCGTACCTTGCGTTCCACGTGCATGCTTAGTGCCCTGTTGGGGGCTGCTGCAGGTACAACCAGCCTGTGTCTTCCACAGCTGAAAGAGAAATTGTGCGGGACATCAAGGAGAAGCTGTGCTACGTTGCCCTGGATTTTGAGAATGAGATGGCAACAGCAGCTTCCTCGTCCTCCCTGGAGAAGAGCTACGAGCTGCCCGACGGACAGGTCATCACCATTGGCAACGAGCGGTTCCGTTGCCCAGAAACCCTCTTCCAGCCCTCTTTCATCGGTGAGTCTCTGCTGCGAAGGATCTGCTCAAGGGCCCAGCAGCGTCACTGACAAAGCCCATCTTTCTGGATAGAGGATGAATGGAAGGGCCACTTGGAAGGGAAGAAGCTCCATTGCAGTGATATAGGAAAAGCTAAAGTCATGTTTCAGTGAAACTAGCAGTTGCATTCTGGTTAGCAATAACAAATCCTGAAGGCAAGTAGCAGCTGCTTTGATTTTTGTTGTACATGGGGGAGGTGTCAAAAAAGTCAAGATGGCACCCTCATTGGTGCAATCAAAGCCCTGCTCCTTTTTATGTGTGTTGCACATGCCCCTGCCCATTACTGCTTGCGCACTAGTGCTAGAAAGGGAAGGGGGCACGAATCTTTTTCAAAGATATTCTGCAGAAAGAAATTGTACCCAATAGTATTATCTGGGGCAGAACTTTTGATGCAAAGTCATCCTTGGAGCTAAAGATGGAAGTCTAAATCAATTCTGAATCCTCACTGGAACTGGGATGGTGTCACCATGATCTTGTACTCTCCCCCCCCAGGCATGGAATCAGCCGGCATTCATGAGACAACATACAATTCCATCATGAAGTGTGACATTGACATCCGCAAGGATCTCTATGCCAACAACGTCCTTTCAGGAGGCACCACCATGTATCCTGGCATTGCAGACAGAATGCAAAAGGAAATCACTGCCTTGGCTCCCAGCACAATGAAGATAAAGGCAAGTCTGTCCGGTCCTGTTTTCTTTAGGGGCTAGCGCACCAGCAGTCCGTATGATGCGTGCAACCTTGGAGAACAAAAATCAGTTTGTGTACTTGGGGCAGCTATGGCAGGAGATAATCCATATACAGGGTAATTTCCTGTTCCTGTGAACAGATGATAGGTCTAACTCTGTTGGATTTATGGTCATTGATGTGGACTTTGGAATTCTGCATATTTAGAAAAAATCAAATGCCGTACCCTAAACTATATTGGACTAATGTAGTGTAATGTACATGTACCAAACTTTCTGTGTAGTTTGGTGGGTTTTATGGTTGTTCAAGTTAGAACTGTTTGTTTTTGCCTAATCCTGCATCTTCCTGATTGCACTGCCAATGGACTAGCAAACCGATCTCCATGTTTTTCTAGTCTCAGGGATGCTATCCCCAGCTAAAATCTATAAATCAAACTAGGGTAAAGATGGAAGAGCAGAATCCAGTCCAAATGCTGCTCTGCCTTTCTTCCTTGAACCCCTTTTTTACACGTGACTTCAACTCACCCTTTCGCAGGACAGCTGTTCTTTTGGATCTTAGGAATTATGGCTCTGGGTCTCTCTCCCTCCGAAGTGTGAGATCTGTGTTCTGCTTGTAACCCTCTTTTGAAAATCTTTTGACAGATCATTGCTCCTCCAGAGCGCAAATATTCTGTTTGGATTGGAGGTTCCATCCTGGCATCTCTCTCCACCTTCCAACAGATGTGGATAAGCAAACCAGAATATGATGAAGCTGGACCTTCAATTGTACACAGGAAATGCTTCTAGACCAAAGCCAGATTCTTCCCAAACCAGAAGACCCCTTTCTTCTTTCTTTGCATTGAGTTCTAACCTTGCAAGCAGCATTAAAGCCTTTTTTTCAAGCCATGCAGTCTATGATATTGCAGTAAATATCGTAGTGCTTTATCAAATACCAGAGGGTTTTTGAAATTAGTAGTTAGAGAAAGGGGGATGGTGGGGAAGTTTGTCAATTCAGTTTATGACTGACTGCAGTTGACAGCAAACTAATAAGACTTCTTGTGTCATCAACTTTTGAAGCACACACAATAATGTGTTTGCCTCTCAGGTGCCTGATTCTGCCTTTTTAAAAAAATAAAGGCAGCGATACTACAATTACACACACACCAAACTCCTGAATCAGGTAATGTCTTCATTAGGTCTTATCAAAATTCACAAATATTTGAGCAACCTGATTTCTCTTGAACTGTTCTTCAGGTCAAACATTAAGCAAAAAAGGGTTGGATGAAGCAAACTAGAGGGGTTAAAGGCTGCATTAGACAGAGTCTTAAGATGGGATGTTGGAAGAGAGCAAATGGCATTAAAGCACATCCTCTAAGGCGATCCAGCTATCTCGGTGGTTAGCAGGTTGACAAAGTCATGCCACAAATGGTGACTCTCCCTTCAGGAAGCAAGAGTGGAAGGGCAATGCCTCAGGTCCTTTTGGCATCCCCGCAGCACAGGGAGCAACTGCCTGATCCCCCCCCCCCAGTGAAAAAGCTCAGCCTGGGCACAGAAAAGCAGTTGCCAGGCCACAATCCCGGGTGGGGTGGGGGGTGAATTTTCTCCCTCCCTGTTTGAGTCTGCAGGTCCAGGCTGCAGGGGTGCCCTCTCAGCCGAATACCGAAGGGCAGCAGGTCCTGGATAGCTCCCCAGATTTAAGAAGTCTGGGCTGCCCTCCCCACTACCTTCCTGGGATGGCTTGTGCTCTTCCGCGGGGGCCAGGTGGCCATGCAACCCCTTTCAGCCAGTTTCAGCAGAACCTGGACCCTGAAGCCATTTAGTGGCCTGCTAGAACCCCTGAAATGGAGCAGAGCTTAACACAGCTGAAAAGCTGTCCACAGAAAAAGAATATTATCTTAAAATAGCTTTAATGAGCACGCCAGAGAAACGCAGGTTATTGATCTTACACTCAGCCCTCCCAAGCATAAAGAATCACACGCTTAGACGTAGTAGGTTTAAAGATAAGTAACAGAATTCTTACTGACTTTATTCTTTGGTCCAGTTACATTAATCTTTGGTGGAAAATGAAGTTCCTCGTATCTTCTGTTCTTTCTAAATACTTAGTTTGCCCTAAACCCTCAGCCTTATTTGCTGCCAAGGGCTGCATGGAAGAAAGTGGGAATTCTAGGCCCACCACGTGGCACCCAGAAAGATGGAGCAGCACACAGCTGCGTGCTTCACTCCCAGTGAAGGAGGAGGAAGAGAGAGAGAAGTGGGAGTGGCAACAAACAGCTTCCTCAGAGTTGCATCTTGGGATGAACTCAATTACATGCCAATGTACATGCTAATGAGGCATGCTGGATTTGCTAACACTTCCAACACCCCTTCTCAAATCCTGCATGCATCATGCCTACACAAGGTTTAACTCACTTCGTAGGCCTTGATAGACACCCTTTGCAAGTGGCTTTGTCAGGATGTCAGCAATCATGTTCTCTGAGGGACAATACTCCAAATTTATCAGTCCTGTCTCCTGTGCTTCTCTAATCATGTGGTAACAAACATCCATGTGCTTGGTCCACCCTCCCACCTTCTTTGATGAGAGAGTCTTATACAACTTTGGGTGTCCTCAAAGACTCTTCTTGGAGCAGGATCACTTACCCCCAGATCCTCAAGTAAATACTTGAGCCATTGTACCTCTGCACATGTCTCAGCCACTGAGACATACTCCGCTTCAGTAGTTGAGCCTGCCAATATAGTCTGCTTGTGACTAGACCAGCTCACAGCCCCTCGCCGAAACAAAAACACATTCCCACTGGTGGATTTGTGATCAGCTGCATCTTCTGCCCAATCTGCATCGGTGTACCCCACCAGTTCAGGAGAATCAGTTGCTGGCAGCTTAAGCTTCAGGTCTGCAGTCCCCTTCAGGCATCTTGCCACCTGCTTAACGCCTGTCCAGTCCCTCTGGATGGGTGCGCTGGTCTTTCTGCAGACGATCCCCACTGCAGTCTAAATATCTGGCCTTGTTGTGGTTGACAGATAGAACAGCTTCCCAATGGCCTCTCCGTAGCCATTGTTCTGAGGCAACAGCTCACCAGTGTCCTTTACTTTGTGAAAGTCTGTCTCCATTGGCATTATTTTTGCATCTTCCAGCCCCAGGCTCTCCAATAACTCTAGAATCTTTTGCCTCTGACTAAGGAGAAAACTTCCATCCTCTTCTCTGTAAATTTGTATCCCCAAATAGTAGCTTGCCTTCCCAAGGTTTTTCACCTCTACTTCTGTGTTCAAATTGGATACAATTTCATCAATGTCCCTTTGATCCTCATAACAGAGAATCAGATCATCTACAAATGTCAGAATGAACAGGTCTCTGCCATTCTTGTGTCGTGTGTAAAGGCAGGGTTCAGCTTTGCCCTGAGTGAAACCTTGCTTTATTAGCATCTGGTTTAATCTCACATTCCAGGCCTTTGCTGCTGGTTTCAGCCCATAGATCCCCTCCTGAAGCCTACACACTAAATAGCTTTTCTTTGGATCAGTGAACCCTTCAGGTTGTTGCATGTACAACTCCTCCTGAATTTCCCCATTCAAGAATGCTGTTTTAATATCCCACTTGCATGTTTCTACTTGCAGCTAGACTTAAAAGAAGTCGAAATGTTGTGTGGGTCACAACAGTACAAAAGTTTGGTTATAATCTTCCCCATACTTTTGTGAATAGCCCTTGGCTACCAGTCGAGCTGTGTACCTTTGGACTTCTCCCTTCTCATTCTGTTTGGCCTTAAAGACCCATTTGCAACCAACTGCCTTTTTGCCAACAGGTAACTTTGTGAGTGTCCAAGTGTTGTTGTGCTGCAGAGCCTCAAACTCTTCTTGAGCTGCTTTCCTCCACTTACTTGCTTCAGCTGGTGGCAGCTGTTGCATTTCCTTCCATGATGCAGGCTCTTTAGGCAACGCTACCCCTGCGAGGTAGGATAGCCACTTGGCTGGAACTCCCTTGTTGACTCACGATGAGCGCCTCAGGCCTAGTACTGCATCTCTGCCCCTTCTGTTCCTCCTGGTTCCTCATCATCTGAGTCAGGCGGAGTTCTCCGTCTCGATGTCCTCTCTCTGGGCTTGCCTGCTCGCTGCATCTGGAAACACTGGGTAAGGTACCTCGAACAAGTGTTCACCACCTCCCCCTTCTGCAGTCCAATTGGTTAGAGGAATCTTGTTTGGCTCTGTTTCATCTGTTGTTTTTCTTGGTAATCTATTTTATAGGTAAGTAACTGTCATTGCTACTTCCCTCCAATGTCCATTACCCCCAACAGATGCTTGAATTGGCCCACACAGCTTGGTGTGGATCTGCTCCAGTGTCATGAGTGCCGTTGAGCTAAAGTCATCAGCGCAATGGCACACATGACAATGACAAGGAAATAAGTGAAGGGGCACAAGTTAAGTAGCCATCAACCCACAACGACTAACGGCTAACAAACAATAGCTAAACGAATCACGGAGCCACCCAAGCCATCAGCGGCAATACAACGGGGATCGCCCAGCTGAAAGCAATCAGCAGAAGAATGGAAACCTGAGGATGGGCGATCCTGGAAACCCTCAACCAACGGCAGGGCAACGCATGGGACAAAGGGGGGTGACGTGACCGTGAGCGAGGGGGCGCTGACCGGCGCGGGGTATTTAAACCCCGCACCGGCGCGCTCCTGTCACTCTCAGCTTTTTTCTACCAACGTTGTACCTGCCCTGAAATAAACCAGAACCTGATTTGCAAACCAGTGTCTGAACGTTATTCAGAGGTAGGCAGCGCATGACATAAAGCTGAGAGTCATAAACTCAGCCTCGCCGAGCCCCACCGGACGACAACGAGCCGCGGGAGGAGTAGACGGCGAGAAGACCAGCAAGATGAGGCCGGAACGGCGCGGGCAAGGAGGGCGAGCCGCGCGGCAAGAGACAGAGGAGGACCGACCGAGGCCAGAGGCACCGCGGACTCCCGGAGCCATGGACGCCCACCCCACCCGACCCGAGCCTCAGCTCCAACCCCAAGGGGAGATGGCGACGGAGGCAACCCGACCGCGGGAGGGAGCAGCACGACTTCCGAAACCAGCGGAGGACCCCGCGCCCCACATCGCACCCCAGCAACGGGCGTGGAGCGACAGCCCCATGGTGCTCAACACGGAGGACGACGACGGAGACACCCATCAGACGGAGGAGGAAGCGGACCCGCGGTGGAGGGACGATGAACCCCACCGGCAACCCACCCCCGAGGACGCGCCAACGGAACCGGCCCCAGCGGCGGCGCGGGCTGTGGACGAGGAGGCACGAGCTGAACTCGCGGCCATGCGGGCTCAGCTGACGGAACTCCGGACCATGCTCCAGGCGCTTATGCCCCCCGCGCCACCCAACGACGTCCCCGCACAAGCCCACACCCCGAGCGAAGCACCGAACACACACGGGCCAGCGGAGAGCCAGCAGACGGCACAGGCGGCCGACACCACACCCCGGGAAGCGAGAGGCGGGGCCGCACAAAACGCCCGGGCCCCAAAGGACTTCCCCATCTTCTTCGACGGGACCCCCTCAAAACTCTCGTTTTTCGTGACCAACGCTAGGGAGTTCATGGGGAGGCACGGACACTCCTATGACTCCGAGGCCGACAAGATCGCCGCCGTGGCGATCAAACTCCAAGACAGGGCGGCGGACTGGTACGTCCAACTGTACGAGTCCAGCTCCCCCGCCCTCGCCACCTTCCCTGCTTTCATCAAAGAGATGAAAAACTACTTCGAAGACCCCCTAGCTAAAGTACGGGCGAAAAGCGCACTCCAGAGACTTAAACAGGGCACACGCACGGTCCCTGACTACGCCCTGGAGTTCAAAGCCCTCGCGGGAAAGGTCTGCGACTGGTCTGAGACCACCCTGCTGGAAATCTTCAAAAGGGGGCTCAACCGCGACGTTCTCCAATGGGCCCTCTACCGCGACGACCCAGAAACGTTACACGGGTGGATCCACCTCGCGGGGAAAGCCGAACACGCGCACCGCACCTTCCTTATGACAACCACGGAAGACACAAACTATGTCGGGAAAAAGGTACCCGCACCACACGGGGGGATGGCCGGCCCCATATACCCAAAAAAGAAGTTCAACCGGGAGCCCTGCGGGAGGTGTGGCAAATTAGGGCACAAGACGGCGGATTGCTTCGCCAACCGACCGCCGACCAGCGCGCCCAAGCCCGCCCCGAAAATTAGCCCCAAACCACCCAACCCGGGGCCGCCCCCTCACCGCCGAATGACCGTGGCCACAGCGACACCGGAAGAGGGCTGGGACGCTTACTGGGGGGAAGAGGACAATACCGACCCCGACCAGCCGGCGGGAAATGCTCCCCGCTTGCTCTGAGACACGTGGCGAGGCAGGCGGTGGGACAGCAACGCGGACCACCTCAACGAAACGACAAAAGCTCCGTAATATTGGCAGCAATTCAACTCTCTGCCGGCAACGGAGCCACCACGGCCGCGGCACTAGTGGACTCGGGGTGCTCAAAAAACCTCATCCACCCCGACCTAGTCGCCAAACTCGACCTCCGCTGCTTCCCCCTCCCCACGCCGCTGGCATTCCACCAGCTGGACGGCTCTACAGCGGGAGGGAAACCAGCCACGCTACAAACCGAGCCGGTCACCCTGCAAATGGGCACTCACACCGAGCGCACATCGTTCGTAGTCACGCCCATCGGACGGCCCATTGCAGTCCTGGGGATGCCATGGCTCGCGAAAAACAACCCGCGGATCAACTGGGCGACCCGCACCTTCACATTCGGCGACGGCGAGTATCGAGCACCAGTACCAGCTGGCAAAAGCAACCCCACGGTAGGACGAGCGGAGGCGACCACACAAGACAACGCCGCTACCACAGCAGACCTACCAGAACAATACGCCGACTTCTCCGAGGTCTTCGGAGAGGCAGAGGCAGACCAACTACCCCCCCACCGCAAGACGGATTGCCGGATCGACCTACTGCCCGACGTCCCCCTACCTAGACCAAAGATCTATTCGATGACCCCGAAGGAGATGGCAACCCTCCGGGAGTTCATCGATAAAAACCTAGACAGGGGATTCATAGAGCCAGCATGCTCACCGGTCGGAGCCCCCGTCTTATTCCGGGAGAAGAAAGACGGGACCCTACGGCTCTGCACCGACTACCGGGGCCTAAACGCGGCTTCCCTGTCCAACAAATACCCCTTACCCCTGGTGAAGGACATGCTCGCCCACCTGTCCACGGGCAAAGTCTTTTCCAAATTGGACCTTCGCGAGGCGTACTATCGCATCCGAATCAGGGAGGGGGACGAATGGAAGACGGCGTTTAACTGCCCCCTAGGCGCTTTCCAGTACAAGGTACTGCCCTTCGGACTCGCGGGGGCCCCTGGGGTGTTCATGCAGCTCATCAATGAGGTACTGCATGAACATCTGTTTAAAGGGGTCCTGGTCTACATCGACGACGTCCTCATTTACACAAAAACACACGAGGAACACGTAACCTTAGTCAGGCAAGTCCTCGACAAGCTCAGAAGGGCGCAGCTCTATGCAAAGCCTACAAAGTGCGAGTTTCACAAAGAGCGCCTAGACTATTTGGGGTATCGAATCTCCGGGGACGGCATCGAAATGGACCCCGCAAAAGTCGAAGCGGTGCTAAACTGGGAGCGGCCCCGCAACAGACGGCAACTACAGAGCTTCCTGGGATTCGCGAATTTCTACAGGTCCTTCGCCCGGGGGTTCGCTGAGATAGCCCTCCCCTTAACGGACCTCCTCAAAACCAAAGGGGTGGGGGACACCCGACGCGCCAAGAACCCAGGCACAGTGCTGAATTGGACTCCCGCGTGCCAGACCGCATTCGACAAGCTGAAAGCGCTGTTCACGACGGAGCCAATCCTCGCGCACCCGGACCCAGAACGGCCGTTCGTGGTCCAAGCCGACGCCTCAGACTTCTCCCTGGGAGCCATCCTGCTACAAAAAGACTCCACGGGGCTCCTGAAACCATGCGCCTACCTGTCAAGGAAGTTCTCCGAGACAGAGAGGCGATGGCACGTCTGGGAGAAAGAAGCCTTCGCGGTGAAATCGGCACTAGAGACATGGCGTCACCTACTCGAGGGAGCCACCCAACCATTCGAGGTCTGGACGGACCACCGGAACCTCGAGGCCCTACGAACGCCTAGACGCCTTAGCCCAAAACAGGTCCGATGGGCCCAATTCTTCAGCCGCTTTGATTTCCAGCTGAAGTTCATGCCGGGCAAGAAGAACTTCCTGGCCGACGCCCTCTCCCGGCTGCCCCAAGACGAAGAGCCCGCCCCAGACACCATTGGGACGGTCCTATCCGCCTCGCAACTGGGGATGGCCGTGACCACCCGAAGCGGCGCACGGAGGCAGCTCGACGCTACGGCGCAGCCGACGGCGGGACAACCGGCGACGGAAAGAAGCCAACCGCAACTACCAGGGGGAATGCGCACGGACCTCGCCGCCGCCCTCAAAACCGACCCCTGGTTCCTGGCAAACCCCGACAAGGTAACGATGGCGCAAGACCTGGCATGGGGGGAAGGCAGAATCTACGTCCCGGACTCGCAACGCCAGGCGATCTTGCATAGGTCACACGACGCCAAGCAAGCGGGACACTTTGGGTTCCTCAAGACCCTACACCTAACACGGCGCCAATTCTGGTGGCCCGCGCTCAGGCGAGACGTAAAAACCTACGTGGCGTCCTGCCCAACGTGCGCTAGGGCCAAACGGGCACCAGGCAAACCCGCGGGGCTATTGCAACGGGTGGCAGAACCCTCCCGCCCATGGGAGGAAATCTCTATGGATTTTATAGTGGACCTCCCACCCAGCCAGAAGAAAACGGCCATTTGGGTGGTGAAGGACTACTTCTCAAAGCAGGCCCACTTCATCCCCTGCACGTCGGTCCCATCCTCACAACAACTAGCCAAACTCTTCCTCATCCACGTGTACAGGCTACACGGATGTCCCGCACGTGTGGTGACCGACAGGGGCACACAGTTCACCTCCAAATTCTGGCGGGCCTTCCTGAAGCTGACGGGGACCCAACAGGCCCTATCTACGGCTTGGCATCCGCAGACGGACGGAGCCACTGAGGTTCTTAATGCCACCTTAGAGCAATTTATACGATCATATACGAACTACCACCAAGACGACTGGGCTGAACTGCTCCCGTTCGCCGAAGTCGCATACAACAACGCCGTCCACACGAGCACGGGGAAAACTCCGTTTGAAGTAGTCTCGGGGCGCGACTTCGTCCCCATACCGGAGCTACCTCAACCCCCGGAACCCCAGGTGGACGCCAGCGACTGGGGACGGAAGATCGCGGAAGCATGGCCAGTAATCACGGCGGCGCTGAAGGAGGCACAGGCTGCTTACAAAGAGCAGGCCGACAAGCACCGGCGCCAACAACCGACGTTCCAGGCGGGGGATATGGCCTATCTCTCCACCAAGTTCCTAAAGTCAACCCAACCCTCGAAAAAACTGGGGCCTAAGTACATCGGGCCGTTCCGAGTCACGCAAATAGTGAACCCGGTAGCAATACGCCTGGACCTGCCACACAACCTCCGGAGACTCCACCCGGTGTTCCATACCAGCCTCCTAAAACCGGCAACCACCTCCCGATGGCACCCAAGCACGCCACAGCCCGCACCGCTAATGATCGACGGGCAACACCACTTCGAGATCAGGGACATCCTCGACTCCCGCAAGCAACGAGGAACTCTACACTATCTGGTCAGGTGGAAACACTTCCCCCACCCGGAATGGGTGGCGGCGCACAACGTTAACGCGCCTGACCTGACCAAGGCATTTCACCGGGCATACCCCGACAAACCGCAACCAAGGTCAGCAAAACCAACCCCCCCCCCGCAGGCCCCCCCCCGCCTCCCGTGCCCCAAGGGAAAGGGCCCCCCCCAAGCCCGCGACTTGGGTGGACCTTCCCCCCCCCGGGACTCACTCCCCCCGCCCCGGGCCCACGGGGTGGTGACAAACGATCGCCAGCACCCTCCCCCCGCCCCCCGGCCGCGGGGGAGTGGCAAGCAAGTCAATAGGGCAACCCGGGGGCAACGCCCAGGAGACACAACAAAGGCGACGCACTCTAAATAAGAAAAGAAGGGCCCTACCTGGAGCTGAGCAGCACCCGACCAGCCACGCCTCTCGCCTCGACGAACTGAGCCAAACAAACAGGGTGTGGTTGGAGCATGCGCACGCCAGGTCAGAACCCGAGCATGCGCACCATGGACACACCCTGGGAAGGCACGTGGTAGAGGGAGGAGCAAAGGGAGGGGCGACAACTACTCCGGCGGGAACTTTGAAAAAAAAAAAAAAAAATGTGGCGTTTTGACAGCTCCACGGGGAAAACCAAGAAAACCGGGGGAGAACACTATTCGAAAAGGGGGCAGTATGTCATGAGTGCCGTTGAGCTAAAGTCATCAGCGCAATGGCACACATGACAATGACAAGGAAATAAGTGAAGGGGCACAAGTTAAGTAGCCATCAACCCACAACGACTAACGGCTAACAAACAATAGCTAAACGAATCACGGAGCCACCCAAGCCATCAGCGGCAATACAACGGGGATCGCCCAGCTGAAAGCAATCAGCAGAAGAATGGAAACCTGAGGATGGGCGATCCTGGAAACCCTCAACCAACGGCAGGGCAACGCATGGGACAAAGGGGGGTGACGTGACCGTGAGCGAGGGGGCGCTGACCGGCGCGGGGTATTTAAACCCCGCACCGGCGCGCTCCTGTCACTCTCAGCTTTTTTCTACCAACGTTGTACCTGCCCTGAAATAAACCAGAACCTGATTTGCAAACCAGTGTCTGAACGTTATTCAGAGGTAGGCAGCGCATGACATCCAGGGGCTGCTTGGAGTGCCTGGCGCTTTGTTTTGGAACTGCAGGCCTAGTGGCCTTTCCCTGCATGCAGCCTTTGTGCCTTGCATCAGTTTTACCACAGTCTTTGCTTGCCAATCCATTTGTCTTTACTTGAAGAACTGCATTTGAATCCCTGCGTTCAAATTGTCTGTGCCAGAAGGCGGTGCTGTTGTCCTCCTCGGTGACTAGCCACCCAGGCCCTGCCTGGCCTCTCACAACTGAGAAAAATCGAACCTTGTCTAGGAATCCTGTTAAACAGACACCGTTTGGATCCATTATTTCGCGTTTGGATCCATTATTTCGCATCCGTCACCCTTAAATCAAAGGGAATGCCCCTTCTCCATGAGGACAGATGCACTAATCAGGTTCATTCTCAATCCTGGAACATACAAGACTTTAGCTGCAATCCTATTTCTCTGGGCAGTTCCACTTCCACACCTTAGGAGGGCGCGCCCCTTCCCTTCCACTGGGATTGCTCTTCCATCAGCCAAACTGATTTCTTCCTTTAAACTTGGGTTCAATTCAATAAAGAAATCTGGATCCTTGATCATGTGCATACTGCATCCACTCTCCATAATAAAAGAAGAGCAACTTTTATTAATGGCTGAAAATGCAACAAGAGTCGTTTCTGGAGCCCAAAAAGAACATTTCTCTTTCTGAAAAAGCCTGGGCCCATTCAGCGGCCTGCTAGAACCCTTGAAATGGAGCAGAGCTTAACACAGCTGAGAAGCTGGCACAGAAAAAGACTATTATCTTCAAATAGCTTTAATGCGCACCAGTCCATCTTGGGATGAACGCAATTTATATGCTAATACACATGATAATGACGCGTGCTCGACTGGCTAACTCTTCCAACCGGCCTGGCGCTGCTTTGGCCCCGCTTCTGCGAGACGCCTCTGCGCAAAACCGGCCCGCTCTTGGGGTGCCCCGAAGCCCTCAACGCGGTGACCCCTTCCGCCAGATGCGCAGAGCGAAGTCCTGGAAAAGAAGGGTCCTACGGGGGGCGGGAGGGAGAAGCGCTCTGGGGCCGCGCTAAGAGCAAGAATCCCTCCCTCGGCCCTCCCGGGGGACGCCGCCTCCCGCGGGCTTCGCGCCTCGGTCCGCGCCGTGAGGAAGGCGGACGACGATGCCGGCAGGGGACGGGCTCCGCGGCGCCCCGAGCCGCCTCACCTCTCCTGTCATGGCGCGCAGCCTGCGACCCCTTCGGGGACTCCTCCCGTGCTGGGGGCGCCTTCCCGCCCTTCGGAGCCGACCGACACGTTGGAAAACGGAGGTCCGGCGCAGGCGCGCAGAGGGCCCGCTTCCCTGCCCGGGAAGCAGCGGCGGAGGGTCGGGCCGGGCCGGGCCGCTGCGCTGGAGAGCCGGAGTTCGAGGCGGAAGGCGACGGAGCCCCAGCCCTTTGGCGCGCGGCGGGGGAGGGGGGGGTCCGCGCATGCGTAGGACCCCTCGCCGCGGCTGCATGGCGGGCGCTGCGCGGAGCTTGTCGCGAGCGGCCGGGAAGCGGCTCTCGGTGGAGGGCAACATCGGTGAGGGCGGGCGCGGCGCGGCGGGGCTGGTGGCTGGTGGCGGGCGGGCGGGCGGGCGGGCGGGCGGGCGGGCGCCGCGAGCGGCCCTGACGCCTCTCCTGCTCCCCGCAGCCGCGGGCAAGTCGACGTTCGTGGCGCTGCTGCGCAGAGCCTTCCCCGGGTGGCGCCTGACGCCGGAGCCGGTCGCCAAGTGGCAGGAGGTCCGCGCCGCGGCTCCCCGCGAGGTAGGCTGGCGCGGCTCCCGACCCCAGCGAGCCGGCGGGGCGCGCCTGCTGATCTCCAGCGCCGGAGCCTCTCCCGGAGTCGCGGCCGCGGCGCTGCTCGGCCCCTGCCCTGCCCCGGCGCGCGGGGGCGGGGAGGGACTCAGCCCGCGTGGCCGGGCGGACCGGGCCGCTTGCGCCCCGCGAGCGCCGCTGCCGGGGCGGGGGGACCCCCGGCGCCCCAAGCCGAAGGAGCAAGGAGGGCGGCGGGCGGCGGGCGGGCGGAGCGTCCGACCGAGGGCTCCGGGCTCCCCTTCTTCCCCTGAGGGGTCTCTCCCCCAGCCGGGCGGGGGGGCGCTGGGAGCTTCTGCTCCGCCTTCGAAGGGAAGCCGAGAGAGCCGGCTGTGCTGTGCACGCCCTCGGGCCGGGGGCTTCCCCGAGCCTCCCCAAATGGCTTCCCTGCACTACTATTAACGTGACGCAAAGGGGAGGACCTGAAGAGCGCTTAGATTAACTGGCTCTGTTAAAATGAAGTAATATTTAAGGTATGTTTAGTTTTTCTTCCGGTCCTGTGTGGCCCTCAGACCACCTGCCCCCGCCCCCCTTAGCAGCATCCCTGCCAGATCAGCAGGGCCCCAGAGGCCCCGCGGTGATAGTGCTCCTGCCAGCAGTGCTCCTCCAGGTGACCCCCTCCTCCTCCCTGTCCCCCTCAGGCCTCTGCTCCTCAGAACTTTGGGAACTTGCTTCAGATGGTCTATCGGGAGCCCTCCCGGTGGTCCTACACCTTCCAGACCTACTCGTGCCTGAGTCGGCTCAAGGCCCACCTGGAGCCCCTGGCCGTGGAGGCGCAGAAGACCCAGGAACCAGTGCAGGTTTTTGAGAGATCTGTCTACAGCGATAGGTACAGTGGCAGAATTTGATTTCGTTTCTTTTTCCCACAGGTGAAAAGAAAGGGGAGGTCTCCTCTCAAAAGGGCCCTGGCGCCCAGCCCCCTTCCTTGCTGCTTTGCTGGTTGCCTTTTGATTGCTCCTCCTGTATCAGGAAGAGGAGAACACGATCCCACCGGATGGGGATTCCAGTCCTTTCCACACCTCTCTCCCAGGAGCCAGCCCCCTGTTGAGATGCTTGTGGATCTCACTCCCATTACTCCCAGTTCCTGTGGCCCAGAGCCAGGGGTGGGGGTGGGAGTTGTGGTCCAAGGCATCTGAAGAGCACAATGGTCAGGAGATGCAGGAGGATTGGATGGCTGATCCCTTTTCTTGCCCAGGTCTGGCTTCAAGGTGGCCTCATTGGCCTGTCTCTCCTCTCCTTCCCCAGGTACATCTTTGCGAAAAATCTTTTTGAGATTGGCCACCTGACTGAGATGGAGTGGGTCATTTACCAGGATTGGCATACCTTCCTCCTGCAAACCTTTGGGGACCAGCTTGCCCTCCATGGCTTTCTTTATCTCCAGGCACCTCCAGAGGTAAGCGAAACAGCAACCAGTAACTGTTCTGTGTCATGTCCCGAGCTCTCTCTTTTCTCCTTAGCACTATTTGCTAGTCTTCGGTGTTCTTCTGTAATGAAGTATCTCCTGTTTGAGCTCCGCGCCCCATCTCTCATTCAGTGCCAGGCATGAAAGAAAACTCGGCTTGTTCCAGCCCCTGAAGTCTTCTCTGGGGGAATAACTGCTGGGCGGTGAAGCAGCAGTGAGGCCCCCTGCAATTGGTGCCTGTCCGGTGGTTGTGCTCAGTGGGCTTTGGGGGCAATACCAGCCTTGTGAGGAATTCGACCATCAGTGATGGAGCAGGCTCCCTGCTGAGCCTGGGCCTCGCAGAATGGGCCTTTCCTGCCCCTTTTCTTAGAAGGAGCAGTTGGGTTGCTGCTCCAGTCAGCCTACTCCCAGTGGGCTCCAGTAGGTCATTTACCAGGGGAAAAGAGAGCTCCCTCCCTCTGGCAGGAGACCTCCGACAGCCCGTTGTGTGAAGGTCCCCTGCAGCGCCTGGCTCCCCGGGCTGGCCAGTAGAGTCCCTTTCTCTGTTTAGGTCTGCTTTGAGAGGCTGCGCTGCCGATCCAGGCCCGAAGAGGAGGGGGTCCAGCTGCCGTACCTGGAGCAGCTCCATGTCCAGCACGAGGACTGGCTTGTGAGGAACAGCACCGGGTGAGGCAGGGTGGGGGCTGTTCTCTGCCACGGCCAATGGGGCTGTGGGGAGCCAGCTTGGCTGCGGTGCCTGTGATCCGGGATGGGTGTCAGGGCAGGAAGGGGGGTGGGGTGGGGTCGAGGGTCATAGGGGTAGTGCTGTGGGAGAGGATTAGCTGATGGGGGGGGTTGGGGAGGAGGACCAAGGCAAGGAGAGAGAGGTAGTGACAGGAGAGGTGAAAGGCGGGGATATGTGGAAAGAGACGGGGGGTCCCTGACAGCAGGGTCTTGAAAGCCCCAAAGCTCTCTTATGCCAGCTGCAAGGGGAGAGGCTTTCCCACCCCAAATCCAAGAGGCTGTGCAGGAAAGGCAGAGACCAGGTCTGCATGTCCAGCTGAGCCCCAGGGCGGGCACAGTCTTCCTCTGGCCGGGAGCTGCACTTTAAACCCGGTGGTGTGATCACACCACATTTGAACAGGACTTGGCTCAGGACATGAGCAGGGACCAACTGACACACAGTAAATCCATGCTGGGGCGTCAATTAAGTCGAAAGGTTTTTCATAGATGGATTTTTTTTTTTCTCCCATAGGATCCATTCTGGAGGTACAAGAGATGTGCCTGTCTTGATTCTGGATGTCACAAAGGATTTTGAGCATGACCCAAAGGAACAAAGCAAGCTTGTAGGCCAGGTAAGACTATCCTAATATTGGTTACTTCTGTGAAATAAGAAAGAATTGGTAGAGTGTGAAAACAGGACTAATTCATTGGTTTTTATCGATGCACTTTATTTCTTAAACCAAGGAGAGCAGTGCCCAGCCGGACACCTTGAACAGAGTTAGATGGCCTGCTAAGTGTGGCTTAGGGCTTGCTGTTCCCATGCCATACATATGGCAAATCATGTTTTTTTTTTAAAGAACCGTGCAGTTGACTTGTCAGAACTGGCCACTTTGTACAGTGAGCAGCCAACCCTCTCTCAGCTCAGTGCGCTTATTTCCTCTCCAACATGCGTGAAAAAGAATTGGGAGCAGCAGGGACGTTACAGTTGGGAAGCCCCCATTTTGAAGCCATTCCTGCTTCAACCTGGGTGCCCAGAGGCCATTAATGCCCCATGTTCAATATGAATAGAGCTGCAGTCTGGCTAAGAGAAGTAACTCTGTAAAAGCAGTGGCACTGCCACTTATCCCTAGTGTAGGCCATGGCCTGGGTTTGTATGTCACCGCAGGCCTTAGCACCCAGAGAGGTCTGCAAACCTTCGAATTGTGGTTTCTCTTGGTCCTCTTAAAAGGGTCTTTCCCTTTTTCACAGGTGAAAACTTTTATGAAAACTCTTCGTTCTGATCCTTTGCCTTCCATCTCTACAACTGTCTCCAACTGAGGATCTCATTCTGCGACTAAGAGCTGCTTGCTTAATGCCAACAGACCAAATGGAAGCCAGTCTGCCTCTTTCCACCCAGGCAGATAAAAACTCCAGGCAGGTCAGAGATCCTGACCTTAGGTGGCGTCCACCCAGCATTTGCAAGAAGAAGCCTGTTGGAGCCAGCCTACGCCCAAAGGTGGGGGGGCAGTCCCCAGGCCCAGCAGAGGGCCCTAAATGCATTCCTCAAGCTCCACAGGGCTCTGGCAGGAGAGATTGCAGTGTCTTTGATGGACTTGAACCCAGCATAGTACCTGTCCGGCTGAGCCCTGCTGACAGTAGTCCAGCTGCAATTGTGGACCTGCTTTGCCTGCTCAAATCCCTCCCTCTTACTACTGCATTTCTGTGGCTTTGGTGCCCACTCGACATGGAGTTGCATCATGACCTTCCCATGCACTTTAGCCCACTCCTGCAGCATGACTCATGCGCCTCTGGACGGTATTAGGAGCTGCCTCACAATCCCTGCCTCCTTTCCACTGAGCCAGGAGGGTCAGAGACTGATGAGCACCGTTTCAAGAGCAGCTGAGGATCACAGTTCACAACGTGGAGAAGTTGCAGCATAAACCAAGAGCTTTTCCCACAGTTCAGCACGTGGGCTGTTTTCTGTTGGAGCTGATGGACAGCTGTCACTGAACCACAGTCACTTCATCGCAAATTGTCTAATGGGGATGGGGGTCCTGGCATGACACACCCCAGCACATTCCTCGTCCACCTGGCTGGGTGCTTTTACTACCCCTGTGTGGATGGGCCCTTTGTGGGACTTGCTTAGTCAGTGGTAACGTCGCCAGGGATTGTTTGAACCTGGAAACCAGACAGCTCCAGAACAGAAGCAGGACCATTGCACCGCCCTTCCCTAGCCCATGGTTGTCCAGCAGATACTTAGCCTGCCTTGCTGTTACCCAGACCCTACAGAGAGGCCTAATAGGGACGCCCTCTTGATTTTCAGTCTTTGTGCGCTAGAAAGAACCAACATCCCCAGAAGCTGTGTCAGCCACACGTATTCACAGCAATAGCAAATCAGCCCTCGGGGGATGTGTGTAAGCCTGTGTCAATTTGTACTGTTTAAACTTTTTCCTTAAGGGAAAGACTGGCTCTGGAGATAAGCATGGAGCTTTTACAGACTCTCCCAATTTAAATTAATGACATTTGTCTTTCTGAAAGATCATGTTGATGTTTTACTAGTGAAAAAGGCTGAGCAAACTTGAACAATGGAGCTGTCTTTGGGGCTGATTTTCTTTTGGGGGGGCTCTGGGGAGAGAACGCCTGCTGTTCTTTCTCACTATTTCTCTGATTTTGTGAGCTGCTACCAGTCTACAGCACAATCTGACTACGTCTGCTGACTCCACTGACTTCAGTGTAGCTGACTGCCACAGGTAAGTGAATGGGTAATAGAGTACAGTTTACCCACTTAGAATTTACAAGGTAAGCGGGTATACAGCTGTAGCTTATTGATTATGCTAAAAACACAACTCCCCTTTCTTTGTTTAAAAACAGTGGCAGTGACGTGTTGACAACTGAGTTGTTATAACGAAGCATATATGAAAGTGGTTGCAGCTGGTGCTCCTCTGGGGCAGATCATCCTGGACATGTCCAGGATCTTCCCCTTCCCCTGAACTCTTGGGCAGGACCTCCCCTGCAGATCCTTTTGCCCAGGATTCATTGCTCCTTGGGCAACTGGCCAGGAAAGGCTGCGGGCTTTTCTGTGCCCAACCTCTGGCTGTTGGAATCCTTTTGTTCAAGCTGATGCCGTCTGTCCAAACATGTCCTGCCCGATATGTATGTGCAGGAGAAGGGCTGTATACAAGAGCAGCTCTGGAGTTCTTCCCAGGCTGCTCCCCTTGGGGTTACTTAAAGGCACAACGGTCCGTTTCCAAGGGATCAATTCTTTCCCTGCACCTGATGCTGCTTTTCCCCAGCCCTGTCCTCCTCTCCCCTTCCTCTGGAGCATCTCCCAAGTCTTGAATGCTTTTTAAGTGCAAGTGTGGCTCCTCACTTCCCTACTCGGTGGCTTCAGCAAAATGGGTGTATTTTTTGCTTGGTAGCATGTGGAGCCTCCACTTGGATGAACATGGTCTGGAGAAACAGTAGCCTGCTGAGAGGGAATGGCTCAGGTGGACTGTTTGGAGGGCGAGGAGTCATTTGCAAATAGGGTGTAATGATTGCCTAAACCCAAATACTCAGTCTCACAAGCTCGGGCTTAAAGATAACTGATTTATTAAAGGAATAGTATGCAAATACAGAGAAAGCTGAGAATGAGCAAAAGCGCGCCAAATACAAACTTAAAAGCCTTGCTTGTGAGCAGGTCCCGCCCCGTCGCCCGTCAGGACGCTCCCCCTCCCAGGTGCTGGAAGCCGTTAGACGCGCCTGGGAAAGTAACCTTGAACAGGAGCGCAAACCCAAACATGCATTCCAAGCCCTCAAAACAAGAGAGGGCGAAAGAATGGAAAAACCCCGGGTGAAAGAACACGGAACAGAGAATGACATGTGAAACGTTACAATGTTAACCATACATTAGAATGAGAACATGACATATCGCCCCCCCAAAAGAAATTAGGGAGCTGGTTTGTTAGGATAGGCAGAGTGAAATTGGGCTACGAGACGAGGAGAATGCACGTCTGGAGCAGCAACCCATTCAGGATGAGGGAAATGTTTCCAGCGGATGAGGTATTGCAGAGTGGAGCGCTGGCGTCGGGAATCAAGGATAGATGCCACCTCGAAGTGTTGCTGGTTGTCAATCATGAGGGGAGGTGGAGGAATGGACTGCGGATGCCAACGGTCCGACGACAGGCAGGGTTTGAGTAAACTACAATGGAAAACAGGATGCAAACGTTTAAGGTTGTGAGGTAAATCAAGTTTAAACATAACAGGGTTGAGTTGAGCAACAATTGGAAAAGGACCGACAAATTTAGGACCAAGTTTTTTAGAGGGTTGTGGGGACTTGATAAACTTAGTTGATAAGTAGACTTTATCCCCGACCGCAAAGGATGGTTCTGGGGACCGCTTTGCATCGGCATGGCGTTTATAGGTAGCCTGGGCATGGCGGAGAGCGAGTAGAATATTAGACCATGAGTCTTTGAGAGAGTCTGCCCAGTCAGCGAGGGTGGCTGGTAGCGGTTGAGGATGAGGAAGTTCAGGAATCGGAACAAAGTCACGTCCAAAAACAGTTTTAAAGGGAACTTGACCAGTGGTTTGATGAATGGAGTTGTTGTAAGCGACCTCAGCAAATGGGAGTAAATCGACCCAGTTGTCTTGCTGGTAGTTAACAAAAGCTCTGAGGTATTGTTCCAATGTAGAATTAACCGCCTCTGTAGATCCGTCCGTTTCCGGATGCCAGGCGGTAGAAAGCGATTGTTTTGTACCCAAAAGTTTCAAAAATGCCCGCCAAAATTGTGACGTAAATTGTGTGCCTCTGTCACTCACCAAACGGGCGGGGATACCGTGGAGGCGGTACACGTGGATGAGGAAGAGGCGTGCCAGCTGTTGCGCGGTGGGGATAGAAGCGCATGGGATAAAGTGGGCTTGTTTGGAGAAAAAGTCTTTGACGACCCAAATGACAGTTTTGCGTTGACTAGGGGGTAGATCAACGATAAAATCCATGGAGATATCCTGCCAAGGGACAGATGGAGTGGCCACAGGTTGAAGGAGACCCTGGGGCTTGCCCGGTTTGCGCTTTATCGCCGCACATACAGGGCACGCAGTGACATATTCCTTCAAGTCTTTAAGTAAAGTTGGCCACCAGAATTGGCGGCGAACGAGGTGCAAAGTTTTCACGTAGCCGAAATGCCCAGCTAGCTTGTCATCGTGGCAGCGCTGGAGTATGGTTTTTCGCATTGATTCAGGTACATAGAGACGATCGTTGCGCCAGGCAAGATCATCGGTGAAAGTTAAAATGTGTCTATTGGCTTGCAACCAAGTATCTGTTTTAAGGTGGGAGAGCAACTGTTGTTGCAAATCGGAGGGAATTGACAAGGGAGGCGGGCGGCTGGAAGGCGGAGCGGCTGGAGGCGGAGTTGATTGCGGTCGGGTCTGGCTGCGAGTCACCGCTGCCAAACCTAATTGTTTGTCGGTCCAGACGGTGCCTTGGACCGTTGGCCCTGGGCCAGCATCTTGGGGTCTGCGCGATAGTGCATCAGCTAAGAAATTTTTTCTGCCTGGTATAAATTTAAGGGTGAAGTCAAAGCGGTTGAAAAACTCAGCCCAGCGCAGCTGTTTGGGACTGAGTTTTCGACTGGTGCTTAAAGCTTCCAGATTTTTATGGTCAGTCCAGACTTCAAAAGGGTTTGAAGTGCCTTCCAATAGGTGTCGCCACGTCTCTAACGCTGTTTTTACAGCAAAAGCCTCCTTTTCCCAAACATGCCATCTTCTCTCTGTTTCCGTGAATTTGCGAGAGAGGTAGGCACAGGGTTTTAAAGCGCCAGATTGGTCAGCTTGTAATAGAATTGCTCCTATGGAAAAATCAGAAGCATCGACTTGTACCACGAAGGGTTTAGAGGGGTTTGGATGCTGTAAAATCGGTTCTGTGGTAAAGATTTGTTTCAGCGCTTCAAACGCTTGCTGACAGGCGGGAGTCCATTTAAGGAGCGCGCCTGGGTTCTTTGAACGTCGCGTATCCCCCTGTCCTTTAGTTTTTAACAGTTCAGTAAGGGGGAGGGCGATTTCCGCAAAATTTTGGGCGAATGTTCGATAGAAATTAGAGAATCCAAGGAAACTCTGTAATTGTCTCCTGGTACGGGGAGGTTCCCATGCCACGATGGCTTCTACTTTTGCAGGGTCCATTTCAATGCCCTGAGCTGAAATCCGGTACCCTAGGTAATCAATTTGCGACTGATGAAAGGCACATTTTGACAGTTTTGCATACAGCTGTGCTTTTTGCAATTTAGCTAGTACCTGACGCACCAGGTGGATATGTTCTGACATGGTTTCAGTGTAAATCAATACATCATCCAAATATACCAGTACCCCTTTAAATAGGTGGTCATGCAAGACCTCATTGATTAGTTGCATAAAAACCCCAGGTGCCCCAGATAACCCGAATGGTAAGACTTTATATTGGAAAGCCCCAAGAGGACAGTTGAACGCTGTCTTCCACTCATCCCCTTCCCTTATGCGAATGCGAAAGTAGGCTTCTCTCAAATCCAGTTTTGAAAAGATTTTGCCTCTGGCCAGATGTGATAACATATCTTTGATCAGGGGCAAAGGATATTTATTTAATATTGAGACCGCATTGAGCCCGCGGAAATCGGTACAAAGCCTTAATGACCCATCCTTTTTTGGCCTGAATAGGACAGGCGCTCCTACCGGGGAATTTGCCGGCTCAATGAAACCTCTAGCTAGATTTTTGTCAATGAACTCCCTTAGCGTGGTAAGCTCTTTGGGAGACATGGGGTATATTTTTGGGTGAGGCAATTTTACATTTGGTAAAAACTCAATGGCACAGTCCGTTTTTCGGTGGGGTGGCAAGCGATCTGCTTCCTTTTCCCCAAATACTTCAGCAAAATCTTGGTACTGATTGGGTAGCCCCTCAAGAGGTTGAAGCGTTTGCACAGTGGTATACGCTACCCCACCACCCTCCATGTCCTCCAGTAGGTCCTTTTCGGGTACTTTGTAAAATCCATCTGCAAACGTCACAGTTCTATGCAGCCAGTTGATAAAAGGGTTTTGCTTCACAAACCAAGGCATCCCCAAGATTACCAGAGGACCCCCCACTGGAGCTACCACAAATGGCAGCTTTTCCTGATGGGAGCCCATCTGCAAGGCGACCAGTCCCGTGGAAAGATTGACTGCCTTCCCTCCCGCCATAGTTCCATCCAATTGGGTGAAAATCATGGGTCTTGGCAAAGGGAACGTGGGCAGTTCCAGAGCCGCTACGACATCAGGGTGCATCAGGGAACGGGAGCAACCCGAGTCTAGCATGGCCCACACTTCCACCGTTTTGGTTTTTGAGCTTAGTTTAACTTTAACAGTCAGTGTGGGGAAGTTTCCACTCACCGAATCATGGTTACGCCCGGTTTCTTCCACCTGCCCTAGGGCGCCCTTCAGGGCAGGTGGTAGGCTTTTCCCGCCGGCTGCTCGAATTGCAACTCTTCCTCCTCTTCACCGAAGGGAAGGTCTGGGGGGTCCAGTTCCGCGAGGGCTGCCTTCAGTTTTCGCGGTGGAGCAGGAGCAGGCGTCTTTACCGTGGGTTTCGTCTGTCGTTCCTCTGGACGGCGTCTTGGGCACGAAGTGGCTCGATGTCCTTCTTTCCCACATCTGAGGCACTGACCCTTGGAGAACCGTTGCTCCCTCTCTTCTTCCCAGGTTTTTGGTTTGGGGCGGCTGGCAAGTCCAGATGTGCGCGCCCCTCTAGCGAGACGTGTTTGTCGAAGCTCCTTGGTATGGGCATAGGTTCGTAGGGCATTTTCTGCGCTTCCCGCCAACTGAATCCACCCATATAGCGTTTTGGGATCGTCTCTGCCTAGCGCCCATCGAAGGATTTCGGGTTCTAGCCCCTGCTTGAACAATTCGATGATTGTTGGCTCAGACCAGTCTTCCACTTTTCCTGCTAAAGCTTTAAACTCCAACGCATATTTAGCAACTGAGAGGGACCCTTGGTAGAGTTTGCGCAGGTCATTTTTGGCCGTTTCTTGAGCTAGGGGGTCTTCGAAATGCTCCTTGAGTGCCCACAAAAATTCATCAAAGTCCTCTAACTCAGTTGCCTCAGCTTGGCATAGTTGCACATACCAATCTGCTGCCCTTCCTCTCAGCTTGTTGGCAATGAAATTGACCTTGCCGTGTTCAGACTGAAAGTTCCGACCCCAATCTTCTATATAATGCTTGGCATTCGTAATAAAGAAGGAGAGCGTTGCGGGATCTCCATCAAACTTCACTCCAAATGGTGGGAAGGTTCTTGCCGGCTCAGCTGGCTGTGGCGGTGCCGCGAATGACAGCGTACGCCGAGCCCCCACAGGTAGTCGATCCCTAGGGGGTCTTGCCTCTCGCTCTCCCCTTTGATGGGCTGATCGAGTCTTACTTCTCCCCCGGGTCGACAGGGTGCTGTGCCTGGGGTACTGTGACGGCTCTTCCTCCCAATCCTCCGGGGTGGGCTCTGCCCCTCTGGGCTGATCCTCTCTGGGTAGATCCTTGAGGATCGTCACTATTAAATCCATTTTATCTTCCAATGCCCTCATACGGGCCGGAGTGACCGGCTCCTCCTGGGGTTGGTTGGTTATCACCACCTTTGGTGACAAGGGGACTTCGTGCTCCCAGGCCAATTGGGGAGACCCCCTCCCCGTGGTTCTTTCCATAACAGATCTCTGTTCACTCCTAAGACTCTCCTGTATGGATGTTAGCAGCTCGTCCAATTGGGTATCTCGCAACTCCCGACGTGCTGCTCTTTGCGCTCTCGAGGTTAGCGCTGGCCGGCTTTTGGCCACCTCCCGCTCTTCTTCGCCTCCCTCACTTACGCGAAATTGAGGTTCTGTCATCGCTGGCGTTCCCTCTTATCCAAGGATTGGATGGGGCCAGCGGAAAATGGAAAAAAAATGATTCTCAGCTTTATGTAATGATTGCCTAAACCCAAATACTCAGTCTCACAAGCTCGGGCTTAAAGATAACTGATTTATTAAAGGAATAGTATGCAAATACAGAGAAAGCTGAGAATGAGCAAAAGCGCGCCAAATACAAACTTAAAAGCCTTGCTTGTGAGCAGGTCCCGCCCCGTCGCCCGTCAGGACGCTCCCCCTCCCAGGTGCTGGAAGCCGTTAGACGCGCCTGGGAAAGTAACCTTGAACAGGAGCGCAAACCCAAACATGCATTCCAAGCCCTCAAAACAAGAGAGGGCGAAAGAATGGAAAAACCCCGGGTGAAAGAACACGGAACAGAGAATGACATGTGAAACGTTACAATGTTAACCATACATTAGAATGAGAACATGACATAGGGTCAGGGTTTGTGAACTCTGATTTATTGCTTTGGTGGAAGTGATGCTGCAGGTTTTGAGTCTACTCAGAAATCAGCCACAGCAGACTTGCAGGACAGGGTCTCTCCTCTCCTGCTTCATCATATTGACAACCTGCAGGTTTTCTCTTTGTCTTGCTCTTTATCAAGGGTGGTAACTGGGCAGTTATTTTCCCTGTGTGCCTTGACAAAATGCTACACCTCTTGAAGTTCTTTTTGACTCTTGATCTTGGGCTTTGGCTATACCTGGCAATTGCTTTCTGATCTAAATATTTGCTGGTGTGGAGTCCTTGGTGCTCTCTGAGCCTTGTTGGTTTCTTGCAGATGTTTCAGTGCAAAGAGGGAGTGGGCCTTGCTCTCAGTTTATAGACCGTGGCTTGCCCTGCTTGTGTTGGTAGGGGTGTTGTTCTCTCCTTGGGAGTTCTTTGGTTGGGCTGTTGTTTGCTGCTTGGTTGATTGCCTGAGTTAATTGTTCCTTGATTACGGAGTATTGTGCTGTTTGACAGTTCATCTGGTGTTAATCCAGGTGTTGATTTTTGCCTATCTGGGTGTTGACTGCTGGCAAGGGAGTGTTCTGGTCTTTTGGCTTTTCTGTTGTCTCTTTTGAATGGTATGTAAATGTTGTTTACCTCTATGTGTCTGTTGATGGCTGCTTTGCCTGAGCGCCAGGCTTCCAGGAATTCTCTGGCTTTTTTGGATTTGGCTTGGTTTAGGATGCTCGCCGTTTCCCAGTTGAAACTATGGTTGAATCTGTCCATGTGTTGTGAAATTAAGGAGTTCTCAGCGTGTCTTCTGACTGCTAGTTGGTGTTCATGGATGTGCTCTGCTAGTCTTCTGCCTGTCTGTTCTACATAGTGGCTGTTACAGTCTTTGCATTGTTTGTTGTAAATAACTCCTGTTTTTTCTTCTTGGGCTATTGGGTCTTTTGGGTTGCTTAATATGTTTTGAAGAGTTTTAGTTGGTTTATCTGCTACGGTGATGCCATGTGGTTGTAACAGTCTGTTGGTGGTTTCTGAGATGTTTCTGATGTATGACAGTGTTATCCTTTTCATAGTTTCCATTGGTTGGGTTGTAGTGGGTTGGGTGGTGAGGCACTTTTTGATAAAGTTGAGCGGGTATCCATTTTGTTGGAAGATGCCGTACAGATTATCTTTTTCCTTTTTCTGGTGTTCTGGGTTGCTGCAGTGTGTAAGTGCTCATCTGAATAATGTGTTTACACAGCTTCTCTTGTGGGAGGTTGGATTGTCGCTTTGGTAGTGGAGAGCTTGGTTGGTGTGGGCAGCTTTCCTGTAGCCTTGTGTTTCCAACTTACCATCGTTTCCTCTACTGATGAGGATGTCCAGGAATGGTAGTGTGTTGTTGTTTTCTTCCTCCCTTGTGAATTTGATTCCATTAAAGATGTTATTGATGGTTTTTTGGATTTCTTCCAGTTGTTTCTTTTATATTATGACAAAAGTGTCATCTACATACCAGATCCATACTTTGGGTTGTATGTGTGGGAGTGCTATCCTTTCCAGACTGCATTATGATCTCTGCTATAAGTCCTGAACTCGGTGATCCCAGGGGTGTTCCTCTGATCTGTTGGTATATTTCTTCATCAAACTGAAAGTAGGTTGTAAGGCAGAGGTTGATGAGGTCCATTATCCTGGGTATTTCCATTCTGGTGTATTTGGCCAGGCCAGGTGCGTTGCGCAGAGCTGCAGCCATGGATTTTCGCCAGTGCTGGGTCTAAGGATGTGAAGAGAGCTGTAACGTTGAATGATACCATGATCTCATCTTCTTCTATTTTTATGTTTTTGATTTTCTGGAGGCGCTGTAGTGGGGAGTTGATCGAATGTTCACTCTCCTCTGTGAGGTGTCTGTGTTTCTTTGTAAGCTCTTTAGCTTATGTATTTGCTGGTGTTTAGTTCCACTGTGTTCTCCAGAGTTGCTGTCATTCTTTGGTTAGATTCTTCTTCAGTTGCTGAAATGCAGTATTTCTGTAGACACTCTATCAATTCCTGTAGCAACCAGAGTGCTGTTGTAACTTCAGCTTCCAGTACTAGAGGCTCTTGTAATTAGATTCCATTTTTGAAGCAGTCTATGTTGTTCTACTGGCATGCAAATTTAAGGTTGGAACCTCCTTCCGAGTTTGGAGATCTTTTGGAAGACTGTGTCTGTCTAAGACAGACTTAAGTGGCTTTGCAGATGTCATTGTAATACTACTTTTTGTCTCTTCTAACCGCTCTGAAATTTTTCGTTAAGTTCTGTCCTGAGATCTTTGTATCTTCTCTTCCCTGCAATTTCTCCTGTTTATTCTGACATCCAGTTTGCTTCTGCCTTTTGGTCTTTGCCTTTTTACACTCATTCTTAACAATTTTAATTTCTTTCCACAGTTGCTCTGGTTTCCTGTCAATGGACTTCAAAGAGGTTCCTGATGTCCTCCTTGAAAATGGTGGGCATATGCTGAGGATTGTATGTGAGATCTGCTTGGCTTGTTCTACTTCGGCTTGATTTGGAACTTGCACATGAGCAGTCCATGATCCCACCATCAGCCCATGGGCAGGTCTTTGCTGTTATAATTGAGCTCTTCCACCTCCTTGTACCAATAATACAGTCAGTTTGATTTCTGTGTACTCCATCTGATGATGCCTAGGTATGTAGGCATCATTTTGGTTGTTTGAAGAGTGTGATAGCAATTTAAAAAATCACTGGCAGAATGATTGGCAGAAACTGCTAAATTGTTATCTTGCTGTATTTCTTTTTCCTCGGCCATACAGTCCAACGGTTTTCCTCACTAGTTCCACCTTCGACATTCCAGTCTCCAACCAGGTCTTGTGTGCATGTTCTGCGGCTTTCAGATTGAATTTGACCTTAACTCTTGTCAGCCTTCTCTTCTGCATTGGTGGTTGGACAAGATCCTTAGCAATCATCATATTAAAGGGTTATCCACGAAGTCTAATTGCTATTCAGTCACTGATTGTGTTATGCCCAAGTACGGCCTTTGCCAGGCAGTACTTCTGACTATGAAAGCACTGCTGTTTCTTCTGTTTTTCACGTCCCACGTAAATAAACAGTAAATAAGCAACATGAACTTCTGACTGAAAGTGTCCAATTCACTGAGGCCTCAGATGTCAGTGTGTGGTCAGTTCATTTCATCTTTCACTATGTTGAGCTTTCCCATATTCATGTTTCTTACATGCCATGTTACCATTGTAATTCTGTCTTTGCAGCTTTGGTTTGTTGCTGTTTTTTTCCTGCACGAGCAGGCAGACATCCTGAAAAATTTCATCTAGCTGCAACATAAACACCAAAAGATCCTCAGCTCTTCCTTGGTAGTATGTTGAGTGCCATCTGGCCTGAGGGGCCCATTTGTTTGTTCACTTCTCCATTTGTTTGTTTTAGGTGCCACCTGACTCCAAACCGCCTCGGCTGCTCACAGTATAGCAAAAAAAGATGAAAGCACAATACAGAATACATAAACAAGATGGGATCTGGCCACTCATTACAAAACATACAAACCCATCCATCGTCCAGCACTATATTGTCAATCACTTGTCTGTCCGTGTGGTTTTGTTAGTAAAATACAGGAGTGGTTTAGCATTACCTTCTCCTGTGCAGTATGAATTGATGCCTTTGCAATCATTGCTCAAGCAGTCTTCCACCTCCAGCATCTTCCTGTATCTTTGCTGCCCAATTAAAGTGCCTGTTGCTGCAGCTGGGATGACCTTCATGCCTTGGGTGATCCTGCTGGGAGTACAGGTGGTCCTCAGGTTACAACGACCATTCCAAGTTACAACAGCGCTGGACAATTGGTACTTCTGTCCATCACAGTATCCCCATGGCCGAGCGATCGTGATCCAGGTGCTCACTGCCCGGCTCGTGATTGCAGTGTCGCAGCAAGCTGTTGTCACGTGGTCTCCACTTGTGACCTTCACAGTATACTTTTGGCGTTTTCTGCTCATCTCTCCTGGGAATAAGCTGCCGCCGCCACCATAATGAGGCAGCGCAGCAGGGCTTGTGGCTCTGTCTGCTCCTGGCCAACCTCTCGGGCACTGCCTCGCCCTGGCTCTCCAAAGTAGTGCAAAGCAGGGTCGCCACAGGTGCCCGGCCTTGCGTGAGCACAGCTCCTCTCTGGGCGCGGTGGCGAGGGGAGAGGCTAGGCTTTCCCAGGGCAGGAATGCCAATTACACCAATGAGCAGCTGCTGCTGGGCACTGAGGCTGGGAGATGCACGGCAGGAGAGCTGTTAGGCTGTGGACAAAGCAGGAAGAAGTGCCAGATTATCCTCCAGCAGGTCTAAGAAGGGACATCATCCTCATGTCGATAAAGGGCCGTGACCAGCTTTAACTGGTCCTGTTTTAGGACGCCATAAATGTTCTTTCCCAGTTATGCCACGTGAGTTTCTGGGGAACTTCTGCTGAGTGCCATTCGGCTACGGAGGAGGACCAGATACCTAATCATTAAAGTGGCCCATCTTTTCTTTTTCCTTCAGCATCTGCATCAACCTGAAAAGTGGTTGTGATAGTTTAAAGAGTGCTGCTGTCAGGCCCAGCCCAAGAACTTCAAAGAATCAGTTCAGCCAAACTTGCTCACGCCGTACGGACAGAACCTTGCCAGACTGAAGCCACTCTACCTAACCCAAGGGAAATCTGGGAAGGCTCTACGGCGGGCCGAGTCTCTGCCTCTCAGTCTTCCCACACTCGCTTCCTGGGCTGCGTCTCCTCTTATCTGGCTCCCCTCCTTGGAATGTGCTCCCTCCTTCCTGAGAACCAGCAGCATTACTGAAATCCATCACAACTATCAAGTTTGCTGAGGCACTTTCAAATTGTTTCTGAAGCTGTGCAGCATTCCTAGGGGGAGGCAGGTGGAGAGAAAACTAGCAATTCCCCAGAACTAGCAGTAGGTAAGTATCTCAGCCATCAAGGGACCGCTAGGAGGAAGAGGCCTGGAGCTTAAGCCCCTGAGAATATATAAAAGTCTCTGAACTCTGCACTCCAGGGCCTAATTCCTCTGCCTGCTCTGCTTCAAGTCCAGCCGAACTGAGCCTTGCTACCTGGCAGAGATGAACAGGACTGGCCAGCCAGAGAGGGCAAGTTACTGCCAGGGCAGAGTGTGAAGCCTGAAACCAGGATCTTGCACAGCTTCAGAAAAAGTTGGTGAAAGGGCTTTGGAGCACACAGGCGTGTGAAGAGGCCTCTCGGCAACCCCGCTCAGAGGCACCCGGTGGAAACTGGTGACAAAAGGGCATCTTGCAGCTTCAGGAGGCCACGCCTGCGGGCCTCCGTTCCATGTGGAGGACCGGGGCCGATCAGAGGCGCGGGCGGAAAGCCCGAGGAGGAATCCAGGAGGGAGCCCCAACTTGGCAGCCGCTTGCAGAGAAGACGCTAGGCGCGGCGGATCGCCCACGTGCCCCTCAGCGGAGCAGCGCCGCCCGGCGAGGTGCAGCCGGCGGAACCCCGCGTGCCGAGTCCGCCCCGGCGCCCCGCTCGCGCCTCCACCCACCCCGAGGGGGCGGGAGCGCCAGGACAAAGGCGGCCCAGCTGCAGCGCGCGCGGCTTCCTCCGCTTCCCTCGCGGGCGGAGGAGGAGCCTCCCACCCTCCGGCCGCGCCGAGCAACTGGAGGGCGGCTGCGGGGTCCTTCCTCTGGCCCGGCCCGGCCCGGGAGCGGCGGCGTATAAGCGCCCTTTCGGGGCCGGGCGGAAAGTTCCCGTCCGCCTCCCTCGCATCTCCTCGCGGGGCAACGCGGCACTCGGAGGCTTATGCGAAGGGAGCGAGGTGGGGCGGGAGTTGGAGCGGCGCCGACGGCCGGTTCTCGCTGGGACCTTCGGACTGGCCGGGCGGGCACTGGGACTGCCCTGATCGCCGGACCCGCGTGCCTGCCTCCGGAGGCTTCCCTTTCGGGGCATCCCCGCCCTCTCTCCCCCCGAAGCGCCGGCCGTTCGGGGGAGCGGCATCCCCAAAAGAGAGGGGCTGCGGAGCGGAGCAAGGAAAGCCGAGGAAGCGCTGCGCGCCGCCCGCTGAGAAACACGTGGCCCGCCGGGCCTCTTTCTCCCCGGGAGCACTCTGGCAGGCTGTCGGGGTCGCTCCCGGACCGAAGGCGCTTTGCGACAGCTCCTCCTTGCGGAGAGGCGGCGAGGCCTCGGCAGGGTCCGTGGTCGAGCCGTGAAGCGCCTGGCGGGGGTGCCGAGCAAGGGCAGCGCGGCTTCCGGGCGGCGGCGGGGGGGAGCAAGGGCTGCCCCGGGGCGTATGCCGCCTCCTGATGCCCGAAGAAGCGGAGGCGCTGCGGGCTCTGCGCCCTTGGCTTGAGGGGGGACCACGGTGGGACGTGCAGCCACTGCGTGAACCGTCGGACCAGCCAGCAGGTCTGTACGATGCGGAAGCGCGAGGCTCTGGAGAGCAGGTCGCGCCGGCGCCAGAGGGCAGGGCAGCCTGAAGCCGCGTGGGCGAGGGGCGGCCTTGCGGAGCGCGCCCGCGACCTGGGAGTGGTGGCCCGGGGCGCGGCAGCTCGGTGGCTCAGGTGCGCTTTCGGATGGTCTTCGCGGCACGGGAAGGCTGGGGGAGGATCGCGCCGAACGGGAGGGCCGTTAGAGTTTCCGTGGCAGGTTGAAAGAAAGACTCGAGCGAACGTTTGACACGGAAAGGCCCCTGGCCTTTTTGAGCGGTGGCTATAGGGGGAAGCATCGAGGCACTGAGTGGATCGGGGAGCTCATTGTGCTGGGTCTTCTCTGCCTGTTTGCCCGAAGACAAGAAGCTCCTGCTGTTAGAAAGTGCTGTGAACTGGAACCTGCCTGCCCACAACTTACATCCGTCATTCTGTGCCTTGTGCCCTGGAATGCCCTTCCATGTGCAAGCCCTTCTGGTGTTTGAGGAGGGCTACCGTCCCAGGAGGCTTTTCGTAATGCTGGACGTCCTCAGCTACTTCAGCCTTCCTTCGCAGGACTTTGCTCCCGCCCACTGCCCCGCCCCCCCCCGTCATCCTCACCGCACTTCCCTGAGCGGGTTCCACCCCCTCCAAACCCTTCTTAAGGTGTGGCGCCGGGAACTGGCCTCAGGACGCAAAGCAGGGCCTGACCAAAGCCAGATAAAGTGGAGCTGTGACTTCCTTTGATTTCTGTTAAGGGTCAAATTGCATTTGCCTTGTTTGGGGTTTGCAATCCACACTTCAGGAAGATCATTTTCACAAGGACAAATACCTGGCCAGATAGCCACACATTAACCTGTGTGTTTTATTTTTGTTTCTTAGCTTTGCATTTGTGTGTGCTAAATTTCACTCTGTTATTTTCCACTCAGTTTTGTGTTATCTGCAGATTTGGTAAGCATTTCCTCCACCTCTTCTTCCAAAGCACTGAAGCCAATAATCCTGGGGTATCTAATTTGATACTGCAGCTGCTGAGGAACCATCGTGGAGCATCCTTTGAGTGCAGTTTTTGGGTTAACTTACTTGTCTTGCCATTCAACCCTCACCTGACAGCCTGCTGATCAGCACCTAATGGACTGGCATGTCAGCTCCTTTGCTGAGGGAGGATGCATTGTTTCTACAGCACTGCCACACTCTGGAGCCCAGTTGCGCTGAGGCAGTGTTTAAATTTCATAAACAGATAAATTTGTTTATTTGAGGGAATTTACTCAATCAAAAAATGAACAGAATGGGACTTCTGGGGGAAGCATGGCAAACTAGCACATCTCCAAATGAGCAGAACATCTCTGGGAGAGGACAGGAGATTGCGCCGGTGTGCTCGGGGTGGCTGCTCCTCACGGGTTTGAACACTGGGAGATGAAGGGAAGCCATCATGCTGTCAGGCACGACAGAGCCTTTTTTAATGTATATAATATTTTTTATTAAAGTTTTAAAATACAAAGATAAAAACTAATACAAACTGAGAAAAACATAAGAAGTAAAAAAAGTTCAGAGAAAGAAGGAAAAGAAAGAAAAAAGGTATATAAAGAAATGACTTCACCCTTCATCAGGACAAGTACAAAAAAATTCTTCCCATATCTTATCTCTTATCTATAAACAAATTTTAAAGCCTTGTCTTGATCTTTAGTCCCTTCATACAGTGACCCACAAATTAATTTCTTACCATTTTCTCTTTGTCTCCTCTCAGAAAGGCCTTTGTAAGTTTAACACATACAAGAAATAACATCTATATTTTAACCTTAATCAAATCTTATCTAATCTTACTGTATCTATAAACAAATCTTTAAAGCCTGGTCATTTAGTCCTGGTCGAGAAAAACCCATTAACACTACTAGAAAGAACATCATATATATTTTAACCTTGATCAAATAAACCAACTTTATATTCCTTTTTGCTTTTAAAAATCTTGATGTTTATTCCCTTTAAATAGTGTCCCAAAAGCTGATTTCTTTTCATTTTCTCTTTGTCTTTTCTCAGGAACTCCTTTATGAGTATAACACATCTCTTTTGTAAATCCAAGATTAAAAAAAGTTGCTCAAGTCACTCTTCTGATGTATTATTTGTTGTCCCTTTTAGTTATTAAGACATCAGCTGGTTTCATCTCTAGGTCCTATGTAACATCTTTTTCCATATTATTCTTGTATCTTGTCATTCTTAAATCCATATCCAAAACAACTGATTCTCAGTTGCATATTCTTCTGTCTCCTCTTTTAAACCCATTTTTATGGTAGCAATCTTAAGAGAAATTTCTGAATTCATTGTTGCCAAATATCCTTGAATTCTTCCAAAGTTAGTGTATTTTACTCCATTCTGTATTTATTACTTATTTCATTAAACTAATTTATGTGGCCACCCAACTCACGCACACTGACTCCGGGCAGCTTACAAAATTAAAGTATTAGTGGGTCTCTTCTCCTTTAATTATAATCCTTAGTTCTTTCTGGCTCCCCCTAGTATCCAGCCTTCAAAGTCCCATCTTACCATGTTTTTTTCTAGTCAACAGCATTTTCCTGTGGAAGGTTTCTTATACTTAATTTCAAAAATTTTATAAAATTCTAAACAACCCACAGGAAGGATTCTTGTAATTAATTTCAAAATCTTATTTCAAATCCATCTGGCCCCTTAGTCCGTTTATAACTTTCCAAAATCAACGTTCTAATCACCCTTTTGCTGTTCATTCCAAAATAAGAATTTTTTAAGCCCTTAAACTTGCATGAAATGTCTTTCACTGAGGATTGAAGGAGAATCACCTGGTGTGATGAAACTTGCCTTTCTTGTAATGGTTCTTAATATCCAAAAAAATGTTAAGCCATTTCCAGAAGTGATTAAGAAAGGAAGTGAGAGAACCCAGTGTCCTTTTGAAGGCTCCAAACTGTGGTTTGGGCAAAGCTGACTTCCCCTTGGCTCCCAGAGCTCTAAAACCCACCAGAGACCACCGTTTTACAGTCTCCTCACGGGGAGCATCTGTATGGAGCACATATGGGCGATCCCAGGTCCTCCCCTTTATCCAGAGAAGAATTTCAAGGTGCCAATCCATTTGCTAGCTCCTCGATCCTTTATTGTCATCAGCTCTGCCGAAAGTGAAGCCATCTTCAGTCCACCACTGCTTCCCCAGAAGTCGTAGCACAGCTTTTTAAAGGACACTGGGTTTCCTAAACTCACTTTCTAATCACTTTCAGAAATTAGCTATTTAACTACTGTATCTTAAGGCAATTAGAGATCTTTGAAATGACAAGTTGGAAAAGCCACCTGGTGAGTTTATCTTCATTTTTGAATAAAATAAAAATTAAATATGAGCTTAAGAATTTAAAGTATTGGAAATTGGCAAAAAGCTAAATAAGACTCCGATCTAAGAAAGTTACAAACAAATTAAGGGACCAGACCAATTTGGAATATTAGGATTTTTACTATAAGATTTTGGAAATAATTATATAAACAAACGGCTTTTCATGGGAACTAAATTCCCAGAGTCACTTTGTGTGAGATAGGCAGCCATATAAATATGATTAATAAATAAATAAAATTGCTTTGTCTGTCCTAAGTCAAAACAGAAATTCAAGACTTTATGATTTCAAAACTTGGACACTGGAATTTACAAAATGACACAAAACATTATGGCATTTGAAATACTTCAGGAGATTTTTGAAGAATGGGGTCAGAAATTAGTAGCTTCAATGTCAGAATTAACTCTACTCCTATGGATAGAGTGTGTTCAAAAGATGTTAATGAAGGAATAATAGATGTCGAAAAGAATATTTTGAGAGATTTACAGGCTAAAGAGGTGAAACCATTTTTGCCTGATGTAGAAATATTAGAACCAGAAATACTGGAAAATTTAAAAAGTGTGGACTATAAGAGAAGTCAACTAGTGTGGAAACACAAATGACAAGCCAAGAGAATGACCCGGATAAGGACTTTCTACTGGATATAAAAGAAGTTGGTTAAAGACTTTAAAATTAAAGCAGAAATACACATGACAAACCAAGATAATGACCTGGATAATGACTTTTTATGGATTTTACAAAAGAGGTTTGCTAAAGCCTCAAAGAAGCCTTTGGGATGGGAAATAGAAAAATTGAAGAGAGACCAAATCCAATGACAACATCTGAATTAAAGTTCAAGACTGTCAGAAGTAAAAGGAAGGAGTATAAAGTTAGTTTGTTCAAGGTTAAAATAGGACATGTTTCTATAAAGCTCTGGTAACCCTTTATGGACTTTTTGCTGACACCAGGACTGAAAAGTTGATGATTTATGATTTGCATATAGATAAGAGATGGGTTGTGGGAAGAAGAGATATTTCTTTGTAATCTTATAGGAGGTGAAGAGTTATTAAATCTGTTTATACTTGTGATGAAGATTGGAAGTCACTTCCTTATATATTTTTCTTTTTCCTATTTTTTTCCTTTTTTTTCCTTTCCTTATTTATTCTTTCTTTTTCTCTCTCCCTGTGTTTAGTATGTATTTGCTTTTACTTTTGTAATCAAAATTTTCAATAAAAATATTAAAAATGAACAGTATGAAAATTGTCAAGGAGAAATGTAAAGTCCTGTGGCTGGGTAGGAAAAATGAAAAACATGATGGGGGAGATCTGGCTTCGCAGTATTGTAGTATTTTTGAAAAGGAATTGGATGTTCTTGTTAACTGCAAGTTAAGCTTGAGCCAGCATAGCAATGCTCCTGCTCAAAAGGCCAATGCCACCCAGAGTCACTTGTTGAGATGGCTATAGAAATTAAATAAATAAATTTTAGGGTGCGTTAACAGGAGAATAGAGGCTCTGCTTATTCAGCAGGAAGAAGTCCATCCATGTGGGGCAGTCAACAACTCTCAAGACACACCCCTTGCAAGTGGCTGTTTAGCAGATTTTTTTTTCACTCCTCATAGATCAGTACACAATCCCTGAGAATGCACAGCTTCTCTGGTCATTTTTGAAGCCATTTTTGGACAGCTAGGACCACTGAGTGGGGCAGAGCTTAACACAGTGAAAGATGTGCACAGAAAAAGAATATTATCTAAAATAGCATTAATGAGCACATTAGAGAAATACAGGTTATTGATCTTACACACCCAAGCACAAAGAATTATACACTTAGACAAAGTAGGTTCAAAAGTAAGTAAAGAGTCTTACTGATTTATTTGGTCCAGTTACATCCATTTCAGTAGAAAAATGATTCTTTCCCTAAACTGAATTGACCCTCAGCCCTCAATGCTGCTGAAGGCTGCATAGAGAAAGGGGGAACCTCCTGAATTCTAGGTCCACCGCATGGCCCAAGGGAGATGGAAGGAACTACAGCTGCATGCTCCCTTCCCAGATGGTGAAGGAGGAGGAAGCAAGGAAATGTTGGAGGGGCAACAAACAGCTTCCTCCAGAAGCACATAGAGAATTTGCATCCTAGAGTGAACTCATCCACATGCTAATGAGGCATGCTGATTTGCTGGGACCTCCAACAATTTTCCTGCTTCCTTTTTGAACCACCCAGGCAATCCCCTGTTAGTAATGTCATAAGGCTGCCCACATCCATGATCTGATTGTGGATGAGGAGACCTGACATACCTGAGACTTGGGTGAGCCCCGAGGGGGGAGTTCCCTCTCAGAGATATGCTCACCTGGGTTCCCAAGTTCCTGACCAAAGTCACTACTGGGGGTTACATGTTAGGGATTACATTGAGGTGATGAGAGTAGTGAAACATACCTAATTTTCCACTCTTATCCTGGTACCCAGCAGCCCGTTTTAAAGTGACTCATTTCTTGCTGGGGAGGGACAAGCCACAGGACATCTGTACAGCTGCTGTATTATTCTAAGCATCTGGTGGATAGTCACTTGGATTCACTCAGAGTTGAACTCCAACAGGGCAAGTCCTGTCAAGATGATGGAACAAGGTCTTGTGTGTTTACCTGGGTTGAATTTGAACCTATGACTCCTGAGGAAGTGGACAAAATTCCTGGGACTGCTAACCGGGCCACCTGTTCACTAGATTCATGCCCCTCCTGGCTGATGAAAGCCATGGGGAGGTGACAAGTGGCTGGTTCTATATAGTATTATCTTTGTTTGGAGAGCGGGTGGACCGCCTGCCTTGAAGGGGGAGGAGTATGTCCCCTCTGCAAGAAGTTTTCACTGGACTCCATAGTTCTGCACAACTTTCATCCAGCCTTCAATCTCCCTTTTTTAGGGAAAGTTATTGAGAAGACTGTCAGGTTTCAGCTTCAGAGGACTCTGGAGGAAATGGATTATCTAGACCCTTTGCAGTCAGGTTTCCAATCAGAATACAACAGAGACAGCACTGATCATGCTAGTTGATGACGTCTGGTGGAACTAAGATGGGGGTAATGCGACTGCTCTGATTCTCCTTCATTTCTCAGTGGCTTTCAATACTATCGGCTGTGGTATCTTCCTAGACTGCCTATGAGGATTCGGTGTGCGAGACATGGCTTTCCTCATTTCTCTGTGGTCAGGTTCAGCAAATGCTGGCCAGGGAAGGAGAGACCAAGATATGGGGTGCCTCAGAGCTCAGTGCTCTTGCTCCTACTGCTTAACATCTATATGAGGCCATGGGGTGAGGTCACCTGACAGTTGGGATCAGTTATTATCAGTGTGCTCCGGATACCCAGTTGACCTCAGGCCAACCAGGTGATGTTGTCAGGTCTTGATCCAATGTCTGGAGACTAGGGGCCTGGGTGGGGAGGAACAGGCTCAAGCTCAACCCTGACAAGACCAAGGTCTGGAGGGTATTTGGCTGAGGGTATTTGGACATCCAGGTCTGGAGAAGTTCAACCTTTGGTCCTAAATGAGATTGTACTTCCCCTTTTGGTGCATAATTTGGGGATGTTCTTGGACTCACAGATAGAGAGCAGGTGACAGCTATTGCTGGAAAGGTTTTTACAGAAATTAATTTATTGTACTAATTGTGCCCATATCCGGATGGGAGGCCCTTAAAGTAGTCACTCATGCTTTGGTCACTTTGTGTGTGCATTATTGCAATACCATCTACATGGGGCTGCCCTTGAAGACCACTTGGAACCTGCAGATGGTCCATGCAGTAGCATGGACAGTTATGGGCATGCATGCCATGGTATTGTCATAGAATGCCTCCAATAACAATGTCACTTTGTAAGCTCCAATTATCAGTAAGCTTCTGAGTGCAATTCAAGGTGCTAGTTATCACCCATAAAGTCCTCTGTGATACAGGGCCATCTGACTTCCATAGCTTCTGCCTGTCCTATATGATTGGGGAAAGTCAGCAGGCTTTGGATCCCATCAGTTAGATGTCACCTGACAGAACCCAGGAAGCCAATCTTCTCAGTTGCAACATCTGCGCTCTGGAATGATGTCTTCCCCAACACACCCAAGATCCATACGGCCCTCTCCATGACCTTATTTAAACTAGCTCATAAAACCTGGCTCTTCCCACAGCCCTGAGGCTAGAGGGGCTGGCGGACTCCTTGTGAGATATAGGTAGTCCTCGCTTAACGACCATTTGTTTAGCAATGGTTCAGACTTACAACAGTACTGAAAAAACTGACTTGCAACTGGTCCTCACATGGCCATCACAGTGTCCTCACAGTCATGTGATCACAATTCAGGCACTTGACAAATGGTTCTCATTTACGACCATCGCGGCAGCCCCTGCGGTCACATGATTGCCATTTTTGACCTTCCCAGCCAGCTTCTGGCAAGCAACATCAATGGGGTACTGTGTGATTTGCTTAACAACCATGTGGTTCTCTTAACAACTATGTGATTTGTTTAATGACTGCTGCAAAAAAGTCATAAAATCGGGTCTGGATTCGCTTAACAATCACATCGCTTAGCAACCAAAATTCTGGTCACAATTGTGGTTGTTAAGCAAGGACTACCTGTATTTGTTTTGGTGTGCTGGTACTCTTTTTCCAGATGCTTATTTTACTCTTAATTGTTTCATGGTATAGGCTGCCTACAGCCAGATAAAGGCAGGCAGCCTATAAATTTAATAAACAAATAAAAAGCTGACCGTGCATCTGTTTGCAGTAAAGGAATTCTAGCACTTTGCATTGCTGCTGGGGTTCCCAGAGCTTCTGGGAAAAAAATCCTCTGGATGGAGACTGCTAAGCTAATCCTTCCCTATAATGCCTCCTGACTTTCCATAGACAGTGAAATCCTTCTGGGTGGGAGCTTCCTGATGTGTTACATCAGAAGGAACCTGCTTTCAGAAGTGTCTTTTGGATAGATATGTCCCTCAATGTCCAGACTAATTCTACCAAGCAGCTTGAGTGCTTGAGCTGATGAAAGGGGAGGTGCAACAGGAGGTGGGATTTCATCTGAAGTGTCAGGCCAGCTTGTCCCATCTCAACAGGTGATCTTGGTGGCTACAGACAGAAGTCTGCCTTTGGCTGCACTTCCAGGCCCGAGTGTTCTGTGCCCCAACACGTTGCATGTAATTGCTTACACTCCTTGTGCGTTGGCAGAAGGGGCTGTTCAGAGTGCGCTAACGTGATCCTCACAGGCCACTCACGTCTTAGATGTGGAATTCAAGTAGAACAACGTCTCCAGCCTTCTGCCCAGAAGAGTTGCTGTTACTTCATGATTAGCAATCAGGCAAGTGACGCTTGGCCCGATGAACGGGGTGATTTTGTGAATGCTTCTAATTATGAGATAGTGGCCTTCCGTGCGGCAGGGAGACTGTAAACTCCTTTGATCTATCTCTATAGCAGCACCAAACCCATTGCTGCTCAGCCACCTGTCCAAAGAAGGAGCCCGTCATGCTGGAAGTGGCCTTCCAAAATTCTCTGGAGCAGATAGTGTGATCGCCCTCAACTGCATTCATTATTTTATGGCAACGAATGTTGCTGAGGTTGCTGTTTATTTTATTTATTGGTTTCTCAAATTTACACTACCGCCCATCTCCCCCCAAAGAGGGACTCTGAGCTGTGTACAATAAACTCTGTTGCTGGGCCTCTTGCTCCAAGTCCTTTTTCAGATTGCCAAGGTGATAATGGGTTCTGTATCTGTGCTGAGGTGGTGTGCTCACTGACTGGACACATCCTTTCCCATTCACAAGTTCTTGATCTGCCACAAGAGAAGAAGAAGATGCCTCCTTGTCCATTTCACTCCATGGCAGCCTTTCTCTCCTCTGAATGGTCTGGCTCCAGTTACGACATTTTCCACTGGTACTGAAACAAAGGCTCATATGAACAAGATAATCCAGGCAAAACTCATATTCAGCTCTTTGAGGAATGGGTGGCAGAGAGGAGGTCTGCCTCTACCTCTGCCTCTCAGTGTGCTGGCTTGCCTGGACTAAAAGGCAGTTTGTTTGGACTTTTAGAAGTTGATTTTGTAGTTACATTGCTTGAAGAGAATGATGGTGCTTTGGTGCTTCCTTGCATAACAAAGGCTATAGAGGGTGCTCTATGTTTATTTTTAGATTTTTATTGCTTCAGGATTTTATGCTGGCCTATATCTAGCACTATCTTCCCTCAGTTCTCTCCCACACAACTCTGAGAGTGACCTCGAAAGTGGACTCAACAGCAAGTTCCCATGGCTGGCTGAAGGTAGATTGCAACCTCGGTCTCTCAGTCCAGTCCAGCTGCTTTGGGTACAAAATGCAAGACCCAAAATGTCAGCTGGAATCTCAGATCCACAGCTGGACAGTACCTTCATTCACTCGCCAAAGGACCACAAAACAGTGTGCAAAAGCTTGGGGGCTCGGGAAGAGGCCAGACAGAGGAAAAGAGGGTTGTGGCAAGCCTCACCCCCTTTCTCCATGCATTGGGATGTTGTGCCCCACACCCCCCAGGGCTGGAATGGCAGCGCGATGCTGCTCTGGTCACTCTGATGAGGGCGGTGAGAGCCCGAGGATGTGGCACCCCAGCCCCAGTGATGCTCCCTTTCAAGGGGTGCTTCAAGAAAATCTCCCGGTGATGGAACAGTGACCCAGGGGGATTCTTTTTATCTGGAAAGTTGGAAAAGCACCAACTGAGGTCGATCCCTTCCCTTCAGGTTAAGGCACAACCCATCTTTACTATTACTTTTTGCCCAAAAGTGGATGTGGAGACTGGGGGAAAAAGTTTCTACGAAGGCAAGGCTGCAAAAAAGCTCCAGCCCATGCTGAATAAGGAGCCCGACCTCTCAGTGAAAAGAAACACCCAGGTCGGTCTTTTCTGTCTTGTTGGCAGGGCTGCAACTGGGGGGGTGGGCAAGCGGGCCATGTGCCCCGGGCGCTGTGCTGGGGGGGGGGGGTGTCAAAATGGGCACGGAATCCATGTTTGCCCTGGGTGACACAGACCTTAGTGGCGGCCCTGCTTGTTGGCCACAGAAATGTCCTCCCTGCCAGATTGTGACCAATTCCCCAGTGTCTGCATGTTGTATTCCTGTTCCTGGAGGACAGTGACTGCACATCAGAATGTCTGACTCGCCCGTGGCCTTCTGAGGAAAGTACCAGGCGCAAGCAAGGTCTCTTGCAACAGCGCCGCACGTTATATTGGGCAGCAGGCCTGCTGGGGTCCTGCCCTGCTGCCTCGGGTGGGGTGCAAGCGTGGCGGTTCCCCTGGGCCTGTCTGCCTCGGCCCCCGTCGCCCGGTGGCTCCCAGGGCTGGTCTCGGGGCCCGAGGGGCAGCTGCCCGGGCCAGGTGGCCCCCTTCCTGCGGAGTGGCAGTCACGGATCTGGGCAGAGCTGAAGCAGGCCTTTCCCGCGACTTGAGGTAGGGGAGGAGGGCTGCTGGCCGAGCGAGCGTGAGCGGAGAAGACGGTCGTGCACCCGGAGAGCTCCGCCCGCCTCCTCCGGCATGAGTCACCCGAGCAACACCTGGGAGCGGGTCTGCCTTCCGGCCTCATTTCAAGTATTTCTAGATTTGAGAGGGGGAAGGAGGCAGCCCAGTTTGTTTAACAGAGTCTGAGAAAAGGCACGTGATTTCGAAGCCTTGCCAGCACATCACCCCACACTTACGAGGCACACCGTCGTCGTCGTCGTCGTCGTCGTCAGAGATGCGTTTGGATCGCCACCTACACCGTCAATTACCAAATCCACCCACGCGGCGGCGGCGGCGGCTCTTTGAACAAGCCGGCGCCTGCCAGCCTGTAGAAGCTCGCTCGCGATGGAAGGCGGCAAATGCCGCCTCTTCCTTTCCCCTCCCTCCGCAGTCCCGGGCAGCCTCAGAGGCCTAATGTCTGAGGCAGAAAACCCAAAAGTCACCTCCCACCTTGTGGCTTTGCTTTAACAAGGCGTGGTACGTGAGCCCCGCTCCGCAGCAAGTGAGAAACACCTCCGGTCAGCCGGGGGTAGCCCCAGAAAGCCGTCCGTCGAACCCGCTCTGTCCGAGGCGGGCTCTGTGCTGCCGACGCTCTCGCGGCCGTGGCTGGGGCGGCTCGTTCCGGGCCCTCCGTCTCCCGCCCAAGTTGCCGGGCTCCAGTCAAAGCGCTTCACTTGGCAGTTTCCCCAAAGGCTCTGAACGGTGGTGGACAGACGGGCAGGTGCAGCAAGTAGCAATGTACATTTTTCTCCCTAAGCTGCAAAACCACCAGAACATAATACTGTTTAGTCAACTTCTACCTGTCTTGTCCAACTGGATATCATGAGAGACTTGTCAAACCCTTTACTGAGATCAAGGTACACCCCACCCACCTCATTTCCTTGCTCTACCAAACTAGTCACTCTGCCATAAAAAGGGACAAGGTTAGTCTGACACAACTTCGTAAGTATCAAACCTTGGTTAAAATATTGTACACAACTGGAGAGGGGAAATGGGAGTATGTTAAATGAGCTTTTTGGCTTAACATCTTTTGTGAATACAGGCATGGAATGGGCAGAGAACAAGCAGGGTTGTTAAGACAGTGCAGAAATCCACCTGTGGCATGGAAAACAATCCCTAGGTATTTAAAGGTCTTGACTTGTTCTATTAGATGGCTTTTTAACTGCCAGACAATGTGTCAAAAACCAGGATCTTGATTTCTGAGTAGTTGATTTCTAGCATTTCTTCTTGACAGTACTCAGCAAGTGTATAAAGTGCTCACTTCAGCCCAATCTGCGCCTGGGAGAAAAGCAGAGCATCATCTGCATCTAGAACAATAGAGATACGCCAGTTTCCCAATTTTGGTGGACAGAGAGTTGTATTGTTCAATTTGCCTACAAGGGGGTTGATGACTAGGTTAAAAAGGAGGGGAGCTAGAATGCGCCCTTGTCTCACACCTCTTTTGACTGGGACTTCCTTGGTGCAATGTCCGTGCATGTTACATCACACCATTTGAGAATTTTTAGGGAGTTTGTAGATGAGCCCAAACAACCTCCTGTCCATTGAGGAAGAGTTCAGCTTCTCCCATAATTTAGATCTGGAGAGGAAACTGAAGACACATCAAAGGTCAATGAAGGCTGCATAGAATGCTGAGTGGGCTTTGGAGGAAGATTCCTCAACTGAACGTCAAAGAGTCAAAGTGTGGTCAAGGAGTGAGCGGCCTTCTCTGAAGCCTGCCTGCTCATCAGCCAGAATGTTCTCTTCTCTGATCCAGTCCAAAAGCTTATTATACAGGAGTCTAGCATATAATTTACTGACCACACTGAGAAGGCTAATGGGACGGTACTTGGCAGGTCAATCTCTATTTCTTTTTTTATAGATGGAATCACCAGGGCTAGACTCTAATCACTGAGGAATTAATATCAATCAAAGTTTATTTATGGTCCAGGACCAAACACAAGAAGACCACCAATAATGCAATCAATATAATAAAATAATTTTTAAAATTGCAAGAAAATTCTGAGACAATTAACAGCGAACAGTTAATAGCATGAGAGAGGAACCAGGTGGCTTCTAAGAGCTGTAGCTATTGATAGAAATTTTGTGACCTTCTTAGAGGTTTCTGAAGAGTGGTCATGCAAAAGAAGGGTAATGACCCCTGGTCACAATGACAGTTGTACAATTGTGCACACAATGGCAAGTGTGGCTTTCAGATGGGAGGCTTATATATCCTCCAGTTGTAGCCCTAATAGGTAATACCCCAATGCAGGCCACAGTAAATAGTCTCCTATGTGGGGCTTGTAAAATATTGAAGAAATATTTAGAGAAAGTCCAGGGGTGGAGGAAGTGATTGTGCTATAAAAGGGGTGCAAAACATTGGCTATATCCCAAATCCTTTGTTTCAATTCAACCAAAATTTTATCAGTGCCCAAAGTAGATAATGCTGGGAAGGAAAGTCTGCAGTATGCTAAATCATCATTAATTTGTCTTCTTAGGGTAGAAGAGAACCTGTCTAGCAAGGTGAGATTGACCAAGGAAGATCCCCAGTAGACTTGCTTCAGCCAAAATCTGAGGTGACAAAGTCTTAATCTAGCCCCAAGGAAAATGTAGCTCAGTTCCAGTCTTACTAGAAACTGAATAAAGGGCTTGTAATAAGGTTTAAAAAAATGACTGAATTTCTGCTAAGCTAGAGACTCCTTAAAAGGCTGAGCACCATATAGCATCCCAGAACTTAAGCTTTAAACAGATTAATAGCTGCTGGGACATAACTATTTCCAGATGGACCTCCAAATTTAGCAAATGCAAGGGATGCTTTTTCAGTCATTACTAGTATCTCTCTTGTTTGAAAGACCAGCAGGTAGAAGATTGAAAATAGACACCTAGTTTTAACCTGCTCAATATGTTTGCCATTAATTGTCTGTCTAATTGGGGCCTTAATGTGTTTCTTAATGAATACCAATACATTGTTTTAGAATAGTTTATTTTGAGGCATTCTCTGGAGAAGTAAAGTAATAGAGGTTTGAGGCCTCTTCAAAGGCCTACTTGGGTTACAGACAGCACAGCTGCATTGTCTGCATAAAGAAGCATAGAGATGGGGTGGTTAATTTAGACAGCTAATGGTTTTCTCTTGGTAGCTCCCATCCAAAACAGGCTCTCATCCAACAATTAGGCAGCTGTGTATAATCAGTGAGGACTGTGTCCAGGTGAGGCACACCTGTCCAGAGATGCTCCTGTTTTCTTTCCTCACCCTATTATTATTCTGTTCCCATAAATCTGAAAGGCAGTTCAGACTGCCTGTGACATATGTCATGAGTACTGATGGCAAGCAGGAGGGGGCCCCTATCCAGGGGGGAAAACGCATGCGTAGTACTGAGGAATTAAGCAGCCATTCAAAGAGACACAGATCAGACCCGCCCTAACTTTTGGGGTTCATCTGTCTGGGTTTTTCCCACGCTTCTTCAGTTTGTTAGGATTTTCTGTCTTACGTAGCAGTAATAAAGCACTAGAGACCTGCTCCTCATCTCAGCGTGATTCCTAACTGTTAGGACAACATACAAGTGTTCATACAAGCTTTAATTCTGCTTTAAAACACTGGTTCTCATTATATAGCCTAGGGCAAGGGTAAGCAGTCTGATACCCATGGGCACCAAAGTGCTTCCAGGCATCTTTAGGGGTTCCTGCCAAGGTTGATTTGTTTTAATTTTAAAAAAATAGATGGACAGCAGGAATAATACAGAGCACCAGCCATCTCATGAATGCCTTTGGGTCCCACGTAAGGCTCCAGAGGCATTCTTAGAAAATAATTGCAGCAATCTTACTGTTTGGGGAGGGACTGGCCATGGCCACCACTTAAGCCATCCCTGACCAGTGGGCCATCCAGCCGTTGTTCAAAATTCTCCAGCAAGGGGAAGGCTGCCCTGTTCCACTGCTTAATGGCTCTTATGGCAGGATATTCCTCTGGATATTCAGCCTGAATCTTCTTTCCTTTAATTTCGAACTGGTGGTCCTTCTCCAGCTCTCGGTTCCAACTGAGATGGGTCCCTCCCCTGCTTGCATGCCACAGCTTTTGGGATATTTATAGACGGATACCCTTTCTCCCCGCAGCCTCCTCTTCAGCAGGGTGAATGTGCCTGGACCCTCCATTTGCCCCTCATGGGGTCTCCAGCCCTTTTGTCATTCTGGTAGCTCTCCTCTGAACCTGGTTCAGCTTCTCCATGTCACTTTCAAAGCGTGGTGCCCAGAATGGATGTAGTCCTCCAGATGTGATCTGACCAGTGCAAAGTACAGTGGAATTTAATTTAATTTAATTTAATTTAATTTATTCAAATTAGGCACCACTGAACTCCAAACCTGACTCTGGGAGAATGCCCAGTTCGTTCTCTAGGGGGTGGAGCATCTCCTAGTAGTCACCAGAGGCTCCCAGAATTTGGAACGTGTTCACTGTTCTCTGATTCCCTGGGTCTTAGTGGCTTATTATTTATTTTGTTTGTTTATATCATCCCCCAACCCCCTAGCTCCCTGCCAGGTTTCTGCCCTTGTGACTATAAATCATGGTTTATGGTTTAATGTGCTGTGCAACCTCAGCCCATTCAATAAACCCCAGGTTTAAACTGTGGCTTCACATGCTGTGTGAACACAGTCAGGACACCCCACGCCCCCTCAGAGCTTGGCAGTGCCTGTTTCCTGGCAGAAGGCTGCATGCCGGGGCTTCCAAGCAGGCACCCTGGAGCGCTGAGTGGACTTGCAGGGTGGGTGGGAGAGCAGCACTGGAGGGAGGAAGGGAGGCACTGCATACGAGCTTCCCCAAGAATCAGCCCCAGCGCCTTTGGGCTGTCCTTGGATCCAGTTGTGGACGGATGCCCTGGACCAGTGCCTGGGCATGATGGAAGGAGGGTGCCAGAGTCTAGTCTCACCCAGCTGGCCCTGCAGTCCACAATTGTCTCTCTTGATACAAACCCTTTGGAGGAGATACACATTAAAAGAAAAAGAAAAAATGCTTTGTAGCTACTTTGTTCAAAATTGTTGTTATTTTGTATAAGCTGAGCCATTCCTTTATTTTAAAACTCTTCTGAGCTGATATTGCCATTAGGTATATAACGCTGTTTACTTTTGTGTGATGCTGTGTGTGCACATGTGCTTTGGTCACTTAAATCTGTACAAGAGTTTTATGCAGTAATGCAAAAGGACACATTTAGCATTTTAACATTATCACATTGCCCATTCTGTTTTGTTCAAAGCGGTGGAGTGTTTGGGCACTGATTTTTGTATAATGTGGCACTTTCTACCAGCTTGTCATTAAATAGAAGGCAAAGAGAGATGATGAAAAACATTTTTGTGGCAAATGATAGAGGCACCCCTTTAGGCAGAGTGGAGCTCTCCTGCTGTTGTCATTCTGGAGGTCACTATCGATGAGAGGGGAGGGTGACTGACCACTGTTTGGGGTTTTGAAAGGGGTCTCAACAGGGGAGGAGGGCTTCAGCCTTAAGAGTCTTGCTGACCCGCAAAGCCCATCTCTCTCTTGCCCTCCCCATCCCCAGGCTGTCTCTTCTGTCAGCACAGGGGCATTGGTGGTTCGGGCTGCTTGAGCATTGGTCGTGACTGCTCCTTTAAGATCTAAACTTCGGTTGTACCACGTGTCCTAAATATTTCCTTGTCTTGGTGGCATCCAGGTTTCCTATCCTTGCTCCCCGCAAGGGATAGGAAACCTGAATGCCACCAAGGCATTGGTGTGTGTGTATGTGGACAGTCTCATTCCATATCTGTTGAATCCATGAAAACAAATTTAAATTTTCAAGGGAATGCGAACAGTATTAAAATCAAGGAGTATAATCATATTAAATGTGTCTCTAATTAAAAAATTTGTTCTAAATAACCTGATATTATTCATGTCTACTTGGAAGTAAGATATGGAGTACTGCAGTTTGGGGGGAGCTGGAAGGGGCCACAGATTAAAGCTTTTTTGACAGATGCTGTCTGGCTCCCCCTTGGATGCTGTGGCTATCTCGCTAGGGAATGGGTTCCACTGCTGAACCACGCTCAGTCTCAGAAAGCTTTGTAGTTGCAGCAGTTGCCTGGTGTACGTAGCTGTCCAGACAGAATGCAAAGCAAGGCAGGATTGGAGCAGGGAGTCCTCAAATGGAAGGTCACTAAAAATCTCAGGGCTGCAAACTCTTCTGGAAAAGTGGAAAAAAAATTGGAAGAAAGCTATGGCAAACTATCTTGAATACTGCAGGGATTCATCCTGGTAAGCACTAGGAGTTAAAGCTGACCTGAAAGCAAATAAATAAATAGGGAATATTTAGTACCCTGCATCTTTGTGCATAAGTAGTTCAAAGAAGAAAAGTGGAGTGGAACTTTAAACCTGTATGTAAATTAAGTTTCTAAGTTGGGTAAAGATGGAAAGTAGTATCTTGCCCAGCTCACCTGAGACGTAAAATCTTCCTTCCTTCCCTCTGAGACGTTTCTCTTCCAACAGGCCTTGTAGAAACTCCTTTTCATGAAAACTGGCTGTGGTCATTGGTTCAATAGTCTTTTGCCCTTTGAAACTGCAGAATGCCCAGAAGTAAAGACTTCTGCTCTTTTAAATGGTACACATAGAATAGCCTCTTCTCTTAGCATTTCATGAAGTTTTATGGAAGCCTTGAAGTTTTACAAGCTTTCATCAAGCCTTAAAGAACAACAGAAATTACTCGGGAGCACAGGGAAATCAGTCTCTCTTGGTCACTCTGTGTGCGCCCCGGCTATTCGCTGATCAGCCTTTTGCTGGATAGTGGCATCAGATGTGGGGAGAAGTCTCCGTCACCTCGCTGCTGATACTAGCAGCAAGGGAGTCATGACTTCCCCTTCAGGTACTTTAATACTGGCAGGGTGACACTGGTGACACTCTCTTCTTGCTAGCGATCATGTACCTGTGTGTGTGTGTGCAGGTGTGAGCAATAACAGTCTATTCACCAGGAGCCTCTCCATTCATGCAGCCCTCAGGGAGGAGGGCATGGATACCTCCAAATGCCCATCGCCACACTAGAGTTGCTGCCACATTTTCTTCTGGTTCATGTTCAATCTCTGGCATGCACAAACAGGCTCTGCAAGCAGTTCACAGGCATCTGCTTGATCCCAGAAATGACTCAGATTGTGAGGCAGGAAAGTCTTTGGTTTGGGCAACTGGTTTTGGTCTGAGAAGGATTCTGCATAGAACAGAAAATGATCAGCTACAAGGGTTTTTGTTTTTTTGCAGGGCACACTTCCATGTCTTTCTCATACCTGTGTGAGTGACTTAATCTGGGAATGAGAAGTATGCTGAAGGTATGGAGCCATCCTTCCTAATATCTGTCTCTCTCTCTCTATATAGATGCAGTATATATCTATATACTTGAAATCCCTCTGTTGCATTTGGGACACACTTTGTATTTCTGGAACAACAATAAGGCTTCTGCTGCTCTTGTCTGCAGTGTGCTCTGTAGGGCTAAAAGTGGATTCATAAATGACCCCTCATGATGGGTCATTAATCGTCGTTTGTAGAATAATCCCTGTTGGCTAGGTTCATCCATCAAACCAAAGCCATTGCTGACAAGTTCTAGTGCCTGGATTCACACATTACATTAAACCAAAATGGTTGACTTTCTGTTGGCTTCTAGTTTGGTGTATCCTGCATACCATGCAGCACCCTCCTGTTGAGCTTCAGCAGGTAGAGTGCCTCTGCACATAAGTGCTCCATTTATGTCTTGATATGATTAATGGTCACCCATGAATGTGATGTAGCCCTTAAAGACTGAGTTGCAGTTGATCTTCATGAATGGATTTGTACAGTGCATATTTGAACCCAGAGTATTAATTGCTGATCTTTAGACTGTGGCAGACATTAAAACAACAGCAAATAGTGAAAAGAACCCAGTAACTAATGGTTTTGGGAGGCAAACATCGTGTTTCTGTTGACCCTGCTGAAGAGAGTAAAGCATCCGGCCCACCTTTCGGGGGTGGGGGCACAACCGCCGAACCACCGCAGGCGCTCTGAAACGGGAAGGGCTGTCAGCTGGCCCCGAGGTGCCTGTCTTGTTCTTCTGGCCTGGTGTCAGTGAGACCCGAAAGGAAGGAGCCTTCGCCCTCGGGGCTGCTTGGTGTCCAGCCCCAGCCCCCCCATCCCCGTGTTGCTGGGGGAGCTTTCTCTGCTCCTGGGAATCCCAGCCCTCTGAGGACGGAGCAGCAGAGCCGGCAGCAGCGAGGCTCTCCTCTCTGCCGGGGGAAGCGTCTGGCGGGCCGGGGCGGGCCGGGCCGGGCCGCCCGGGCCGCGCCAGGAGAGGCGCGAGGGTGTTTCCGGGCCTGCCTCTGGCAGGTGAGCGCTTCGAGAGGAGGGGACAAGAGAGGGCGGCGGCGGGGGCTGCCCCGCTGCTCGGTGTGGGCTGGCCCGGGGCGGGGCGGGGCGGCGCTTCCCCTCCCCTCCGTCGGGCGGGCGAGCGGGCGGCGGCGGCGGCGGGCTGGGCATGCATGTCACGTCCACCCTGTTTGCTTCTTGGGGAGGGGGACGAGGGCTGGGAGCTTGGCGGCGTGATAATGACTCTGGCGTCTGGCAGGAGAAAAGCCCCCGACTGCCCCCGGCTGTCTGCGAGGCAGCTTCAAGGAGAATGAGGCAAGATGGCTGCTCGGTAGCAGTGGAGGCTCGCCGGGGCTGAGGAGGGCTGGGGCAGGCTCGGGAGAGAGAGGCGAAGACGGGGGCTGCTGGCTGGCAGCGCGGAAGGCCTGAAGAGGACGCGCACTCGGCAAGGTAACCGACCGCTGTCTTACTCGCCTCGGTAGGCCGGCTCCGCGCCGCTCGCCTCCCCCTCTCCCCCTCCTCCTCCTCCTTCTCCTCCCAGGGGGGTTAATCCGAACGGAGGATGGTCATTAAATCGGGCATTACAGCTCTTTCAAGGAGCTGCTTTGGCTCCTTTGCTTTTAAAAATCAGTTTTCTTAGTTTAAAAATTTTTCCTCTTTGCAGCTGGAAATAAAGAACAATAAAGAAATTGGCACACAGGCACAAGTGCCAGGAGCAGAGGTACCGGGGTTTTCCTCCTCCTTTTCAAAGACAAAAGCTGTAATGAGATGGGTGGGGGGAGGGAGGTGCCTGACTCGTGAAATTGTTGTAAAGCCATTTGGTTTGGGAGGCTTTTATGTCTCTCTGTGGGCTTTCTTTCTCTGAGCTTTTCTGAATGTGGAAGACATCTAAAATGGTGATCTTTCCTCCAGGCTTATGATGGACAGGCTGTAGCCTGCTCTGTCCTTCGCCCCCCCCCCCCCATCTGTCGCTGGTGAAACTAGCAAAGGAGCCAAGACTCTTCCCTAAGGCAGCAGCAGTGACATCATCCTGATGTCACTCAGTGACTGCCCTAACTTTTCTGTGATGCAGCTTAACAATCATCACAACTTAGTGATGGTGGAAAAGAATCTTGGGTTTCTTAGTTTGGGGGGATGCCAAAAAGAAGATGCTTCACATAGTTTGGTCATTTAGTTGTTCACGGCCAAATGCCAGTTTCTGTCTTTGTTACAAGGATCTGTGCCAAGACGACCTCAGCGGCAATTAGCTTGCCACCCATGCGTGCGGAACTGATTTGTATCTCAGATCTGGGAGCAGCTCCGTGAGAAAATCCCTAGGAGTAGGCAGTTTGTGATGATGAAACTCTTAACTCAGCATTGCAGCTTGTGGTGGTTGGAGGTTCTTGGGGAAGCTCTGAGGGGGAGGGGAGTGAACCCCAGAGGGTGCATTTGGTGGTCAGCACGAATGAAACCCACGTGGGGATCCTATGTGACTGCTACAGCTGAAGCAGAAAGCAAGGTTCATGGGGATGCATCTGCTGCCCTTCAAGTCATGTCCATCAAGTGACTGTGCACAGAACAGCTGGATGTTTCTTTAAGCATCGGCAGCCATGTTAGATCGTGGGGGGAGGGAATCCAGATCCCATGATAGCAGCACTTCAGCCACCAAAGCCATGGTGAGGATTCTTTTCATTGCAGGCAGATCAGCAAAAGGGAGGGGAAGTGGAAGTGCTGAATTTGCCCCCCAATCTGCAGCATGAACTGGAGAGCAGGAGATATTGCCTGCTCTATATTCAGTCAGCCTCTTGAGATGCCAGACAGTTGTGGGATACATCTAAGGCTAGTCTAAGGCTATTTGGACATGAAAGCAAAACCTGATTTGCTTTCATTGCTTTTAAAGCTAGGGATTAATAGTAGAATGATTAGGAACCATATTAAGCAGAATTATTCCTTGATTTGAAAGCATGTGATTCTCCCCCCATCTCATTTTCTAGCTGTAGGAAATTTCACTTTCAGGATCCCTCTTTTGAACAGCTTCATAGTGCTACTTCTAAAGATTGCTCTTCTGCCCACTTTATAGTGAATCACTATAAAGAACTCCATTGTTGGCTTAAAATTTTCTAACTTTTACATTTTTCTTAATAAAAAAAATTCTCAGTCCACAGTCTCAAGATTCCTTTCTGAATTTTTAATTGGTTGCTGTTCTGTGTTTTCAGCTTACTTTTTAAAAGAAATATGCTATTCTTTGGGAGGGAAACCAAGATTTATTTATTTAATTTCTATAACCGCCCACCTCAACAAGGGACTCTTGAAGATACATTTTGAAAATACAAAATCATGCAACTAGAGTTGCCAGGGGCAAATTTCCTGCTCAGAGGAGAACCCAACATAAGGCACATGGCTGTCCAGCTTCCACTTGAAGGGGAGCCAATGGTCTCTCCAGATCCTGCCCCCCGCAGGTTTTCCACTGGGTATGTCTGGAGCATTGGGAAGATCCATCCATATATGATGCTGGGACTCAGCCTCTGATTTTGGCCTTATCAAACTGCTCAACATGGGGGAATACTTGGGTTTTACATATTTGCTAGTCTTACTTGTTTTCTGTTTGTTTACCTTGAGTTTTCTGGCCAAGATGTTTGACAACGGCTGTTCAGAGTTAGCTGAAACATACTAAAAGTTGGTGTGGTTGGACCAGGAATGGGAAGATGCAACTTCTAGTCCCAGACTCACTGGGGAGCTTTGGGAAGTCATTCTGAGCCTCAACCCTTCACAGGGTTGTTGCTAAGGGGAAAAATAGGAGGAGGTAGTGTTCTATTTGCAATTTAATGTCCTTCCTTTCTTCTTTGGCAGCAGAAGGAGCTAAAAAGAAGTTAATGAAAGATTGCAGTTAAATATCTGGATTTTAAATGTTGTGCTTGGTTGGAAGGTTGTGTCTTACTTTTTGCCCAGCTACCAGTTCATCCCATTGTATGTTCTGTGGCACTAGAGTGCCCAAGTCCAGCCTTCGAAGTTTATACACAGTTCCTCTTTGTTCTTCTTCATTGCAAAAGTCTAACGCAGAAGCTGTATAACCAACAGATTAATTTTAGTTGTTATGTACAGTTGCCAGGAGACAGAATGTAAGAGAGGCAAATCAGGGAGAGAACTGCAAGGTGGCCATTGAGAATTGGTCTCTCAGCAGGGCTGGGTATTGATGGTCCGCATCATCTGTGTCATAGTGCAGTTAAAAAATTAACAGTTGCAAGTTTTGAATAAAAAGAACAAAGGGATTTTTGATAAAACGTGCCATTGGTAATATTGCTCATCCCACATTTTTAATAGGCTCATTAGAATTCTAACAATGAAATCAGCAATCTCAGAATGTTTGTGAAGGTTAACTCATTCACTGCTATAGTTTGACTCGTTCCCTTCCTGAAAAAAAAAGTCATCTCCATATTTCCCATCCTTCGGGGAACTGGCCTTAATTAGCTGGGGTACAGAACCATATGCAAACGCAAACAAAGTGCATACTTATAGACCTTCTGGTATGAATACCTGCAAGCAGGTAACTGATGCAAGTCAAAATGGCAGAGTTGGAAATAAAGGAACAAAAGGAAGTTCTTGTATGTCCCGGTGATGTTGGGAGAGAAGGAAATGCAGAGAGCATTAATGCTTGGACTAATGACTTGGCCATGTTACAGAAATTCTTCTGGAGGTCCCAACTTTGCAGGCAAGCTCAAAATCATCCGCATTATAAGCATGCTTTGTGCGTGGGAACAGCCATCTATCAGACTTCTTCATGAGAGACAAATAAATATTTGTGTGGTATGTAAGTGTGGGTACATGCTTACTAGTGTCCCTTGGTTTGGTCTGGAAGTCACTTACAGGCATATCTTCTCTGTGGTGGAAGTGAGAAAGTATTTGGGTGTGTATGTGCTGATTTTCATGGAGGATAAATTATACAAATAAGGCCTCTCTGCTTCCTTTCATTTGCCCAGCAAATCCTAGTTGCTCTCTGGTGAAAGAGAGCCTCTTGGGTTAAACTTTTATTCTCTTTTGTTAGCCTTGTTTTATTCCAGGCAGAAAACTTTGGGGGGTGGGGTGGGGCATGGGGGGAGGGAAGAATTAAAGAAAACAAAATATATTACTTCTCAGCTAAAGTCTAAAGTGATATAGTCGTAAATTTTGCTGTCTCATACTAGGGAACATATCGGCTAGCTCTGAACTTCCTTTTTTCCCCTTTCAAACATGCTTGTCTGACATTCTTGATGCATTCCACACAACTGCCTTTGCGCTGCCTGTACTTGAGGAGGAGGCAGATACTTGGCATTTACTGAGCACATTTTTGGTGTCCAGATGAGCTCTCCTTCCATGAGAAAAATTATCTAAAGCCATGTTACATGAAACAGCTGTAATTTACTGTTTTGGCATAAAAGACATGATGCTCTGATGAACTCATTCCCCCTCTGTATCCCTGCCATTCCACTAGATGCAAATGAATGAAGGGAGCTGCCCTTTGATGCGCTCTCTCCTAAGACAACTGTGCTGGATTTCCTGCGCCAGTCTTTTGCTGTTGGCTTGGTGCTGCTGCTCACACTAGTTTTCCAGTGCCACACATCTGGCTGCATCTACAGGAGGATCCTGGAGGTGGCTGTGACTAATTTTAGAGCACTGGGCCGTGGAAGGAGCACTCCTCATCTCCTCCCACCAGCCTGGGGATGTGGCCTCCTAGTGGGGCTGATGCTCTTCTGGCTTCTGCTGCCCGCCTGCCCACCCGCTTGCCTGCCTGCACGTGGTTTGGTAGGTTTACAAACATTGTAGGCTGTGCGTACACCTCTCTGACTCAGCAAACTCCAGCATGGTCCCAGGGTAGTAAGCGGGAGGACAAGGATGAGCAGCATCTTCCACTTCCTGGTCATCCTGCAGCCTGTGTGGTGGCCACAGAGGGCATCATGGTTCTTTTCTTGATTCTTTTGGAGAAACCTTTTTTTTCACAGCCTGTAGTTTACCCAACTCTCAACTTTGAATGTGCAGAGCCTTGTCAGTTATACTTAATCCTTCTGGTCCTTTCTGCAAATGATCTGTGATCATGCAGGAAAAAGGGCTACTAACGTGTTCCGTTGTTTTTGGAATATGATGCTTGGGACAGAGGAGCATAGGTGGGGCTGACTGTCCAGACTTAAGCAAAAAACCATGCTGAGACAAGAAAATAGTCTCTACTGTTTATTAACTGCTCTAGACAACAGAAAATCCTACCAAACTGAAGGAGCGCGGGAAACCCCAACAGATAAACCCCAAAACTCAAGGCGGGTCTGCTCTGAGTTTCTTTGAAGGACAGTTCAAAGCCTCTAAACTACGCATGCGTTTCCCCCCCTGGATAGGGGCCCCCTCCTGCTCACCATCCATACTCATGACATTGACTCTGCAAAAAAACGTGAATTGCTCTGTGGGGAAGAAGGACAGCGCTCTTACCTTTTTGCTGAGTGTGGTGTTATTTTGGTTAATTGTGCTGGAATGGATGGCACTGTATTTTTTTGAGCATTGTATAGTTTCCTCCAGCTATTCTTTATATTGTATCTTTTAGAATTGCTGGAAAAAGAGAATGAGAGAAGTTAGATCAGATCTGACAAACCGTGATGACAGCAGAACTCTCTAGTGCCGGGATCTGTAACTGGGATGTTGAGAGATCTTGTGGGACCCACTGCAAAAATGGCTGCCATAGAGATCAGTCATAAAATGTTGATCCTTCCTTTCCATGGCCCTTCCCTTTTTTCCTTGGGATTCCAAAGGGCCCTCACGTTGCTTGAAACTCACTCATTTCTCCTCGTTTCAACCCTCTGTGGGTATTCTTGGGGACGTGAGTGTTGCCTTTGTGCTGATCTCTTGGGAGAACACCTTTTCTGCTTTAGGGCTATTCCAGAGAGGAGGGCAGATCTAATAAGGAATTGAGAGGAACCCCCTGCTGATCACATGAGACTGAGATGGGGTGCTTCCGGTCATAGGTCTGTGGAGGTTGAGATCTGTCTTGCAACAGGGAAATGCCGTTGGGAGCAGCAGCCACAGCCTCAACATTTGGGCGCCCTGAGTTCCAAAGAGCGGTTCATGCTGTCAGTCAACGCCTGGCATGTTCCACCTCCAGCATCACTCCTGGGATCCAGCAGGAACAGGCATTGTGCTGGGATAAGGCACTCTGAAGACAATGGAGCTGCGGACAAACACTAGCAATTCTCTTTTTATTTTAATGGGAAGGAGAGTACATGTTTAACTGCAAAATTGTGTGTGTGGGTGGTGGTGATGATAATTAATTACATTTGTACACCGCCCGACTCCCAATGACTCTGGAGGCATTCTGTGTTGGTCAGCAGCTAAATACTGAATTCTTTGGCCGAGGATTCTTTGTGTGCTGACACAGTGGCCGGGAAGGGCAAGTGTTAGTTGGTTGCCCATTCTTTGTGAGTTCTACAGACATGCAGACAATCCAGAGGTTCCTGGATCAGGCCTGGCTGCACTTTCTTCATTTATTTCTCTTTGCTGCCTTGTGATTCCACTCCTTCCAGGGGCAACCTCTTGCTCTACCATCTCAAATGTTCTTTGATAGAACCAAGGGGTTAACAGCTTTCTAACTGAGCACAGACCTTCTTTCTGGTGGGAGGGAGATACACCCAATGGAAGCTCCTGCTTTCAAGTAGAATCAGAAAAGTTGGGCAATGGAACGCTGGAAGCAGCTTTAATGGATGAAGAGCCCTCAGTCCATTATTTAAGAATCTGAAAATGGCCTGCCTGACCTGACATCTGTTCCTTGATTTTGGGAGAGCCAGCAGAGAGGTGGCTGCCACAGGGAACAGCTTTGAGGAACCAAGAATGGTTGTCCTTCATAGGGTTGGATCAAATTGGATCAACTCCCTGAGAGAATCCGCTGTCTCTTCCGCTCAATGTCTGTTCTTTTCCGATCCTCAGGATACCCACCAAAGTGCTAGAGCATGACCCAGTCCAAGTGAGCAGTGGAAGGAGAGCCAGGATTTTTTCCCCCAACATGGCCAAGTGGCTTTCCTCAGGGGCAGCTACTTGGGATGTCATGTTGAGTGGTTCCTGACTCAGAGTTCTCTTCCTGATCATCCACCAGAGACACAGTAGCTGTATCTCCTTCTGCCTTTATAATGAGACCTTTTTCTAACTTCCGTTTCCTCATTTTACAGAGAGACAAATGAAAGCTGACTAGTATTTAGTGTACTGTGATGTGCAAACTGAACCATGGTTTCTTGCTCAAGGTGGCTGTATACATCATGCTTAGCCACATTTAGTGGTGGGGTGTCTCCTCTGCAGTCTGTTGCCCCAAATGGCCCTCAGGCCCTGACTCATCAGCATGGTACCTCCATGTGCCATGGACCATCTGGTTCTGTTTTACTTGTGGGAGGAAGCATCCCAGAATTCAGAAATAAAGGAGGCAAACCTCACCAGTTTGAGTTCTGGTAAATGGCTGTTTTGGGACTGGCCATGCCATCCATGGCACCCATTTTATGAGGAAGTCCAAAACATGCTTCAGAATTCCAGATGTGTCCACTAATGCAGCAACCCATGCACTAAGGGGAGAGTCTCCATGCTCCCCATGTAGCACCCATCATGCAGGAGCTGCATTGCTTTCCAGTTTGCCAAGTTCAAGATGCTGGTAGTAACCTGCAAGGCCCTATGCAGCTTAGGACCTGAACAGCTGCAAGACTGCTTGCTTCAAGCCTGGTGATCCTGTCCTAGAGCTTCTTAGCATATGATGCAGGCAGAGCAGCTGAGTCAATTAACAAGGTTTTTGCTGGCTGATATGGTGAGGTCAAATATGGCAAGCTGTAACCATTATTTACAAGGATATAAGGATTCCTTGGAGGCCTCAGGAAGAAGAAAATCTGATCATGGCATATGGCAGACAAGTTGAGCAGGAGATCACAGCATCACCTCTTCTTTGCTCCTCTTAACACTTTAGCCCTCAAGGCTGTTCTGGGTAGTAGAGGTGGCTTCTGGAGCAAATTCCATAGTTCTTTCTCTTTCCAGGAGAAGCTGTCTTGATAGCAGGCAGGTCCTTGTGACAGTCAGGTCTTGTTGCCAAGAAAACATGGTTTAGAAGGGCCTGCTTGGATTAAGAGGCAGATCTGTGTGTGAAACTGCGTGGGAGGAAGATTAAGCAGGAGCAAGGCTCACTCCAGAGTTGAAAAACATTGTCCTGCTGATTGCACAGAGGAAGCCCTGTAGGTATGCTACACACCCTTTTCTCTCAGCTGTGCTGTGCAACCGGAGACTTTGTGGTAACTGCATGCTGTGTTGTTACTCTCTTGTATGGGTTGTCTTGAAATTGTTTGGAAATATCCTTCTGCCTCTGAAGTGAATGAGTGAAAGGCAAGTACATCAGTGACTTTCCTGAACACATTTCCAAGTGCTGGTGCTGATCTTTCAAATGTAGGCCTGGGGTAAGCTGTTTTGGTGGTGGGCTCTCTTTCTCCCCATCCCAGTGTACCGTGAGGTGAGGAGGTTGCCCCAGACGGCACAGGGACAAAGCCTTTTCAGAAGCAGTATTCAGCCCTGGCCGACTCCTCCCCAGAGATCCTGTCCAACTTGTCCCTTAAGGAGAACGAGGAGGAAGGTTGCATCTCAGCCGGGTTTGGCAGAGAAGGGGGACACAGCAGCTTAATGTTCTTGTATGTGCAGGGTGTCCCAGGGGGTGGGGTGGGGTGGGGTGGGGGAGCAGTGGGGCTGTTGTCATGCAGTTGTGACCCCCATCTTGAGTTTTTATTCCACTCTCATCCAGACACCCCTGGATATGTGTGTTTTACCTGGGTTGGATTTTTTGTTGGCTTTTCTCTGCAGTGTTGGAACTCCCTTCCAGAGTCTTGCGATCAAAGAATTGGAAGGGGCCACTTAGGGTATCGAGGCCATCACCTCTCTGGCTCAGTGGTTTGACTGTCAGTCTGCTGCTATTGTTAGGAAATTTTTCTAACGTTCAGTCAGAATCTGCCTTCCTGTAACTGAAATCCAGTATTCCTTGTCCTGTGCTTGGAATGAGGGTCTCATCTACTTTTTGTGAGATATACCCAATTCCTTAATCTCTCTTCATTAGTTCCCTGCCCCTGATCATCATCCTTGCCTTTCTCTCCATCTGTCAAATTTCTCTGATTCCTTTAGACCTGCAGATGGAGACAGATCAAAGCAGAATAAAGTGGAATGAGTACTTCCCATGATATCCAAAGATTATATTTGTTTCTGCAGCCTAAAGTTTCATTTGCCTTTTTCACACCTACATTGCACTGCTGGCTTATCATTGATGTTCAATTAGCTCCTCTGCCAAGATTCTTTTTTTTGCAAGTACTATTACTAAGCCATGTAACACTCATCCTGCACCTTGAGATTTGGTTTCTGTTTCCTAAGTGAAGGACTTGTCTCTGTTAAACTTCATCCTGTTGCATTTCTCTAACTTGTCAAGAGCATTTAAAATTTTAATTCTGTCTTCTGGACCACTAACTGGCCAATCACTTCAACCGGTTCATGAATAAGTGTCTAGCAAGGAATGGCGTTGGCTAAGGAAGAACAAGCTCCAGAGTGTGGTTATTGTCCATGATTTTGATGCCAAGTTGCAGTAGTACAAGATGAGAGTGACCTCCAAGAGACAACTGGATGGGGCTTCAGCTGGAGTGCTTTCTGGGCAGAACTGTGGACAGTGACAAGAAGTCCCTGTGGATCATCTTTTGGGCTGAAGAGCAGAGTTGGTGGGGTGGAGCAATGATGGACTGGATGCATGAGACACTGGCCAGCAGTGAGGGGCATGAGCACTGGGGGCAGTGGGAGTGGGGTCAGGTCGGAGGACGATAGGAACACCGGCCTGAGACTTGCACCTGCTGGAGCATGGACTGTGGGCATTGGCAGATGTTTTGTTCTGATATTTTACTTTTTCATCTGGCATCCTACTTGTTTCATCTGAGAGGACAGAGTAACTATCAGCTGCTGAAATTATGGGAATTTTTGTCAAGCTGCTTGCTTGGGCTGCTGGATTGGTCCATCATTGGCCCCGTACATGCTTGGAGTTCAGGACCCAGGCCTGAAGGAAGGAGATTCCCAGAACTGAGAGCTGGAAAAACTGTGGAGGGACCCACCCCAGCCACGGTTGGTTGATGGAGTCAGTGGCTGCCTGCTCCTCAGGTGGGAGAGAGATGGTTGACAGCACCGTCTCCAAGGTCACCTGAGACTGAGGTTTGGGGACTGCCTGTGGAAGAGAGAAGGCCTACCCCAACTGCTACACCTAGTGGGAGTGGGGCTTGGAAGGTGGGGTGGTTTTGGGGCCTGTGGAGGGGGGGCTTCAGGAATTGGGCTGGGGAAAGTTGGGTCTGGGAGCCTGTGGGAGGAGCAGCCAGGATCAGGGGATCAGATTGATGGAGGAAGAGGCCAGCAGCAAAATGGTCATGATGGGCAGAGGGAAATATGACAGGAGATCAGGGATGGACCGCTTGCAGAAAAGTTGTATTCATTGTTTAGAACTGATTATGACTTCCATCTCCAGGTCACTAGATCCTCAGTGGCCCCAGTCTGTGCCGGTCAGCTTGTTATAGGGGCTTCTTGTAGTGTGCGTAACCAAGATTGGTTGGGACCAGAGAGCGGTATTCCCATCTTAGAGATGTGCCCACTGAGGTTCCATGAGTAGCAATCCCAGGGCAGACAGTGTGGTGGGGGTTGTTACATGGGAAGCTCTGACAGCATTCAGAGACTCTGCCCTGCACATGTGGGACCATGTGGTTGAAGCTGAGCTCTAGGTAGCAGTTAAGTTTCTTGCTCCTAACAGTGGCCTCCCTGCCTGAGCTGCTTGACTCTGTCACTGGGTTGGCAACGGAGCCTTGGAGATTCTAACTTGCCCTCATGTGGCATAGACTTTGGAGTGGCTCAGGAGTTCATGGACAGTATAGTGACCATGGTCCTATCTCAGGTAATTGTGGGCCCAACCCACACAGGTAGTCATATGTTAGGTCTGGCTTTTGTCTTGGCCTTGTCACATTTGTGATACAGTCTGAAAGATGTGTCCCTTCTCATTGCCTGATCACGCATCACCTTTGAGCTCTTCAGCATCACCTCCTGCCATAGGGAGGCTAGACCTATTAGATTGGTCCATCCCAGGCCCAACTGTTTTTCCTGAGGATATCATGGGCAGCTTAGTGTGCCTGTCATCACAAGTAGCTATTGGTACATTCTGGTTTGCTATTGTAAATGTAGGAGAGGTGTGTTGGTGTACGGTAGCCAAAAATCAGGAAACTGATAGCATCTTTTCTGGCTCACCAATTTTATTCAAAGACATGCTTCAGGAGCTGCCCTGGTTTCCAGTAGGCCTTCAGGTGCACTTCAAGGTGCTGGTGGTTATCTGCAAATATTTGTGGAGCGACGTCTCCCAATTGTTTCTGATTGTCCAATAAGATCTGATCAGATTGGCATGCTCCAGGGCCCATCAATTAAACAATGCCATCTTATGAGACCCAGGAGGCATGCCTTCGCCTTATGGAATAGGATCCCCCTTCACAGTCTGCTGGTCTTGGGGAAAGCATTTAAGATCTGGCTCTTCCAGCAGGCTCTGGGTCACACATGGTCCTGCTAGGTACCAGCAGTGGTGTAATACTTTTGATTTCTTCCACCTGGTGTGGTTACTTTTGAAAGGTTTTTATTGTTTTTAATCCACTGTAAGCATTAAAAATTGATTAACTAAGAATAAAAATACTTTGTCAAAGACTTTGCTGAAGTGAGGATATATTACATTTAACCATTTACCCAGTCAAAAAAATTAAATAAATTTGGTCTAGCAGGATCTGTTCTTGGCAAATTGGTCCATGCTGACTTCTGGTTAATTTTGTTCTCAGCCCCAGATAGTTTTCAGGGGCTATTTAATTGGCTGTGGTTTATTTATCTTACGTTTTTTATTGCTGTATATGGATTTTGGTGTATATGGATTGCGGGCTTTAATATTGGAAGCTGTTCTGAGAATCCCACTGAATAATATGTCAGGATACAAATTGCAGAGTAAAATAGGCAAAATTCCCCTTGATTCTTAACATGCTTTAAACATACCTTTTGTTTGCAGAGAAGTTGGCTATAAAGGTCCCATGGAATCTCTTTGAAAGGAAAAACAATTGGTAGGGTGAACTAAAGAGAACTATTATTTGAAGTGGAATACAGCAAAAAGTGTTGATCTCTCTTGTGGAAACATGGTTTCTTGCAGGTAAGGCATCCCTGATTTAACCAGGCTGCCATGTTTGAAGAACGGAAGGACCTGTCGTTCCTGGCATCCACATTACAGCAGAAGCTGTGGTACCTTTTAGAGCCAATTTAATAGCGATTCCCCCATTTTGAGGAACTTAAGACGGCTGGGACTTTGGCTGATGGAACAGCCTTTCCCGTGGAGCCAGAAGGGCGCCCATCCTGATGACCTTCCAGAAGTTGAAAAAACTGGGCAAGGCCGGAGGCTGCTTTGAGAATCAGGCTGCTGGCCTCAGGGGTCATTAGTATTGCTGTGTGTTTGATGATTACAGCGATATACAGAACAAATAAATTTGCACCCTGTCAGGGTTGTGTAAAGCTATAGCTGTCCGCATTTCATGGGGATTTTTGAAGTGGGGGCAGGGAAATCTGAGAAATACAGAGAATTGTTTTTCCGCAGTTCTTGCAGAATCATTTGTGCGTTTACACCTTCATGCAGCATGGAACAGGTGGGATTATTGGATAGATGTGAGACATTAAATGATGCATCTGGAAGTTTTGAAAGCTGTGGGAGCATTGTTGCTGAAGGAAGAGGAAAGTGTGTAGTTGTCAGGAAGGGGAAGGCTTGAAGCGGGCCGAGCATCTTGATCTCAAAATCCCAAGGGAAAACTTCAGCAGGGACAGCACCTGTGATGCCCAGTGGGTGCAAAATTGGCAGAGGGTGGGGGGTGGGCTGGATTCTGTAGGAGTGCTTTGTTCAGAAGGCTTGGAGGTGTAAGGTTAGGAAATAAATCTTTGGACCAGTTTTGTTGGTGCAGGTGTTTCTGTTCTTTTGGGAGGTCTGAAGCCAAAGTTGTTAGTTAGGGCTGCATAATTTTTATTTAAGATATTTTTTAAAATATTTCCTGTGTGGGCACAGCAATATAAAAACATTCCCCTTGACCCCAGCAATGCAGTTTCTGTAGTGGGCTGCTGAGCTGGGTATGACTGATGGTACTGGCCCTCAATCATTTTCTTCCCTTGCAATCTGAGTTCTGGCAGCAGCTGGAAGGAACTTGGACAGCTCAGGGACATGCCTGCCAGTTGGCTTCCTCAGGCCCTGTGCTTCTGCTCTGCGCTGTGTGGATCCCACAGTGGGGAGCTCAAGTTACCCTTTGGACATTGGCATCAATGAATGAATGAGTGAATGAATGAAGGAATGATCATGTTCTTGAGATGATTCCTCTTTCTCCTGGAGCTTTGGGGGTTTGGACTCGTGGTTTGATTTTCCATTCAGAGGTCTGTGTATGCAGTACACTTTGTGGTAGCACACAGTATATCTGCAGCTTCTTTACTTTACTAGAATAAAAATATATCTATCCTGCCTACTTTTGTTGGACCACCAGCCACTGTATGAGTTCTTGGCAGAAAGTTTTCTTAGACTGCAGCTTTTGTAGCCCACTTACCATGCAGTTGGGCTAACTTTCTGGACAGTCTCTAGAAAAAGTCCTGAAGTGGAATCAGGTCAAAGGTGTGTAAGACCTGCCTCCTGCTTCTCACAGTGGAACTCTTGTTCCAATACAACTGGCATTCAGAGATATCCTGCAGATGGTCCAAGAAGCCCCCTTAACAGCTATCGTGGGCAGTAGCCATCATTAAATCTTGAGGCAGTAAATTCCATAAATTTCTGCATTTCTTGGATGTGCCAGGAACACAGGCCTGTCAGCTTCACTGGGTGAATGCAGTTTCACTATTAATGGAGGAGGAGAGGAACCCTCTGTTCACTTTCTTTCTCACATATATGTGTTTACAAATCTCTGTGGGGGTTGTAAACCTCTGCTGTAAAGCCTGTTCATGTCTCAAATGTGTGATGCTGATGTGGCCATATTCTATGAAGTTGGAGCATCAACACATAGAAAGGTGTTGTTGCAGCTTCTAATTCTGGGAATGGGGTTGTGGCTCCACCTCTTGGTGCCTCCTTCTGGGAGGCTGGACACTGAGGATCAAGCCAGAAATGATGTGTGGTTGCCTGATTTTCCCCCCGCCTCACCTGGGAGAACTTGTGGGCCTATGCCTCTCATACATCAAAATCTGCAAACATAAAAGAACACATAATCAAAATTGTTTGTAAATGGTATTTCACTCCAGTAAAATTTATTTATATTAAAATATATACATTCTCATATAAATTTATCTTGCCATTGCATTGGCAGGGTTGTAGAAAAAAATCACATTTATGTATACAGGTAAATTGCCTACTAACAATAATGCTGCAATTCCCTGAACTTTCCAACAGATTTTTATGAGGTCATTATCACAAACTGCTGTATTTAATTTGTGATAGTGGCCTGATAAAAATTGGTTGGAAAGTTCAAGAAATTACAGCATTATTGTTAATATAAATATTTAAAGGACCCGGGCACTCAGCAAGGAATTGGTACATTTCATGTTAGCAGCAGTGTGCAGAGACATTGTAAACTGTAAGGTCTAATTTGCTGTTAGTGATTGGGTATGGAACATAGTATTAATGGAAAGGTTGACAGCTCAGACAAACTTAACTCTAGACAAACAAGACATTTTCTCCAGATCATGGTACTTGTGTATTATATACACAGATACAGATTCCAAGTTGTTTTGGAATAACTTTTAATCTGCCCCTGACTGACTGATCAACAGTAAAGATAGACCTTTGGTCAAGCTGCCATAATAAAAAGTATAGAAGTAGCTATGAGGAGAAAATCTGGTGTAGCAGTTGCTCATTGTTAGAGCTGGATCTTGTGTTTAACGTTAAATGTGTTTCTGTTAAACAAATTCCATAAAGAACAACCTTAAAATGAGTGAAAACTAGGAAAGTTTCTAGAGAAGTAGCTATATTAAGTCTCTTGTAACCTTTAACTGGTAAACCTTAAAGGTGTCCCAGTTCTGTTTTTACCTTGTATTTGAGTGGGTCCTGCACCTCCCCTTGAGCACAAAAAGCACGTGGGGAGGAAGCAAGAAGGCAGAGAGGAATCTGTTCTTGTCTGCCGCTCTGCCAGTTAAGGAAGAAACGCCAGCTCTAGTTAGCTGTCCCTCCTGTGATGGCCTTTGTCAGAGGATCACCTTGGCCATCATCCTACCTCTGGTGGGAAGAGCACTGAGCCAATGCCAGGGAACCCCAATGGGATTGCGTCCTCTGAACCCATGGGGAGCCCGCCCTTCTGGAATCTTTGCAACTGAAGAAGGTCAGAACTGGGGGCAGCAACTGCTGCTGTTGGTGAGACTGCCCTGGATATGCCAAGCTTTCTTTTAATGTATCTGGACTAGATGCCTCTCTTTCTATATATATGAAATACAAGGTAGTCCTGTTAAGCGACCACAATTGGGACCAGCAACTTTGTCATTAAGCAAAGCAGAAACTGTGACTGTGCTTATGATCTTCCTTCAGCTTTCCTTTGCTTTACAGACTTGCAATAATGCGAGGATTGGTTGCAAAGTTACTTTTTCATCACTGTCATAACCACAAATGGTTGCTAATTGAGGTAGTCACTAAACGAGGACTAACTGTATAACAACCAAAGTATAAATAAATTTTAAAAAATACAATGATTATAGAATAAAAAAAAAATAATATGAAGTAGTGATTAAAGAGAACCAAAACTGAAAAAAGAAAAGGATTCATTAATGTGTCCCAAGACACATTGCTAGCAGTGCACTTCCGGCAAGCACATTTCATCTGCCGTTCTCCTTTCTTTGCATCCTTAGCTCTGCTTTCTCCCTCTGGCTGAGCCCCTGTAGCGCCAGGCCAGAGAGACTGTAGGGTTTTGCTTGGCACAGCACCATCTTTCCTGCCAGAATTCCAGGCACAGGGCTGAAGTGCCTGGAGTGTTTCTCTGGCACGTACGCGTGCACCCTTTGTCCTCTACCAACCTCTTGAATACCTAGTTTTCTTCACTGCTCCAGGGTTGCCCTTCCGCTTCCACACCAGGGTGGCCAATGGCACAAGGGAGGAAGATTCGGCTGTCCTTTCCTAAATTCTCCCTCTGGTGAGCTGGGTAAGACTGAGCGGACCACAGGCAGCGCATTTGGCTGGCACTCGTCTACACTTTCCATTTGCTTAGAAGGAGTACTGGCTAGGTATGTCCCCAGAAAAGGTAAAAAAAAGTCAAGATGGCAGGTGGAACCACATGATAGAAGCATGTAGAAAAGAAATGGGGCTCCCATCACAGTTGTGGTCACCGCTTGACTCTTTTGACCTCCCCACAGCTGCCCCTTTTTCTGATGGATTATGCCACAATGCTTAACCTGCTTGCAGACCTAAATTTGTCTCAGACTCTGCCCTGTGCTGTTTCTTTCTTGCTGCTTGTTACTGTGCAGTATCAAAACCGGCTGGTCCAGCCCCAGCCTATGTTTAACCCTGTTTAATTTTCTTTTGTTTTCTTTTGGGGAGGTGGCTCTTTGGCTCTTGAAAGACTTGAAACCTGCTGAGGCAGCTCCAAACTCCCTCCCTCTCTGGGCTCCATAATCCAGTATTTGTACTTCCCTTTAAAAAATAAAAAATAAAATAAAATAAAATAAGTGAGCTATTAACCAACTGGGTTCAGCCACAGTTCCAAGGTTGCTCCTGATTATAACCACAGGAAGAAGGAGGGAATTCTTTCAAGGCTACTAATTCAAGCCCTTTGGGAGAAGTTCTGAAAGCAGTTCCTTCCAATGTTCTTGTGAAGGGATTTTTCAGAAAATACATAGACCAAGCTTTAAAAATAACATTTGGCAAGACTAATGGTCAGGCTGGAAACAGTGTTTTGTTTTAGATAATGGCAAGAGATTTGAGAGGGGGGCGTTGCATCTCCACTTGTTCTACTTTCCAGGTTTTGTGTGTTTGTGTTTCAGAAATCTGGGACAAAAGAAACACAGATGATAGAGATATTCTGGGAAGAGAAGTCTTTTTCTCGAGCCCTGAAAATATTGCCACCCCTGGTCTTGTGCTAATTTATAAGTGACTGGTTGAAACTGCTTTCCATCATGTTGTGGTTTGTGTGTGTGTGTGTGTGTGTGCATATATACATACACATATATACAAATACACATACTCGAAAAAGGTGCTGTAACTGACGTTAGTACTACCGTAATGAGGATGTAAGGCTATTGTTTAGAGATTGTTTTATATCAGGGCTGAGTAATGCTTCAGATTTGATTCCAAAAAGATAGGGTTTTTTTAGGGCTGCACAGGATCTTTTCCCAGGATCCTAGAAGTAGATATGGCTGCTTTAGTGAGTTACTGACAGCTGTTTCATTTGCTCTCCTGAGTCTTCTGAAGTGCCTTATGGAACTGAATTTGAAGCACTGGCCAACTTCAGTTTGAATTCTAGGTATTTTTAGCTGCTGTTTTTAATCTAACTTAGTCTGAACTTTAAAAACTGGAATTGTAAAAAGTTTTCTAAGTTGCCTTGGACATATATATTTTACTTTGTTGTTGTTTATTCGTTTAGTCGCTTCCGACTCTTCGTGACTTCATGGACCAGCGCACGCCAGAGCTTCCTGTCGGTCGTCAACACCCCCAGCTCCCCCAGGGACGAGTCCGTCACCTCTAGAATATCATCCATCCACCTTGCCCTTGGTCGGCCCCTCTTCCTTTTGCCTTCCACTCTCCCTAGCATCAGCATCTTCTCCAGGGTGTCCTGTCTTCTCATTATGTGGCCAAAGTATTTCAGTTTGGCCTTTAATATCATTCCCTCAAGTGAGCAGTCTGGCTTTATTTCCTGGAGGATGGACTGGTTTGATCTTCTTGCAGTCCAAGGCACTCTCAGAATTTTCCTCCAACACCACAGTTCAAAAGCATCGATCTTCCTTCGCTCAGCCTTCCTTATGGTCCAGCTCTCGCAACCATATGTTACTACGGGGAACACCATTGCTTTAACTATGCGGACCTTTGTTGTCAGTGTGATGTCTCTGCTCTTAACTATTTTATCGAGATTTGTCATTGCTCTTCTTCCAAGGATTAAGCGTCTTCTGATTTCCTGACTGCAGTCAGCATCTGCAGTAATCTTCGCACCTAGGAATACAAAGTCTTTCACTGCTTCTACATTTTCTCCCTCTATTTGCCAGTTATCAATCAAGCTGGTTGCCATAATCTTGGTTTTTTTGAGGTTTAGCTGCAAACCAGCTTTTGCACTTTCTTCTTTCACCTTCATCATAAGGCTCCTTCATCATATTTTACTTAGCTAGTGAATAAAAATTGCTTCTTTAAGTGGCTGCTGCTGTGTTACATCTGATGGGCCCCCAGTGAGCTTGATGCCCCCTCTCTGTAGCTCCTGCAATATCTCTCAACGGCTCATGCCGTTTCCCCCTCTTCCTCAGGTGAGGCTAATACGTAGGTGATGTGCTAGAGAGGATTATGTGCACATCTGTTCAGCTCACATTTTAGACAGTCTCTCAAAAACATGGAAGGGTCTGGAATCGGTTGATGACAGACTGTGGTGGGTGTGTCACTCCAAGTTGCTTGAAAGTTGCAAAGGGACAGATAATGCATTTACAGAAAGGCAGAGCTGGTTGCTTGAAGCTTTTCCTGGGCTTGTTTCTACTTGCCTCTTGTTTCACCCCAAGACATAAGTCTGCTGCTTTCTGCAATACCTCTTGATCATGCTTTCTCAGGAAGTTCTTCCCTGCAAGTCCCATGGAGAAGAAGGGGTCCAATATTGCATTCATTCAGGAGCACATGGGCTAAGGATCATGCCCATGTCATTTCTGAGATATCAGCTTGACTGTTAATCTTTCTCCTGCCCAATAATTCTCACTAGCACAATGATTCTACCAGTTACTGTTTTTTTGTGCTGTTAATCATATTCACAGCATTTGTATTATATATTTTTATTTTTATTTATTTTAAATACTTCATTAGAAAGCAAAATAACATAAACAACATAATACATACAAATACATATAACAATGAACAAAGAGAAAAGAAGGAAAGAAAAGAAAAAGGACAAAAAGAAAACAACAAAGCTTATTAAAAAGTGGTTTCCGACTATCTAAACTGTGATTTTGGATCTATAGTTGTGTTCTCTTAACTTCTTCTCTTTCTTCAATCTATGTCACCCCTATTTCTATTTGATTAAGTGTATAGTTGCTAAATCCTATATACATATTGTTATTTTTTGCGTTGTCCTTATATAATCAAGAAAAGGTCGCCATTCATTCAGCATTTGTATTATATTTTTGAATGCTTGAAGTTCAGTCCTGCAGCGGTTATTAACAAAAGCTCTGCAAGTGATGGGACTGTTCTGTGGCTTTCATAGGGCCACCTAATTAATTAATTTAGAGTGCTTTTCATCTGGGCAACTATCCTACTCTAGATAAGCAAAATCTAACTTACTGGAAAGGATACATCCTGAAGAATTCCAGAAAATGTCATTTCTCTCCAGCTGCCAGGAACACTAGGGACTGTTTCTGGTCCAGAGGAATAACTTGTGGGAAACTGTTGGGCTACTTAAATAGGATGGACCAGAGGAACGTGATGTTCTGGACTTCTCTAGCATATTCTGCTTCTGGACTGTGTTTGCATGTATGTTCTCAGCAGGGAGGAAGGGCAGGAAAGTGATTATCCTGAGGGGGTGCTTGAGAAGGACTGAAATAAGATGACCCTTGAAGGGTCTATAGTGCCCAGAGAGACTTGGGATGACTGATTTGTGTTGCTTCCAGTGGAGCACTCATCCTGAGGCAGGGTTCTGGAAAAACTCAACTTTAAATGTTCCAAAATTTAAGGAAGAAATAGTGAGGTTGTTGTCTAGGAAAAGGAATAATTCTTTGTAAACAACAACTGCACACGCAATACATAATCCCTTAAATGCAGCATTTTTAGAGTGGATTTCAAGTTTCATTCACCTTCCAATGGTTTTGTAGTTAATTCTTGCAAAGAACCTGATAACATGACTCAGGTTTATTATTGTCAATGGGAGGCCTGTGGCTGAAAGAGCAGTCGTTTCCTGCCCCCCCCCCCGAGAGCCAATGGATGACATAAAACGTCCCAGGTTAACCTATGTTTGGGCAGGATCCATTCCAGCCAAAGGAGGCAGGCTTTGGAGAGCAGAAGCTGCCGGGTCCTTTAAGCTACTCTGCTGAGTTGAAGCACGTGCAACAAACAGATTTTCTGGGATATTGTTCAAGGCCATGAGAATTCTTTAGGAATGATTTTATTTCGTATTTCAAATTCTGTGGAAATGTCTTGACTCACCCTGGTTTTGCTTTTGGCTCTGATAGTTTATGCAGTCAAACTTTGGGACTTCCGGTGAGGACATGGCTGACTGAACAGTTGTGTCCTCGAGCTCCATGGACAGAACTTACAACGGCGGTTTTTTGGGGGGCTTGGGCAGGCTTTTTCCTGAAGCCCAAGAGCACTTTCACGGACAAAGAAAACACTCAGAACCATCCCATCTGCCTTCTGGAATGGCGACTTGCAGCCTGAGAATTGCAAACAGCATTTGCGCCAATTGGGTAAAAGCCGCTGGGAGGCTGGGACGTCATCATTTCCAAGCCGCACTGTAGCTTTAAAGGGACACTAGGTTGAGCCTCCCCATTTCTAAATCACCCAATTTTTATATATTTTTTTAAAGTTATGTACCCTAAGAGAAGAGGGACGTGGTGGCGCTGCGGGTTAAACCGCTGAGCTTGCCAACCAGAAGGTCGGCGGTTCGAATCCGCGTGACGGGGTGAGCTCCCGTTGCTAGCCCCAGCTCCTGCCAACCTAGCAGATTAATAGGTACAGCTTTGGCAGGCAGGTAACAGCGTTCTGTTTAGTCATGCCGGCCACATGACCACGGAAGTGTCTACGGACAAACGCCGGCTCTTCGGCTTTGAAACAGAGATGAGCACCGCCCCCTAGAGTCGGACACGACTGGACTTAATGTCAAGGGAAACCTTTACTACCCTAAGAGAGACTTTCTACAGCAAGGAGAAGCAATCTCTTTTGGTGCTTGTCGTTATTTTGGGGATTAATTTCTAAAAATCTTTTAAAGTTTTGGCTTGTTTTTCCATTTAAATACTAAGGAGGACTGAGAATAAATAATTGCCTCCCTGCTATTATTTTTGTATTGAATTTGAAGGATTTAATATTTTCCTACACATTGAATCTTCTGTTTTGAATCTTCAGCTTTCTATTCTCACTTTCCCTGGAAGCTGCTTGTTAGCATACTTTCTCCTGTGTCAACAACTTTTGGAAATCTTCTATTAACTCATTAACTCCTACTCTTGCTAGTCAAGTATCTAGGGGGTGCCATAATCTACTGCCTGAAACATGGGGGATTTCAAGGAGACTTTCTCAGAGTTCCGTTGTGAGTTTAAACAGTTCTTTTATGATACCTGTCAAGCTATTCTGCAAGATATTCAGGAGATTGCAGAAAACATCAGCTTTAAAATGTGTCATCTGGCTGAGGACGTTGTGGAAGAAGATGAAGATTTTAACAAAGATAGAGATGTTTCTACTGACAGTGAGATTGAAGCTTTTGTTGAAATGCCAGGTGACAATTACATTTTGGTGTTGAAGGTGTTAAAGGGACGGTCTGATTACAAATTGGGTTGTTTTTTTGATGGAATGTTATGGGAAAGAAGAGGCTCTGTTCTATGGGTGGTTTTTTGCTGAGAAGTGTGAAGGGGGCAGTTGGGCTATTTGATTTCCGTATGAAAAATGCCTTGTATGTAATATGGAGATATGTAAATGTTCTGGTATATTTTGAAGTGGGGTAAGGAATTAAGAATGTTTATTTGGATTGATATTAAGGCTTGTATGATTCCATTTTTCTTTAATGATTTGGATTGTTTTACTGGATTGTTTTTAAGGTTTTTGATTTTTAAGATTTATAATAATTGCTTGGTTTTAGGTTTAATAAGGTTAATATTGTTATAGTATTATTATAAAAGTAGACAATTTAAATGTTTTTATAATCTGATCTTTATTACAGTGGACAGAAATATATAGAACAGTGGTAGGAAGGAAATAATTAAATAATTTTGGGGGAGGAAGTTAATTTGGAGGTTTAGATATTTCTTTTTCTTCCAATATAAGGGGAAGGAGCAATTGTGTTTAGTGATTTTTATAATGTGCTAATGGAATGATTTATAGAAATAATGTGATCTTGGTTTGATATAGAGTAAAGAATTATGGAAATTGCTGTATATTCTTGCTGTTGAAAGTCGGAAGTCACTTCTTTATGTAATCTTCAAAATTCTTTTTTCTTGTGTTTCACCCTCGTTTAGTTTTTTTCTTTTTGTGGATTTTTTCTTTTTTGTAATTTTTATCTTTGTTTCAAACTTAATAAAATTCTTATTAAAAATTATGCAGTCAAACTTTGTGCTGAATAAATTATACTGCACTGGTAAATTTATTTATTCTGGGGGATTTTAAAAATTAAGTTCAGCAGGCCATTGAACCAGAAAAGGATGAACAGCCAGCCTGTGTCTTGCAGTGTTGCAAGAGCAGGATCACAAACCCATGTCCCTGATTCCAGTGGGGCTTTCTCACCTGCCCCACTTGAAACTCTGGATGTGCTCCAAAGAACTGGCTGCTCCAAGTCATAATGAATGTCAGCAGCCTTTGTTAGCTCTAAGAAATTCTTTGTTTTTTCATGCATTTGTAGTTGCTAAATGGTGCTTATCTAGCAGAGGTGTTGCTTCCTGGGAATGATGGAACATTCCCAGCTGTTCTGTCTTAGGGATGCTTGCTAACATTTGCTTAAAGCGAGCTGCCCTTCTGCTTCAACCCAAAGTCTCAAAGTCAAATATCTGGGCATTTCTCAAGGGCACATAAATGGCACTGCCATTTTACTTCCTGAGGAGGCTGCTGTTGATGTGGAAATAAAAAGATTGCAGAGTAGTGGCTTTTCTGTTGGTGGCTGTGAGTTATGGGAATAGAAATCCAATGCTGCCACTCCAATGTGTTTAGACCACCTCTACTTAGAGGCACATGTATCAGGCACATGCAGGGGGCCATGGGTTATCAGATCCAATGCTTCTTGCGTCCTGTCCCCTCTTTTGCCTGCTTGGAGAGCTTTGCAAGATCAGGAACAGGAGCGGACCTGCACACCCATGTTGCCTCACCTTCAACAGGAAGAGCTGAGAGGCTGGGAGTTGAGAAAGTCCCACAGCTACAGTGCTGACACGCTCTGCAGCTGGAGCTGCAGTGGGGCCTAGAGTTGGCCAGCCCAGCTGCAGAAATCCTCCTGAAGACCCTCAGCATGTAGGAATATGAATATGGTGTGAATCCCAGATCTGTATAAATGTTGCATATTGAGTGGCCCAGTGTGGGATGATGTTGCCAAACAAAGCCTTCTCAGGTGTCGGTGTGATAGTACTAACATAGGCATGTGTATCTTCTGTGTCACAAGTAATCATTGAGATGTGGGCCAGATGTGAAAACCAGGTCTTCATTTTCATCTACCAAATGCTGAAAGGTGGCTTCATTTGTTTACTGATCAACCGCCGTTTTGAAATACATGGATAGTAACATGCAACTGTTGGATGGATAAGGTTGACACTTCAGTGCAATAAAAACTTCTAATTGGATAGGATGGGAAAATAGGTCTTTCTCTTGCCTGGAGAACAAACGCTCTCTTACTTCTTTGCCTGAGCAACTGATTCTGGAGTCCTGAGAGCCCCTGAATGCGATTGGAGCTTGACTGGCAAGACGCCTGGGTGGAGCAATTCCACAAGGCAAGGGCTTCCGCGTTGCACCAGAGAGAGGAGGTCAAGAGGGAGGCAGTGGTGGCTGGTGCTAGCTCGCCCTGCTGTGGGGTTGCGGCGGTGAGAAGGCGCCCCGATGGCCCAGGATCATGCGCCCCGAGCAGGCGCTGCAGTTGGCCCCCGCTGGGCGAGCGTGCTGCTGTGGCTGAGGGGGCCACCTGAGCTGGTTCTGAAGGCACCTGCGGCTGGGGAAAAACCCTGGGCTTTGGGGAGGGGCTGGCTTGTGCCTGTTTGGAAGCGGGGACGTGGTTCTCTAGACGGAGCAGCAGAGTGGCACGGGCCTTCCTCCTGAGCCTGCCGGGGTGTGGCTCCCTCCCCTTCCAGGGGGGAAAATCATCTTCCTGCCTCCTGCAGCAGGCCAGCCTGCTCTGACTCTGTGCAGTACCGCAGCCCTCCTGGCGATGTACGTGCGATGTGCGGGAGGCATAATGGCCCCCACAGCTGTTCGGAGAGGGGAGGGGGGGTCTGTGTCGGCTGAATAACTAGATCAGGGCTGCCTCCTCCGCGGCCGGCCCCTCGCCCGGACTGGAGCGCGTCTTCTCCTCGAGTCCTCCATGCCTGCCTCCCCCTCCGCCTCGCCGTGGACGGTTTTCTCTGGGCGACTGCTGCCAGCGTAAGTGCTTCCCTTTGGTGTCCTCCCCACGCCGCCTCCCGCCCGCAGCTTCCCAAGATGTCTGTCTGCCTTCTTTGTGTTGCCGGAGAAGCTCTTCGGTGGCTGCCTCTGATAGAGAGTACTTAGCCGGACGCCGTGGCCTTGTGCACACGGGGGGGGGGAGAGGGGGGGCGTCTCCGTCAGGCGGGGCAGCAGATCTGCCGTGCGAGGAGCAGCCGCCGCGGGAACGGCACTTCGCGAACGGCTTTTGCAGCGTTGTGGCTGAAGCGGAGTGCACGGTGGAAGCCCTGCAAAATGTGGACCTTTTAATTTCTCTGTCGGTGTTTTGTTTGCGTTAAGACAAAACGCTGGTAATTCTAAGCCCAGAATGTGGATTATGTGGAAACAGGCACTTTGTGGGTACGAAGGTTACCCTGTCATTCTTTGTTTGGGAGTTCTTTTGGTCTTGCAGCTACGTCGTTCAGCCACAAAGGACTTCTAACTTTTTGAAGCTGAATTCAGAATGATTGCCAAAACAGGGGGGGTGGGGATGGTTCCTATTAGTGTGGCTGGTCTTTCTTTTAAAAAACGTAAAAATTTAGTACTGGAAAAGAAATACATGGCCTTTTATGTTTTAATTTTCCTTATACATTTTCTTTTTTTTTTGGAAGGAAACAATGGAGAAAAGTGTTTTATTTTAGAGGAGAGAAATGACTTTTCTTGACGAATTATCTGGGACCATATTTAGGCAAGGGGAAAATGCATAGTACAATCGATCTTTGCCTGGGATCTACATTCCCTCCCCACAGACCTTTGTCTGCAGAGGAGGAGGAGAGGAACCCAGGCTTGTGCTGATGGTGGAGGTTTTTTTGCAGGGGGTGGGAGAGAAATGAATGCACAAAGACTCCAGTGGGCCCTTCCTGCTGCGGCAGCGGCATTCGAAGGGGGAACAAAGAGGCAGATCATAGAAAAACCATGAGTATCCAAGAAATATTAATGGTGACTTTAAAAATAACATTTTGAAAAAATAGTCACTCACAAATAGTGCTGTATTTAGTATTTGGGGAGCTAAAATTAAATTGTAATTCTAAGGCTGCAAATATTTGCTTCATTCTGTTGCCAGAACTGGACTCTGGATTGCAATTTTGTTGCAGACTAAATGCATCATTAAAATAACAGCAGTTTGTTTCTTCCTCCTCTACTTTTGCTTCAACTCAAGTACTCAAAGGAGAAACTAATTTTAAAGACACAGTTGCCTCCTTTTGAGGCACAGAATCCTGGAACAGCGCTTCCAGACTTGTAGAGCATGGTTCAAAACTTTGTAAGGCTGTTGTATATGGAGAATTTACTGAGATTAAATTAAAACACAGTGTGTGATCAGTAGTGCAATCCATGTTTCTCATACAGATTGAGGGTTTCTCAACATGGATCATTCGGAGCACCTGTAAATTGATGTGCAGATGTAAAACCCTTTGGTCTAGCCCAACATCATGCCTTGGGAAACCCCTGTTGTGACTCATTTATGCTTTTCCACAAGATAGAATCGCCCTTGGTGTAGTTGGCTAGATATGCCTGGCACGGACAAATTATGAGTTTGGATTGGAAAGTGTTACTGAAGAAGTCTGCAATTTTTGATGGATCTTTTATGTTCCTGGTTTACAATGGATTTCAAAAGCAGTTGGATTCTTCCCAGAAAGCACCTCAAGTCTCCAGATTCCAGGCTTGTCAGGAAGCACCTGGAGGCTTCTTAGCACATGTTTGCTAAGAAGGACCAAGAGCATGGGGACCAGTTGTGTGGAGCCTCTTCATCTTGGATCTGTCAATCCAGGTTAGTTTTGCTCCCGTTTGAATTTGAGGCATTGAAACAGAGGCAATTGAAAGATTCTCCTCTGAGCTTGTCTGTGGGGATTTGAACTGAGACCTCTCAGGTTCAATCATAGTCAAGACTCCTGTCTTCTCAGTGGAGGAAATTCTGTAAGAATTGTCTTGGGGCTGGTGCTTTCTAACTTGTTCATAAATGGCCTCTATTCGGGTAAGTGGTGAGGTGGCCAAGTTGCAGATGAAAGTAAACTATTCAGCGTGGCTAAAAACGAAAAGTCATTGTGAGGAGTTCCAGAATGATGTCTTAAAACTGGATGAATGGTCAGCCAGAGGACAAATGTGGTTCATTTGTGATGTACATTGGGGCAAAAGAACAAACAAACTTCACACATAGAGTGAGGATGTCTGAGCCATCTGTAACTAATCAGGAAAAAGATCTTACATCATAGTGGACAGCTCATTACAAGTGTCAGGTCTACATGTAGCTTCTGTGAAAAAAGTGAATAATTAAGAATGGATTCAAAACAAAAGCGCAAAAGCTGTAATGTCTTTAGACAAATGTACAGTCTGTCTGCATCTGGAATATTATGTACAATTTTGGGGTCCATGTTTGAAAAGAATATAACAGACCTGGAAAAATGTACAGGAACAACCAAAAGATCAGGGTATTCTAACAACTTCACCACACAAAAAGATAGAATATTGGACATGACTGAGGTATATAAATTTTTCCATGGCCTGGAGAAAATTGACAGGCAGTTATTCCTCCTTCTCTCCAAACACCAGGACCAAGGACCACCAGTGAGGTTGATTAGAAGTAAACTTAGAATAGATAAAACGCTTCACCCTCACTGAATTATCTGTGGAGTTTATTCCCACAAGAGCTGGTGGTGGATGGCATTAAAAGGGGATTGTACAAATTCGTGGAGGACAGTGCTTGAAGATTCAGAGTTGCTCTGGGTTGGGGACAGCATTCCCCTAAACCCCAATTGTGGGGGAGCAAAATGTCACTCTTCCTGTTCATAAGCACCCTAAAAGCACTTTGGGAAACAAGGATTTGTCACTTCTGTCAGGAGGCCTTTTGGTCCGTGTGGGGAGGAGCCTCCCTCTTTGGCTTGCCTAGGTGCTGCGGCCCCCTGCTTCAGGTGGCTGCGCTGTGCCCATGGAGGAGGGTTCTTCCCCATATGATGGAGAGGCTGCTCACTGCTCCTTGCGAGTTGAGACCTACCCGCAAACCACATGTACCTTATACCACATAACTTGCTGAAGCCAAATCCTATATACAGGTATCTAAAACCAGTGGCCATTCTTTCCCTGCCCCTTTCTGTGCCCAATTATAAGCCAACAAAAACCATGTGCATAACCCATTGTGGGTCCTAAATACAGTTTGGGCTTTTTGGACACCTCTGGGTGCAGGAGGAGGAGAAGGAACTGCGAGGAGTGCAGTTATTCCTGAGCTGCTGCTCTCTGGGAAGGAACAGACGGTCTTTCTCCAGGGTGAAAAGAGAGCAGTAGCTCCCTGCCTAACACCTCATGAGTCACAGCAGGGGTGTTACCTAGTTGTGAGATTCCCCTCTCCCCGCATGTAGAGAACTAATGCTTTCATTGGGATTAGAGTTGGGCAAGAAATAAATATACCACTTTTAATAGTTTAAAAAAATATATAGCAAATATAACAATAATTGAAAGTTGAAATGTTATAAAATGAAAACCTTTTCACTGGAAATAAACAATAAAGCAATCAAGTGTAAAACTGTATTTTAATGGGAGGGTTCAGCTCACTTAATTTTGCATAATTTGGGAGTCCTCAAATTAGGGGTCACAAGCAGATTTGATGGTATTGCAAACTTTGGGTGGCTCCTGCACACAAGCGAGAGTCCAGCTGGAACTTACTCCAGATCTACCTGGACAAGCCAGCCATCAGGTTCTCCAAGCAAAGTGGAGAGGAAGGCCAGAGCGTGGTCCGATGGGGTTCCAGATCCATATGCGCTTGTGTGGGCAAGGGGGCCCTCTACAAATGGAACACGAGAACTGTGCTTCCAAATTGTGGACTTCTGAGAGAGCCTGCAGGAACACTTCATGAATCACAGCAGCGGTGTTACCTAGCCAGTTTGTCAGGTTCATGCTAAGTACTTGTTAAATTTTGTTTGGAAAAGCAGGGAATGAGAGACAACTAGATGGTCTGTTTGTCATAACTTACATACACACATTTTGCCACTTATCAGTGGTCCCTTGGGAGTAAAATAACTGGTCTTTTTTCCCTTTCTCAATCTTAAAAGCACAAAAGTCCATCTGATGGCCATCCTTGCTTGCTTGCTTATTTATTTGATTTCTATAGCCACCCATCTCAACAAGTGACTCTGGGTGGCATACGATCATTAAAAAAAACCCATAAAACAATTAAAACAGTACAAAAATATATATGGTTGCTGAGTAAACAAATGCCATAGCTGTTAATATAGCCAAGAAATAGGGCCCTTGACACACTCCCAGGCACATAACCAGGTCTTCTTCACAGCCTTATGGAAGGCCAACAGGGTCAGGGCCATCCTGATCTCAGGAGGGAGGATGTTCCAGAGGGCAGGCACTATGGCAGAGAAGGCAGCCTCCTAGTCCTTGCCAGCCAACATTCCTTGGCTGACAGGACCCAGAGAATGCTCAACCTGCTGAACCAGATTGGACAGGTAGAAACAACTGGGAGAGACGGTCCCTCGGGTAACCAGGTCCCAAGCCATGAAGGGCTTTAAAGGTGACAACCAGTACCTTGAATTGCACCTGGAAGCACACTGGCAACCTATGCAGCTCGCGTGGTACTGGTTTTACCTGTGTTGAATATCCAACACCATTTACTACCCATGCAGCCACATTCTGCACCAGTTGAAGCTTCCAAATGCTCTTCAAGGGCAGCCCCATGTAGATCGCATTGCAGTAATCCAGACAAGAGGTCATGAGGACATGAGCGACTGAGCAAAGCCAGTAATGCTTGCCCAGCAACTTAATTGGCCTATTGTTATTGCTCTGCAGTGTAAAGGACCCCTTGAGCAATGTGGGCTGGATCCATGAGTGAACTTCCAGCCCTCCGTAGTCCCAAACTATGCCAGTCCCACCCACCTGTGATGCCTCTTCTGCTGCCAGCAACACCTTGGGAAGTGTAGTGCAGAGACAGCTGGACTTTTCCCTTGGAATGTCGTTTATTCCTCCTCCTCTTAAGCTTTCCCTTGATATAGGCCCAGGTACTTATTTTTACTTATTTTTTACTTTTTACTTATTTTTCAGGAACAACAGGTAAAAATACTTTTTCGGATGTCAGCACACAAAAAAAGTTTGAGAACAGGCAGAAAGGAAGGAAATCTCTTGGAAATAAAGGACCGTGTTTTAAAGAACTTTCCTTAACACTGCTAATGAGAAGTGCAGAAAGTCATTCATGCTTAGGATAGTCTCCAGAGCTGTCTGTAGGATCAGATGCTTTCATCAGAATAATGACAGCTGAGTTGTACAAGCTTTTATTGATTGACTGATTTCGTATGTGTGCATGATGTTACAACCCACATACAGAATGGGCAGAGTTTACAGCACAACTCTCATCATTTGCTCCCCCCATAACCCTCCTGTGGACACCTCTGAGGGCTTCCTAATTTCCTAACTTCATTTTTTCTCATATGTCAGAATTTTCCTATGCAAATGAGTATGATCTCAATTAACATACTCATTTCAGTATCCCTAATCTGCTCTGGCATTTGGACTACATGATTTGATGTGTGGGAGAGAGCCGTGAAATCCCTCCTCTCTTAGAACAGTCTTCTGAAAGGCAAACACCGTCCAGTTTTGAAACTGCCCATCAGTGACAACTTTAGAACCAGCAGGAGGTTCACATCCAGACCAGCCGCACATCCCTCTGTGGCCACTTGTAGAATGGCCTCTTCCAGAGGAGCCCTGAGCTGGAAGACGAGCAAGTGCCACCTCAGGGACTGGAGAGAGAAATTGAATAAACCTGAGAGGGAAACCACCGGATGGCTGAGATTCCGCCCCCCCCGCCCTCGAGGAATCTTGGTGAAGCGGCACTGGAAGAAGGGGGGGGGGGCAAGAGCTGGACTGTACCAAACTTACCTGAGGTGAAGTGTTCTGGCCCCACCTCTGGTTGCGCCTCGGGCCAATGATCTAGTTCTCACGTGGTGCATGACAATTTGAGTTTGAGACCCCTGCTCTAAGTTGTATTTTTGTTATTTTTGTTGTTGATATTTAAAATCCAACCTATTTGCTGTAAATGGTCCGTCTGCCAAAACCCTCAGCGGTCAGCAGGGAATGGTCCCCTCTACAGTGATGGACGTTCCCTGCCAGGAGAGGCCTTTCCTCCCACGGTGGTTTTGGACAGTGACTCCCACCATCCCTGCTGGAGGCCTTCTTAGGGGCACCTTATGGGTGCCTTCTTGGCGTGGCCACATTTGGTGGGCACTGTGCCATGTAGAGGAAGGCTGCTAAAGGATACATTCTTTGATTTTCCATCACTAGCATCAAAATGAGGCATTTTTCTTGGCCTCTAAAAGCCTGAGTTCTTAGAGCGGGGAGAAAAGCAAATTGCCGGTCTTCTCTTTTCTCTGAATAGTCAGCACTTGGATTTGGTTTGGGTGTTTGCAAGAACAGAAATGCATGTAAAGGTTTCTCTCTTGGCTGTGTGTTCGGAAGGCCTCCCTGGGAGCCCCTGCATGTCCTGGCTTAGGCCACAAGGGTCCTCAGCAGGGAAGGCTGCCTGAAGAGGGTCCCTGCTTGGCCGGGGGTGGGGCAGGCGGGACAACGACCCCGAAGGGAAGGCAGCCCCAGAGGAGGGCCAGAAGGGGCAGGGGGGGCTAGGTCCCTCCTCCGCTCCTTCCCTCCAGGCGCTCTTTCTGTTTTGCCCCCTCCTTCTGCCCGAGGGTTGCCCAAACCTGGGGGCAGTGCAGGCCCACGGCGCTTCCCCCAGCAAGTTTCCCTGGCATGGCAACTTTAAAAGGAAAAAACCTTTCTCTAATCCCTGTCAGTCTGCAGGCTGCACTTCCGTCTCTGTTTTGCTCAGAGAAGCTGACGGGCAGCTGGTCCAGGCAGGGTGAGGGCATGTGTGTACTCCCCTCCCTGTTTGTGACCCTCTCAGGTTTGCTTAGGACCCCCTGAGAGGTCACATCCCACAGTTGGAGACTCAATTAGCCGGTAATCTTTTTTATAAGGGATCCTGTCAAAAGCTCTTGTTTATGTTACCAACTTTAAGCAGTGAAGACCATGAGAAACTTGGTTAGAATTGTGAGAGCAACAAGGATGTTTGTAGCAGAGCCCAGAAATTTTGCTTTGAAATTGTTGCATAAAATAGCTTTTAGCCCTTGATGGTTTTTCCCCTACATGTTAACTTTAAACGTTCACCCACACAATGGTTTTGCTAGCAGTTTCCTCCCTCCCTGCCCCTCCCATCTGGGAAAAAAGATCTCAAGCCCTTTGAAGCCACTAGAAGAGTGGAGGGGAAGGTCTCTGCTGTGTTCCCCAGCAAGCCTCTTTCAGATGTGATTGCTTTCAGATGTCTCCCTGCAGCGCCTTGGTGGACACAATAGGCTCCTTGTACCACTAACGCTGGCTTACAGAATGTAACAAAGGCAGAAGCAGGGCTCCTTCCTAGCCTCCAGGCACCCTTGTTGTGCATTATTTTTTGTAGGGTGAGCCAAAAACAGCTCTTAGGCCCCGAGACTGAAATAGGATTCCCTTAACAGTTTTTCTTTTTTGGTGACTTCGGGGCCCGAGCTGAAGTAGCTGCACGCAATCAGAATTATGTGCAGTTAGGCGTTAGCTAAGGGGCATTGCTTCTGTGAGCAATACCAGAGTGAGCTGCTCAGGTCAGATCAAGCAGTGCACCTGTTCCAGAAGCAAAATATCTGGACCCTATTTGGCTTCCTGAGGAAGACCACTCATCTTTTTGTTACTTGTGGAAAGAGGATTGAAAGCAGTGTTAGAATGAAATGCATGAGATACATGAAACAAGCAATCTGTGAAGAAGAAATGGGCATTAGAATCACTCAACTCAAGGACTTTGTGGTAGTTTAAAATTGACTCTGGCTCTCTCTGATCAGATGATGTGGCCAAATCTTTTTTTCCCTAGCTCTAAACCACTTTGTTTGAAATCAAGCAAAGTTGATTTTTTATTATGTAACTCTGAATATGTGGATGGGGTCAGTCTTCCCATTAGCTTCACATGTGTGTTAAAGAGAGACGGTGACCACTTAAATAATGCATTGCTTGGCAAGAGCCAACCCAGGTCTTTCAATGGGTGCAGCTGGCGCACAAGATGAGTCTATGTGAAGGCCCCCCTAGCCACAGCTGCCACCTGCTCCTCAAGCAGGAGTTGTGAGTCCAGGAGGACCTCCAGATTGAGTATGAGCTCTGTCCAGGGGAGTGCTACCCTGGCAAGAGTCAGAGATGACACCTCACCAGGTCCAAGGGCACCAAAACCCTAAAGCCACTCTGTCTTGCTAGTTGAGTTGTAGCTGGTTCTTCCCCATTCAAACCGTTATAGCCTCCAGACCCTGGGCCAACACTGGGATAGCATCATTTAGTTGGCCAAGGGTGGAGATACATGATGGTGATGCCACACCCTGTGTCACTGGATGACCTCCCTAGCAGTCTCATGTACATGTTAAAGAGGAGGGGAGGGAGACATGAGCCCTGGGGCATCCCACATTGCAGGGGCCTAGGGTTTGACCTCTCCCCTCCATCAACACCAACTGGAATGAAAGAGGAATGAGGAGAACCATTGCAAAACAGTGCTGCTTGTGCCCAATCCTTGGAGCCAGTGCAGAAGGATGCCATGGCTGATGGTAACAAATGCTACTGAGAGATCCAAGAGGGCCAGGACAAATGCACCACTCCCATCCTGAGTCCCCCAGAGGTCATCCACAAGCATGACCAATGTTCTGTCACTGCTGTAACATGGCCTGAACCTTGACTGAAAAGGGTCCAGATAATCTGCTTCATACAGGGCCCTCTACCAGTGTGGTAGAAGTTGAGCATCTACCACCTTCTCAACAACCTTCCCTAAAAAGGAAAGGTTGGAGACTGGATGAAAGTGGTGTAACGTGTTGGGTCCAAGGATGGTGTCTTGAGAGGGGTGTACCACCATCCCTTTCAAGGCTGGTGGCATCACCCCTATTGCAATAAGGCATTAATCACTGCTCAGACCCAACCACGTGCCGCCACCTGGGAGACCTTGGCCAACAGGAGGGCCATGGGTCCTGAACACAGCCACAAGGACCCTGTCTACTTCCTCAGGATCAACTGGCTCAAACTCCTCCCAGATAATTGAGTGCAGACATGTCTCAGTCACTTCCGAAGGTCTTGCCCAGCCTGTGCTTGGTTAGTGTCACTCTTTCATCAGTGATGCTCTAGACATCTCTTGCATCTTTTCCTTTCCTGCAGAGGAAATCTACAGGACCCATGATCACAGAGTCTGCATAGGTGTGATCCAATCCAGAGCCCTTGTTGCATGCTTATTCCAAGCTGCAACCAAGGCTCTGGTTGAACTGTGACCCAGAGCTTCCAGTTCTTTTTGAAACCCAGTTGAGTCCCTTAGTTGCCTGAGACAGGCTGATCAATAGGCTCCACCTCCCTGCAGTGGGGGGGCTGGCACAGAGAATCCAGGGTCAAGAGCGGGTGATCTGTCCATGGCAAGGGCGTGATTTCACATCCCCAAATCCCAGATCACACTGCAAATGCCCCAAGACAAACACCAGATCTAATGTGCAACTTCTACTGTGGGGTGGGCCCTCAGTAAGTTGGATCAGATCCATGGTTGCCATGATGGCCAGGAACTCCTGAGCATTCTCTAACACCAGGCCCAAGGAAGGCAGGTTGAAGTCCTCCGGGACCATAAATCTGGGGAACAGCACTGCCCACTTGGTCACAAGCTGAGCTCAGGCAAGGATGCTGCTACACTGCAGGGAGGAAGGTGAGAGCAGCAGTCCCAGATCTCTGGTTCAGGCTCACAGGGGGTCTCAGAACCAGCTATGTCTGGGGAAGCACCTCTAAAGGTTACCAGAGACTCCAGGATAACAACAGCCACACACCCCTCCCTTGCCCTGGAGGTGTGGCTAGTGCCACATCTGAAACCCTGGGGGGCACATATCTGTGAGGGGCCTCCGCCCCTCTGCGCCAATCCAGTTTTCAGTGATGCAAGCCAGGTTGGCCCTCTGATCCACAAAGGGCACTTAACCTGGCATTAAGTATCTGTAGGTCATGAGTCATGGCAACTGGATTTCTTTCTTTTAGGTAGAAACGTTTTGCTGCTTGTCCAAGCAGCTTCTTCAGTCTTCAGTCTGCTTGGACAAGCAGCGAAATGTTTCTACCTAAAAGAAAGAAATCCAGTTGCCATGACTCAACCTACAGACAATTCCACCTGGATGACTGAGAATCTTCATCGACATACTGGCATTAAGTAGCAGCAGCAGAATCCAGAGCTGCTGAAGTTCTGGAGACCAGGTCTTGGGGCTGAGCACTGGGGCCAGAATGCAGTATTGGTCTTAAACACCAAGGGTGCCTTTCCTGAGAGCAGTCAGCCCCTGTCTCCTGCCATACCCTCCACGCTCATCACCACCACACTGTCTTCTCCTACCCCCTCCCGTCTCTCACCATCCCACCCCCAACCTGAAGGGGCCCCTCCACTCAAATACAAGCAACAGCGGGTAGAAAAGTCTACCTCCAGATTACTGGTGTTTCTGAAATCCACTTGGCCCAGGCCCTGAGCAGTGCCTCCGGCCCCCATTAGCCACACCATCAGACCCGCTCAGTAGGCAAGTCCCATTCCAAGCAGCAGTCGAAGAGAGAGTTCTCGCTGGGCCGGATCTGCCTCTGGTCAGCGGCTGCCACGAAGGGAACCACGTCCACCAGCTCTGAAAGCTGAGCGGCAGGGCTCATGTCAAACGGCCCACATTCTGATTCCCAGATGGCTGCCGGGCCATGTGGCCAACCCGGCAGCAGCCACAGGACGCAGGCTGGTTTTCCCACAAGACCACCACTCTGGTCCTGCACCACTGCTGCTGTCCACCTGGGCATCCAAGCCCACCGTTCTGCAGAAGACTCCCACTCCCAGTGCAGCTGCAGAAAAAGCAAGTGCAATCCTAGGTTGCATCAATTGAGGTATATTGTCGAGTCCAAGAGAAGTCATTTCTCTCCATTCTGCCTTGGCCAGAACTCCCCTGGAATATGGCATCCAGTTCTGAGAGTCACATTTTAGGAAAGCCACTGATAAACAGGAACATGTTCCAAGAAAAAACATCCAAGGCAATACGAGGCCTGGAAAGAAAAACTTATGACGAATGGTCAGAAGTACTGGATATGGTTAGCTTGGAAAAGAGGAAACTGAGGAGAAAATAGCTGGGTTCAAGTATCTAAAGGACTGTAGGTCAGAAGATGTGAGGTTTTTATTTTAAGGCCTAATTTCAGAAACGCGCAGCACAAGCCACGATGGATATGCGAAGTTCTTTATTAGGTCTTTACCTCAGATGGTCAAAGCCACAACTGGCTCCACTTCCTCCCTCCTTTGTCCTCCCGCCTTTTCTTTGTCCCGCCCCTTCCTCTGCGTTGACGGCTTGCGTGATGGTGGCCGCTCGGTCTCTCAGTTGTCAACGGGGTTGCTGCCATCTGCCCTCTTCTTATCCCTTGCCCCTCCATTGCTCATAGTCTCTCCTCTATCCTTCCTTCCCTTCGATGTGTAAGGTTGACCATTGCCCCTGGGTTCTCCATCCTTACAGAAGATGGGGCAGGGCTGACCCAGTGGTTCCAGAAGATAGGGCAAGAAACAAAGGGTTTAAGCAGCAAGGAAGCAAGTTTTGGCTGGATTTCAGGAAGAAATTCCTAACTTTAATAGCTGTTCACCAATGGAACAAACTTCCTCAGAAGCTAGTGGACTCTCCTTCACAAGAGGGGTTGGAACAGAAGTAGATGGTCAGCTGTCAGGGATGCTGAAGTAGCTGCCTCTTGCACCGGGCAGGGAGTTGGACCAAATGATCTCGAAGGTCCTTTCCAACTCTTCGGTTTCCTAATTCTGTGTTCTGGACTGCTGTGTTCAAGGAACCCCCCTCCCCCCACAGCAGTCCGGCTTTTGCAGTCCTGCTGAGGAGAAGGAGAGAGTACTCTGCTGAGTTTCATGCCCATTTGCTTAGCCTAGGCCATTTGTGCAATGAAGACTTGCAAGGATGTGCAAAACAATAACAATAAAAAAACGCTAGATAACCCTTGACTGTTTGAAAGTGGAATATTTGGAGTCTGATGGTATTGCTTAGCACTTATATCCCTCTCTCCCCTGATCCAGAGACTACAGCAACTGGTAGTCATGGGTAGAAATACCAGGAAATGCAGCTGGTCACAGAAGTGCTGATCTGGTGCAGTTTGATTATTTATTTATTTATTTCAAGATATATAAGGCCACCCAACTCAGACAGTTAAATTTCTGCCTTTTTATGCAGTGCAATGATAATGGTGTCATTGCTTGAAGATTTGTTTCTTCTTTTGCTTTCCAACACGCTATCATCCCATACAGGCTTCCTATCATAGCAACATTGGGGGATAGCAATAAAGAGGAGAATTATGTTTCTCCTTGGCCAGTGGCAACTCATGGGGGAGCTGACTGAATGATGTGTGTCTCTCCTGTTGGTCAGCTAGAGAGACCCCTGATTGTCTCATGGTGACAAGGCTGAAATTGCAAGGCTGAAAACACTGAAGCTCCCGTGAGTCAGTTTCAGGCTCTTTCAGAAGGACTGAGGAGGACAAATAAGGATGAGGTGTGCTGAGGCTCCCATTCTGCAAGCTGGTTAGCATTTTCTGAATCTCTTTTCTCACTGAAGGATATGGGTTTCTGAAACCTATTGTTGGGTCCAGAGCAGAATTTCTTTTAAACATTTGGGTACTGGATGGATCACCCAAGAGGCCCATAATTCTGTTTTCAGCAGTAACCACAAATTTTTACCCTCCTTTCTGTTGCTTGTCACTAAAATCATGACATTGTGTATGAAAGCTGTTGCCTCATGTCTGAGTTGATTGGTTGAGTTTCATCCATCATCCTCTGAAGACCCTGGACTTGTCCCCCACCCCCAAGTGTCTCTTGGTTAGTGAAGGTTGGCTGTCAATAATAGTTGTGAATTCTGCCCTGACAATTACTGTCCTTTATCATGTAAGAATGATACTGTCTTACTCTAAAGAGTCCATTGTAAAGGCACTATCTCAACCACGCTCATTTTGGGGTGACTTTGTTGACAAGGTGGGTGGTTTTCTGGCAGCAGCAGGGAAGCGGTTTGCTGTGGCCTCTTCCAGTCTTTTTCCCTTCCTGCTTCCCAGCCTAGCTGACAGCTCTGGAGTTCTCAGGTAGTTCACTGTCCCAGTACTGCCCAGAGCCCCACTTAGCTTTCGAGCCCGGACAAGGTTGGCCACTGCTGCCATTCCTGCTCAAGACACTTAAAAGACTGTACATAAATGTGTGTCAGCCAAACGAATAATCCCAAGTATTGATTAGTTTATCCTGAATTTGGACATTTGTGCAGAATGTCTGTTTGCATGTGTTGTGTTGAGCAAATTTATAGAAGAGATGCAGTGACCCTCTAGAGCAATAAGGTCAATGGCTGCTTTACACACCTGTTTGGGGACAATGCAGACCTGGAGTTTTCTGAGGAAATCCTGAAAAAGGAAGAGATGCTGCAAAGGTTTTCTAGATTATAGTGGGTTGGGAGCAGAGTCTGTTCTGCAGTGGTTCTGATTTCTCCCTACAATCTTCCCACCTTTCCTCTTTGAGTCACCCTCTTTTTCTCCTTGTCCCCAGGCCTGTGCATAGATGTAGTAGCCTGTGTTCTTTGAGGTTGCAGAAATTGTCTGGTGCACCTCAAAAGTTCTTTGTCTGAGAAAGCCACCAGAAAACTTTTTTTTTTCTTGCAGAGAGAGCAGTTCTTAGAATGATTTGTGCTGACAGGTGTACAGAAGGGGCAAGTCCCAACAGGTATCTCATGGGAGCAGCTCTCTTGCTATTACTCTGTAAGTCTTGTCAAGTGGCTACCTACCCATGGATCCTTGGGCACATGCCCTCTTTCCACATGTGCAGCTGGCAAGATGATGTGCAGCCTGTTAGCAGCAGGTCTGGCAGCTGCGTGTCTCTCATCCAAGTGGGCCTAGGGTGCAGCAGCCACCTGCTTTTTCCACCTGGAGGTGCTTAGCATTCCTGGCTCAGGTATAGGTATAGGTGTAGGAACAGGCCATTCCAGGAAAGCTGGGTAGAGGGCTAGTTCAGCTGGGCCGTGTTGCCACACTTGTCTTGAAAACTCAACTTGGTGTTCCCAATTTTTTCCCAGTATTATGTGTGCCTCCATGGAAGTTTTTTTTTAAATCATAGAACATCTTGCCTTGTTTCTTGGATTTTATGAAGGGGCTGTTCAGGTCTCGTTTTCTGCTTGCAACCTCCTCCTTTCATCCTTTTGTTCTGTCTTTGGTTTCCCACAAAACCTATGACGGGGGACCTCTTTGCTTGGCAGGAGCTTCCTTGCCTAGAAACACCCAAAGACACCTGCAGGGGACCATGAGTAGCGAGGGGCAGGAGTAAAACTGTAATAATCAAGTAAAGTAGAAATTTGTTGCCAGGCAATGGTATTTTACAAAAGACCAAATCTAAACCCAAACCCAAATCTAAATCTGCCCTGGGGGTGGTTGGTGGCTCGAGGACATTCTCTGCATCTTTTTAAATTTTGTATGTTTTTAACTTTTTAATTTTGTATGTTTTTTGTAAGGATTTTTTTGGTTTTTACTTTACTTGTAAGTCACTCAGAGTCACGCAGATAGTGAGATGGGCAGCGTATAAATTTGATCAATCAATCAATCAGTCAATCATTTTCCCTTGTTCTGCCTCAGGGACTGCCTGGGCCCTTCCAAGAGCTCGACAGTTTCTGGGTTAAATCTCATGCTCTGACTTGGAACAAACCTCAGCCTCATGTTGAGGATAATGAGTGGCTGGGAACACAGCACTCAAAATGCCTCAAATGTCCTAAAATGCTCCCTGTCAGTCTCCTGTAAGAGGCAATAAAAATGCATGATACAGGGATCAACCTGAGATGGATTCCATGCTGACAGAAGTTGCATGAGAATCGCATCCCCCTTTGATCACATGTCTGTGGCTCAGAGCCTCTTCTGTTAGAGAAGCACAACTACATGTCTGGTCAGAAATGTGGGTAGAACAGGGAAGGCCAACAGAACAATCTGGAAACAGTACAATTTGGCTCAAGCTCTTAGGAATGACCAGGAGGGACAACAAGCTTCTCTGAATGGTCCTATTAATTTTTTTTTTTTTTTCAAATTTTGTCACCACCCATCTCCCTCAAAAGAGGGACTCTTGGACACAACTCCGTTTCTGCTTTATTTCTGTTGTTCCTAAAACACCCTTTGCTGGAACATTTTAGAAATATTAACTACTGTGTTCATGTCCTATTTCCAGTGTGGTAAAGGAAATATAGGAAAATAATGATATGGCATGTATACAGGACTGGAAAAATAGGGAAGTCTAACAGGATCCTAAAATGACTATTGGGAAACTTGGCTGCTGGCTTCTACTGATAGTTACATCCTGTTGTCAGCTTTGCGATATGCTGATAAGATTTTCCAGTGCTCAGATGCACAGGCAGGAAGAGCTCAAAGACAATCTTGGAAAGAAAATTGGGGGAGGGTTGAGGCAGAGCTCCTGCTGCATTGTCTGAAAGTGGATGATGGAAGCTTGGCATTGGCCTAGTACAACTTCAGCTCCTTTCCTATTTTCGATATGAGGGCTGTTCCATCCTTCAGCGCCCCCGCCTCTAAGCACAACGGCCCTATCTGAGAGCCTTGATCCATGAGCAGCAGCTCCTAGCCTTTTCCTTTCTGCAAACTGTGATGTTATCCATGAAAACTTTGATGGTGATCACAGCGAGCCAGTGTTTCGCAGGTGGTGCCTGTGGGCACTATATCACATGTGACTCCCTCAGATGACATCTGTAGAATCCCAAAATTAAATACTTTAATTTTTCCTTGAGTGGCTGAAATCTTGTAAAGGCACCATGTATTGTGATTTTGGTGTTCCTCTTGAGATTTTGCCAAAATCTCGTAGATTTCAAGTAAGAAAACGTATATCTTGGAAGCTCATGTGGTGATTTCATGAAATTTCAACTGTTCTGGGAAAAAAAACATGGCACCTCCAACACATTTGTGGACCACTGATGGTCCTTGGACCACAGGCTCAGAAGCCAGGTTATTGGAATGTGCTGATTCTTAATTCACAGAAATGTATGCCGCTCGGTGTTCATTTTTAAGATGTTGCTGTTGTGTGTTTTTCTAGAAAAACTAAAAGGAAAAGGCCACTTTTGAACTGATTTTCTCTATTTTCCTTTCCAGACCGGTTTGGACAGCAGTTCGGTTGATGGACCCAAAACAGGCCAAATGGAAGAAGGGCTACTTAGCCATGCTGAAAAAGGAAGGTTAAGAGGGGTCCTTCCAGCTGGCCTGGCAAATGGCAGAGAGAAGGCAATTGCTGATGGAGGGGCCATGCTAATGGATACCAACATGTGGCTTGGCAGCCCTCGTACTGAGCAGAAGGTCACCTGGGAGAGCTTACCCACTGCCCTGGGCCAGGGAGACTCTTCCAGCAATGCCAATTTGGAGGATGCTCAAAATTTAGTGGCTTTCTCGGCAGCAGCGGAGGCTGCCATGTCTTCTCATGGGTTGGAACCTCTCACATCCCCTTCCATGGTAAGCATGCAGCTGTATGAAAAATTTAATGCCGAGATGAATCGTGGTGAGATGGAGGAGGGTGTGGCAGTGCCTCCTCGCAACAGCTTCCCTAGCATTGAGGATCTGAATGCCCTCAAAGCTGCACTTACTTTGGCCAAGCAAGGCATGAAACCGCCCAACTGCAACTGTGATGGCCCCGAGTGCCCAGACTACTTGGAATGGCTGGAGAAGAAGATCCAATCGGCCACTGGAGAAGAGGAGAGCTGCACTGCCCAGCCCCTCAGCCAAGTTCATCAGCCTTCCTCAGATAGTGGTGCTAATGCCAAGCAGGGGCTGGCTATAGGCGAGCAGGTGACTCTATGCCCCCTGGAAGCCCTCCCCCTTTCCCAAAGTGCACTGAACATTGCAAAGGAGAAGAACATTAGTCTCCAGACAGCCATTGCAATTGAAGCCCTCACACAGCTCTCCACTGTTCTTCCGGAGCCGGCCACACAGGCTCTGCCCCCTCCTGGGAGCCCCATGCAAACCATGGCTTTTGGCTCCAAGGAGCAGCCTCCCCTCCTCTCAGCGCACAACCCCAGCATGGTGCTACCTGTGTCTAGTGCTGGGTTGTGCCAGAGCCACACCTCCAAGTCTGATGTGAGCCACCACTTGCTCCCAACTCCAGTGGCATCTGCATCATCCTCTTGGCTGCAGGGAGTGAAATGTGCTCAGGATGAAGCCCCCTACTGCCTTGACCACAGCAATGGCCACCTAGAATCTGCTGGCCTGTTTCCCACCTGCAACTCTACCCCCCAGAAAGCAGATTTCCCTGAACAAAGGAGGGAAGAAACAAAGCCAAAAGCTAGATTGTGGGATCTGCATGCCATCACTTCCCCATCCTCCTTGGTCAGTGATACGATGGCTGAGCTGGAGCAGCTGCTGGGCAGTTCCAACGGCTGCATCAGATCTGTGTTCAAGCAGCCGGAGGTGATCCTGGGCAAAGCAAGAGTGGTTAAACCAAAGCAGGAGCACCTCATCCACAAGGAGGAAAATGGCCACGCTGGCTGCCACAAATCCCCCTCTTCCAGCCCACAGCTGTCCCAGCTCCTGCAGGAGACCAGTTTCCACAAGAAGACTCAGAAGGCCCTGCAGCACCACCTTCATCACAAGCGCAGCCTCTTCCTTGATCAGAATGTACCTCATGGAGGGACGCAGGAACCGCTGCCCAGCTGGTGGGCTCCCAGCACCCAGCTGCCTCCAAAGCGGCTGGAGAAGCCAGTCAAGGAGAGGAAGAAGAAGTCTGAGAAAAGCGGCCCCATTAGATCATTCCGCAAGCAAATCCAGATCAAGAAGTCTAAGCAGAAGGATTCTCAGCCCCTCTTCTTGCCCGTGAGGCAGATCAGCCTGGAAGGGTGCCGCGCAGCTGCCGCTCTGGAATGCCCAAGCAAAGAGGTTCAACCTGAACAGCTCCTCTCCTGCACTCCTACCAAGCTTTTGCCTCCTACTTCACTGGCTGCCAGCCTTGTGGAGCACTCTCCATTGCAGAAGCTACTTGAAAATCGAAGCCCAGCTTCCAACACTCAGGAAACCTGCCATCCTGGCCAGGAGGAGACCCATTGCTACTTCCCAGAGAATTCTGCCTGTGAAGTTGTGCCCCTAAGCAGCAACCCTGTGCTGGGCTTTGCTCCATGCTCCTCTGCTGTGGCTTGCAGTGATGGGCATGAGGAAGCCTTCCACAGGACCACCAACTCAACAGCCCATCCATTCTTCACCCAGAATCCCACCACAGTGGATGACAAGCTGGAGGAGTTCATCAAAGAATTTGAGACTGAGTTTGGTGAAAACTTCACCTTTCAGAATCCAGAACTTCCAGCCCCACTGCTCCTCAATGAGGGATCTCTCCCAACCCAGCCCCCTTCACCCCTGCTCCCCCTCTCTTCTCTGAGCCAATCTCCAGAGCCGCCAGATGGTTTGGATGTCGCTCTCCAGCCTTCAGCCCAGGACTGTGCACAGCCTTCGACAGGCACTCCCGATGCGGGTCTCAAAACCTCCCTCTTACCAGGGGCCAGCCAGCCTTTAGTGGAAAACCCTTTTGCAACTCGGTCCCCCAAACACATAAAAATAGAATCATCTGGTGCTATTACAGTGGTCTCCACCACGTGCTTTTACTCTGATGAAAACCAAAATCCAGACACGGCTACCCTGGAAGGAACTCCAGCCAAGGATAAAGAGCCGTTTATGCCAACTCTCAGTGGATTTTTGGAATCTCCCATGAAATACTTGGACACCCCGACCAAAAGTTTGCTGGACACACCTGCCAAGCGAGCTCAAGCTGAGTTTCCAACTTGTGACTGTGTGGGTAAGTCGGAGACCCCCTCCACCCCGGTTTTGCGAGAATAAAAGGAAAGTTGGCATCCTTTAAGCGGAGAGGGGATGTGCAGGTAAGAGTGGCAGGGCGCACAGAGCTTTCTTTCTGCAACAGTACTGTATCCAGCATGGAGGAAATGTCTATAGTCTAAGCAGGAGGGTGAGAAAATGTTCTCAGTATGGCATCCCTTTCTAGAGTCTTTTTCTGCCTGCTTCAGAAGTGGGGCTGGCCCACGTGCTTCCTCTGTGCCACCTGACAAGCAAAAACAGAGCAGCTCAGTTTCTTCCCGAAGGCACATGTCCAACATCCAGGCAGGAAGGCTTAGCTTAATCTTGCTGTCTGGGAGCCGGTGGTCCATACGGCTTTCTGTGGGTTCATGGAAAGGGATGAAGTGCCGCTGGCTCCCATGGAGAAGAAGCCTTCTCCCTGCTTTTCTTACCACCTGCGGGAGTAGAAGGAAGCCTGCAGTGTCTTCTGATGGTGGTGTTAAGAACAATCTAGCTGGAGGCAACCTGAGGTGCAGGCTAGGGTGATGCTGGGCTAGGGACTGGTGTGGGTGCCTGGGCCATACACCTCTTGCTCTCTGCTGTTGGAACAGGGTCCTGTACCTGTCACAAAGTGAACCAAAATCCTGCTGAGGGGTCATCCAAGGTAAAAGGTGAGGTCCCCATCATTTGTGCCCTCAACTAGTTAGTTGAGAAGCTGATGTGCCCATTAACCACAGAGACCATTTTAGTAGGTTTGAAAGGAAGAGTATTGCAGATAGGAGCAGACAGCTCCTCAGGCAGACATTCAGCCTGGTTAGGCTGGAGAATCCCCAAGCTTGCCATGGCTGAGAATTCTTCTGAGTTCCCCAAAATAAGGGGGGCTCCTCTGCCTTTAAGCAGCAGACCCAGGAAAGTGTACAGCTGCAATTTTTCCCCAGCTGAGTCCAAATATCACATTGAGCAAAAAAGTGGCTTGCTTGGTTTTTGTTTAGCATGGTTGGGAACACACAACATAAACCACTGGTCTGGCTTAGTGGATGGATGGATGCAGCCTGTGTGTATATAAGAGAGAGTAAACGATTGTGGTGGGGGAAAGCTCTTCCTTGCTCCAGTTTCTTCTACCAGGCCAGACTTGGAAGTGCAAGAGGTATCCCCGGTCCCTCCTTCCTCTGGAGAAATTTCTGTCAGCCAGAGCTATCTCCTTGTGGAGCTGCTTGCAGAGGGCCACAGCAGCTCACCTGGAAGCCAACTTTGGCTGCCAGCTGCCAAAATAAAAGCAGTGGGCGCTGTGAGGCCATCATCGATCTCCGATCTCTCCTTCTGTCTGGATGAGATTTGTTTTCTCCTTTCATGGCATGGGGCCAGGAAGAAGTGCCTGGAATAAAAATTAGGGTTGGCTAAGGAAGAAACAGAAGCTGCTTAATGGTGCTTAAAATCAGCTAACCTACAACAAATCATGATTACAGCTTGCGGATAAGGCACCTGACCTTTGGAGCATCAGCAGACGTCGCAAAGCCTGAGTGAGACATGGCAGTTAATTCTAGTCTTGCCAGAACCTTCCAAAGAAGGAGTTTAGTGGCTTCATGCGCTGCACCCCTGAAACTTCTGGATGTTGCCAGGTCAAATGTGTGACCTGGCAATGGCGCTTTTTAAACAAAACAAAACAAAGACAAAGTTCCTCTATAGTTTGTGACAGCTAAAATGCTGTGGTCATTCAGAGGCTGGATTGGACTAGGGAGACCCAGGCTCAAGTCCCTGTTCAGCCACTGAGTTGGGTATGTGGCTTGGGCCAGTCACTCTCCTTGAGCAGTCCTACCTCAGAGGGCTGTTGTGAGGATAAAATAAGGGGAGACCTTCAAGTTTATTGCAGTCCCAGAAGAAAGGCAGTTTATAAATGCAGATCACACATTCCTTGTGTTGCTATAGCGCTTGAGGTATTTTGAGGGGGTGTAGCTGCTTTAAACTACTAACTGAGATACAAGACACATTTTGAAAGGCGATTTTGCTGCTAAATTGTGTCGTGGCAGGGAAAGCATTGCCCACCCTACACTGAAAAGCCGCCCCCCACCCATCCTGCTGAGTCCACTTCCCTCTTGCGTTGTGCACACCAACCAAGGGACTACGTAAGAGTAAGTCCTCCAGAAAGCATTTCCTGGGGAGTCATCAGCCCCCTCCCAGTGCAGCCCCTGAGCTGATTAAGGATGGCAGGGGCTGCCCTCTCCCAGTGGTGAGGAGAGCCCCCCTCTTCCGACTCTAAGCGATGCAAGGGAGGAACAGAGTTTTGGGGTGGGACTCCTTGCCTCTAACCCCTGGAACCCATACATAGCTGCACCAACAAGAAAACAGGAACACCTGGTTCTGCTTTAAGTCTGGCGAGGGAGTGAGGGAGTGTGAGGCTCTTTCCTCAGCCCGCTTCTCCAGCCCCAGTAGGAGGGCTGGGGGCGGCTTGCACAGGGCCCCCACAAAGCAGAGCATGGGGGCGGGCAACCGTGGGCAAGGAGCAGCTGCCTGTCTCTCGAGATCTGGCAGCAGAGGCAGGAAGCCCTCGGTTATGTTGCCACTGCCCACTGAATAGCACTTCCTGTTTTGTGGAGAGGCTCCAGTTTAATCGTTGGACGTTTTGCTTTGTCCTTTCTTAAAAAGTCCTTTAATGTAGATTTCCTCCAGTTGCAAGGGAAAGCATTAAAATTGCCTGGCTTGAGGAATAGTGGAATGTGCATAATCCCCCTCAGAACTCCACTGGGACAGCACCCACTGCCCAGTGTGTTCCTCTGCTGTTTTCCTTTGGAGCTCTTCTTGGTTCACCATCAGTGCCCCCAGGGCATTTCTCTGTCTCAGCTTCATCTTTTTCTGCCCTCCACAGGCCGGCATCCTTTGGTCACCTCCCTTACTGCAGCTGCATAACAAATGACCCTCAGCTCTGCTCCTCCACCTGATTCGGTTTACTTGCTGCCCACAGTCTCCTGGGTCTCAGCCTGTTGACTTCTTGACTCAAGAAGTTGTGGAGGTGTGGGAGGTGGTATTCTCTTACCTACACTGACACCCACAGCATGGGCTGCTGCTTTGCTTGCCCTGCTGGTTCCTCTGGCAAGGATACTTCTCAGGTGCTGTTTGCAGGGAGCCTGTTTAGAGGTACTCCTTTGCTGTGGAGGAGCTGGTCGTCTGCACATCCTGCTTGATCTCTTGGAGGAGGTCCCCACACAGGACAACCAGACAGGGTGAGACAAGCCCCTGCGGTTTTCTTGGCAAGATTTTGGAAGTGGTTGGCCATTGCCGGTAGGTAAGGATTGCCTACCCTAGTAGACTCAGACTCACAAGCAGGAACTTAATGATATCTGATTTATTAAAGAATAGTATGCAAATACAGAGAAAGCTGAGAATGAGCAAAAGCGCGCCAAATACAGACTAAAAACCCTTGGCACAAACGTAATCCCTCCCCTCACCCGGCCGTTTCAAACTCCCCCCCCCCCAGGTGCTGGTAACCGTTTCTGCTGATGTCCTGGGAAAGGAACCTTGAACACACAAGATAACCCAAACACATTCCAATCCAGCTGCAAACAGATAACAATCCCATGAGACAGAATCCTCCTCCCCTCCCAAACGAAACACGCATCAGCCAGATGACATGCAAAATGTTACGATGCAGCGATAACATTGGAACGATGAACATGACATACCCCCCCCCCCAAAAAAGCGAAACACTAAGCAGGTTTCAGAGGATAAGCCAGATGAAAGCATCTAACTAAAACAGGAGATTGAACGTCACGGGCAGACACCCACTCAGGGTGGGGGAAGTGCTTCCAATGAATCAGATATTGCAGGGAGCCACGATTCCTGCGAGAATCAAGGACCTCCTTCACCTCAAAATGTTGCTGTCCGTCAATCATGATCGGAGCAGGAGGTGGAGGCTGCGGGTGCCAATGATCAGAGTGGCTGACAGGCTTGAGCAAGCTGCAATGAAAAACAGGATGCAAACGTTTCAGATTGTGAGGCAAATCCAGTTTAAATGTGACAGGGTTCACGATTCCCACAATGGGGAAAGGACCCACAAACTTAGGAGCCAACTTTTTGAAGGGCTGTGGGGACTTTATGAACTTGGTGGAAAGGTAGACCTGATCCCCAACTTTAAAATCAGGTTGAAGGGCTCGCCGCTTATCGGCGTGCAGCTTATAAGTAGACTGGGCATCAGCCAAGGCCTGCTGAATTACCGGCCAGGAATCAGCTAGCTGAGCAGCCCAATCAGAAGGAGAGCAGGGCTGCGTGGGGGGTTGGGGCAACTCAGGGATGGGGACAAAATCCCATCCAAAAATAACATGAAAAGGGGTATGCCCTGTGCTCTGATGAACGGCATTGTTATAAGCCACTTCAGCAAAAGGCAGCAAATCAACCCAATTATCCTGTTGATAATTGACAAATGCCCTCAAAAACTGCTCCAGGGTCAAATTGAGAACCTCCGTAGATCCGTCAGTCTCCGGATGCGACGCAGTGGACAACACCTGCTTGGTGCCCACCAGCTTCAAAAATGACTTCCAAAATTGGGAAGTGAACTGTGTCCCGTGGTCCGTGACCAAGCGGGAGGGGCTACCGTGGATCCAGTAGATCTGGATTAGAAAAAGGCAGGCCAATTGCGGAGCAGATGGAATAGAAGCACGTGGAATGAAACGGGCTTGCTTGGAAAAGTAGTCCTTTACCACCCAAATCACAGTCTTTCTCTGACTAGGAGGCATATCCACAATGAAATCCATAGAAACCTCCCCCCAAGGATGGGAGGGACTGGCAACCGGCTGCAGCAGCCCGTGCGGTTTCCCCCCTTTCCGTTTTGACATGGCACAGACAGGACAAGAAGCAACATCACTTTTTACATCATGTCTTAAGGTGGGCCACCAAAACTGGTGCCGTACCAGGTGCAACGTTTTGACAAACCCAAAATGACCAGCCACCTTATCATCATGAGATCTATTTAGAATGTCCCTTCGCAAATTGTCAGGCACACAGAGGCGGTTCTGCTTCCAAGCTAAGCCTCTGTCAAATGTAACGTCTCTATTCGCCTGCAACCAAGTATCAGATTTCACCTCTTGCAGAAACTTGTTGCAATTGAGAGGGCACTGGAGTCCTCCCCCCAGCCGGTGAAACTGAAGCAGGAGGCAGCTGCGCACAAGTTTGACTGCGTGTGACAGCCTGCAAACCCAATTGGGGTTCTGTCCACACTGTACCCACAATGTCAGGTGCCTGGACTGCATCCTGGGGTAGGCAGGAAAGCGCATCAGCCAGGAAGTTTTTCTTGCCCAGAATGAATTTCAATTTAAAGTCAAAGCGACTAAAAAATTGAGCCCAGCGGATCTGTTTAGGACTAAGCTTCCGGGGTGCGCTGAGCGCTTCCAAATTTTTATGGTCAGTCCAAACCTCAAAAGGACATTTAGCCCCCTCTAAAAGGTGGCGCTGTGTCTCCAAAGCCGCCTTGACAGCAAAAGCTTCCTTTTCCCAAACATGCCACTGCCTTTCCGTCTCAGAAAATTTTCGGGACAGATACGCACAGGGCTTCAGGCGGTCATCATCCGCTTGCAGCAAGAGCGCTCCAATTGAGAAATCGGAAGCATCCACTTGAACCACAAAGGGTTTAGTGGGATCAGGGTGTTGAAGAATGGGTTCAGCAGTGAACAGGCTTTTGAGTTTGTCGAAAGCCACCTGGCAGTCAGTTGTCCAATTTAGCAATGCCCCCGGGTTCTTTACCTTGCGTGTGTCCCCCAACCCCTTGGTACGTAACAAGTCAGTAAGAGGCAACGCAATTTCTGCGAACCCCTGGATGAATTGGCAGTAATAGTTGGAAAATCCAAGGAAACTTTGGAGCTGCCTACGGGTACACGGGCGCTCCCACCCCAAAATGGCTTGAATCTTTGCAGGATCCATCTCAATGCCCTTGTCAGAGATCCTGTACCCCAGGTAGTCAAGCTGAGTCTTATGAAATTCACACTTAGAAAGCTTGGCATAGAGCTCAGCCTTTCTCAGTTTGCTAAGCACCTGTTTTACCAAGCGCTCATGTTCCTCTTCAGTTTCAGTATAAATCAAAACATCATCCAAATAGACCAGTACACCCTTGAACAAATGTTCATGTAACACTTCATTGATCAATTGCATGAACACCCCTGGTGCCCCCACCAATCCAAAAGGCAAAACTTTATACTGAAAAGAACCCAGTGGACAATTGAAAGCAGTCTTCCATTCATCCCCCTCCCGTATGCGGATGTGGAAATAGGCTTCCCGCAAATCCAGCTTAGAGAAGATTCTCCCCTTAGCCAGATGTGCTAACATGTCTTTTATTAATGGAAGAGGATATTTATTTAATATCGAGACCACATTCAATCCGCGGTAATCTGTACAAAGTCTCAATGTCCCATCCTTCTTTCCCCGAAACAAGATGGGGGCGCCTACTGGCGAATTCGCTGGTTCAATAAAACCTCTGGCCAAGTTCTTGTCCACAAACTCCCTCAACGCCGCCAGCTCCTTCTGAGTCATGGCATAAATTTTCGGCCTGGGCAGTTGAGCGTCGGGGACCAACTCTATCGCACAGTCAGTTTTTCGATGGGGTGGGCGTTGGTCCGCTTCTTTCTCACCAAACACATCTGCAAAGCTTTGGTATTGCTCCGGCAAGCCCTCCAGTGGTGTGACAGCGAAATGCGGGCTTGCTGCCGCCGCCCTCCCCATTGCAGCCTCCGGAGCATCTTCCTCCCCAGGGGCTTGATAGAAACCATCTCCAAAAGTCAAAGTCCTGTGCACCCAATTTATATAGGGGTTTTGTTGGACCAACCAAAGAATCCCCAGAATGACTAGGGGATGACCCACAGGCGCCACCACAAACTGCAGCCCTTCACGGTGGCTGTCCAATTGTAATGCCACCATTCCCGTGAAATGGGTGACTGGTTTCCCTCCCGCAGTAGAACCATCCAGCTGGGTGAAGATCATGGGACATTGCAGTGGAAAGCTGGGTAATTCCAGAGCAGCCACCACATCAGGGTGCATCAAGCAACGCGAACACCCCGAATCGATCAATGCCCAAACTTCAACAGTCCTTGTGCGGGAGCCTAACTTCACTTTCACATTCAGCGTGGGACAGTTGGCACTCACCGACACATCTTCGCGCCCGTCCTCCACCACCTGCCCACAGGCGCTCTTTAGAGCAGGTGGCTGGTGTTTCCCGCCGGCTGGTGTAGATCGGGCTCCCCCTCGCAACCGAAGTAAGGAACCTCCTCCACTTCAGTTTCTGCCTTGGCTGACTTCATTTTCCTGGGTAGGGAGGGTGATTTCCCCACCAGCTTCCCTGAACGATCATCGGTCTTGCCTTTTGGGCACACTGCCGCTCGGTGACCCTCCTTTCCACATCAGAGGCACTGCCCTTTCACATAACGGCGCTCCCTCTCCTCCTCCCAGGCACGTTGACCAGACTTTCCAGTGGGCGCAGCAAGGCAGGAACCCTTGCTGAGCCCGGAATGTCTCATCACCTTCCTGTGAGCGAAGGTCTCATGGGCATGTTCAGCCTTCCCTGCCAACTGTATCCATTCGTACAGGGTATCTGGGTCGTCCCTACCCAGCGACCACCTCAGGACCTCCGTGTTCAGACCGTCCTTAAATAGCTCTATTAAGGTAGATTGGGACCAATCCTCAACCTTCCCAGCCAGAGCCTTAAATTCCAGAGCATAGTCCGCTACAGATCTTGGCCCCTGGCTAAGCTCCCTCAGCGCCCGTTTTGCCCTTTCTTTAGCTAACGGGTCTTCAAAGTGTAGCTTTAATGCCCACAGGAATTCGTCGAACTCCTCTAGCTCAGGAGCATCCGATTGACATAACTGCACAAACCAACTGGCAGCCCGCCCCTTCAGCTTAGTGGCAATGGCATTAGTCTTGGCTCTTTCCGAACGAAAATACGGTCCCCATTCATCCATATAACCCCTTGCATTAGTAAGGAAGAACGACAACTTAGTTGGATCTCCGTCAAATTTAACTGTAAAGTCCTTAACCCCCACTCCGGGCAGTCACTTCACCACATCTGGGCGGTCGGACTTTCTTTTAGCTCCCAGGGATTTCCGCTCTCGAGGAGGGGACTTTGAAATTCGCACCCTAGGCGCCCTTGCCTCCTCTCTGTGCCGGGTCCTACTCCTTTCCTCCAAAGAAGGGGGGGGCAAAGAAGGGGACGAATGCCTATTACTAGACTCCCCTCTCCTCCTCTCCCGAGGACCCCAGTCCATTGATATTTTCTGGAGCATGAATTCTATTGACTCCAATTTGGCCTCCACCAGTCTTATACGGTCAGGGGTTTGGGAATCCTCCTTTCCCTCCTGCCTCACCACAATTGGGGACATCGGGTATCGCTGCTTCCAAGACGTTTTGGACGTCCCTGGTAGGGGTCCCTGTGTTTCATCCCAGGTGATCAGCTCGCCTGGCGACTTGCCAGTTGGTTCAGGGGCTCTTTTACCTCCAACCTCCTCCTCTCCCAGGCTGGAGCTTGACATCTCCCAAATCTCAGAGAGCTCCCAAGTAGGGACCCTCTCTGTTCTTATCATCATGGAGTCGGGTTCCCCCTCGCTCGATTCCTTGCTTTCCGCAGTTTGGGGATTTGGTTCGCTCATCGCTAGCACGTCTCCCTCACAAGATAAATCTGGAAAGGGGCTAACGGTAAATTTTTGGGATTCTCAGCTTTATGTAAGGATTGCCTACCCTAGTAGACTCAGACTCACAAGCAGGAACTTAATGATATCTGACTTATTAAAGAATAGTATGCAAATACAGAGAAAGCTGAGAATGAGCAAAAGCGCGCCAAATACAAACTAAAAACCCTCGGCTCAAACGTAATCCCTCCCCTCGCCCGGCCGTTGCAACCTCCCCCCTCCCAGGTGCTGGTAACTGTTTTCCACACATCCTGGGAAAGCAACCTTGAACACACGAGATAACCCAAACACATTCCAATCCAGCTGCTAACATATAACAATCCCACGAGATGGAATCCTCCTCCCCTCCCCGACGAAACACGCATCAGCCAAATGACATGCGAAACGTTACGATGCAGCGGCAACATTGGAACGGTGAACATGACACCTAGGGCTGGGAGAGAGACTGCGCAGTGTCACTTCGGCTTTTGTGCCTAAGGTAGGACTAGTACTTACAGCGTACACGTTCCTCGTCCAGCACTGTAACCATAAAATTCCTGAGCCCCAAAGAGCCAACCACATTTTAACCAGTTGGCATGTTGCAGGCACCCTGTAGTTGTGGATTGTTTGGTTTAGGTTTGTCTGTTGTGTTAATCAAGCCACTGTGGATGGTCACTTGTGGTTTATAATACCAATCAATTGTAGCTTATTGAACAAACCATGGTTAAGCAAACCGTGCCTTAATGCAGTGTGTGAACCCAGCCACTGAGGTACTAGATGTCAAGTTCTAAGCAGCGTGAAGCCCCCTCAGGGCCAAGTGTGCCTCCTGTGACAAAAATGGCATCTCCCTGCCTTCTTCCAGGATGGTGTTTGACCTCACAGTGTGGCCTGTAGCTCTGGGTTTCCAGGCCCAGCTGTTCTGCTTCCAAGCCCAAATGAGGCCAGCCAGACAATGGTACCTGATGGGACCATGATCTCTGTACAGATTGAGTTCTAGAGAGGTAAGAATTTCTTGCTGGTCACCATATGGTTTCCTTTGGCCGATGTTCTTTTAAGCCACAGAATCACATCTGGCCAGAGGGGCCATAGTGTTAGTGGGTTTATTTGCAGAACAGGTTTTAACAGAGGGAATTCTGTATTTTGGGGTGCTGTGCTGCCCCTTATTTGGCAACTAATGGCTTTCAGGCCATCGGATCTTAGGCCAACCTTTCCTTTGCATTCTCCTGACTGGCAGTGGCTTGGCAAGATCTAAGTCCCTTCGCGAGTGCCTTTGTCATTTGGACAGCCTGGCATCTGAGGTGGGCATTGCCAGAGCCAAGACTCTCGGGGTCTAAGGAATGGACCAGCCGGGTCTGTACCAAGCAGACAGGCAAAAAGAGCAAATCCTGCTAGCAGCAACCTGCAGAGCAAAAGTGAGAGCTGTGGCTTGGATTACTTTGTTGGCTCTAGAAAGGAGACGCTTCACAGTTCAGCGTTTGCACTAGTTCTGAAAGGATAGCAGCACAGTCCAGTATCGCTCAAGTGGTCTTTGAAGTTGCTGGCTGCAAACTTGGAGAACCGAACCGAACCGAACCCGGGCAGAGATCTCTTGGCATGGCGAGTGCTGAAAGCAGTACTGCGTGGGTGGGGTGGTTCTTTTCCAAATCAAGGACAGACTGTGCTTCAATTTCATTTCATTTTTCAGTTCCTTTATTTGGGGAATAGGAAGTGAAAGAAACAACCCTCTCATACTTGGACTTTTGTCACCCTTCCATTTCTGGCCTCAAGTTGAATTGGAAGAGCCAGTCATAAACTTTGACACTCTACGCAAGCCCCGTTGAAGCTAATGGGCAACTATGGCAGTGAATGGTGAGCAGGCTAAGTTATTATTGTTCATCCATTGTCATCACTGAAGACCTCAACACCATTAGTCAAGTTAAAAAGTAGATGTGGTGTGTCCAAAGATGACTGGCCAGGCCAATTTGGGCACGGAATGACCTGGCGCATGTTGGGCAAACGTGTAGACACTGCGGTTGTTGGCTCTAGTCTTGCGCAGCTCACGCTCATCTTGTCCGTCCGCAGTGTGCCTTGCTTCGTAAACTTGACAGCCCTTATGAGTGAGGCCATGCCAGGTAGGCGGTTTTGTGCCAGTGCTTCCTGGGTGGTTGTGTGTATGCCAAGCGACTTCAGGGAGGCCTTTAGTGTGTCTTTGTAGTGTTTCTTCTGTCCTCCATGCGAGCGTTTTCCAGCAGAGAGTTCCCCAAAAAGGAGCTGCTTGGGGATGCACTTATCTGGCATACGGATGACATGACCCGCCCAACAGGTGGGTCTGTGCTCTCATCAGCAGTGTGTGGACTTGCTCTAGAGAGAACTTCAGTGTCTGATACTTTATCTAGCTATCTGATGCCTAATACTCTGCGAAGACAAAGTCATGTGGAAATGGTTAAGCTGTCTTGCATGTCTTCAATACACAGTCCATGTTTCACAGGCATGCAGAAGGGTAGTGAGTACCACAGCTCTGTAGACTTTCAATTTTGTTGTTGGACTAATTCCTCAATGTTCCCATACAGTGGAGCACAGTCTACTGAAAGCAGAACTTGCCTTTGCTACAGTGCAGTTTACTTCTGTATCAATGATCACTGCTCAGGAGAGGGTGCTGCCAAGGTAATTGAGCTGGTCCACTGCATGTAGTTTCTGCCCTTTGATTGTGCTTTTGGGTTCTGTGTGCGGTGCATGAGGAGCAGGCTGGTGCATGACTTTGGTCTTTTGAATATTGATGGTGAGTCCAAAGTTGTCACAAGCCATAGAGAATTGGTCCATGCTGACTTGCATCTCTGGCTCTGAGCCAGCATTCAGGGCGCGGTCATCGGCAAAGAGGAAGTCCCTCAGAACAGCTTCCTTCACTTTGGTAATAGCTTGAAGTCTCCTGAGGTTAAAGACCTTCCCATCCACTCTGAACTGCTGATTCCAGCATCACTGTCCTGAAAGGCATCATTAAGCATGGCAGTAAACATCATGCTGAACAGTGTGGGTGCAAACACACAGCCCTATTTAACACCATTGGTGACTGGGAATGCCTTAGAGGATTCTCCACCATCCAGCACTCTGGCCATCATGCCATCATGGAACTGGCATACCATCTGAATGAATTTGGCAGGGTAGCTGAACTTTGACAGGCCTTGTGGGCTGACAGTATTGAAGGCTTTTGTGAGATCAACAAAGGAGGAGAGAAGCGATGCTGATGCTGCGTAACTCTCCCTCACTTAAACCCAAATTACATGGTAGTCTCAACACCACCACCACCATCAGCATCAGTTTAAGTACTAGTTACGAGAAGGGAGAGGGAAATACCCAGAGGTCCCATCTCATGCCCTGAATGTCCTAAATGGTGGTCTGAGTAATTAAAACTGGCACTAAACCAGGAGCGACATAACTTAGGACCTTGCTGTTTTTCAGAGAGTCTGGATTATGCAGAAAGACCAAGCTGGAAAAAATATTCATGTTTTGAACTTATCAAGGAAAGCCTTTCAGCAGGGAAAAGTCCTTTCTTGCAGCAGGCAGAAATCATTAGATCAAGAAATCTGATTCTGAAATCAAGGAGATCTGCTGGAAGGTCTGCACTTGCAGTTTGTGTTAAGGTTGGAACTGTCTGGCTGAGACCCTCCAAGCTTCTTCTTGAGATGTGTCTCCACCCTCACCCCAAAAGGTCTTTCATCAAATTCAGCAGCACAGCACCATGAAGGCACTCATTCCATGGTTCTTGGGTTGGAGAGACCAGTCTGACTTTGATGATTCTGTGTAGCTCCCTCTTTAAAAAGTTATTTAAACTACGTATTATTATCCTGCTCTTCTATTTAAAAATACTCTCTGACTGGCTTCTCACAACACACTAGACTAAGCTAAAATGGAATTGGGTAGTTTGTAATTAAGGACAAAGCTGACTATTATTTTAGTCATCATATAATGCCAGAATAGTCTGTTTGAACGTTACATGATAGATCAACACAGCAATTGTGTTTTGTTAATCTGGGTTTAGTGTGTTGTATGAACCCAGACAGCATCTCATCTGTTCTTCATTGTGTTGGGCTTGGTTACCTTTGGACAACATTCCAGTTTAAGAACGGGGACTGCAGAAAAGTCAGTATTTCCTTTCAACTTCTAGCACAGCTTCCCCCTCTCCCCAACCTAGTTCTCAACCTGTTTAGGACCATCCTACCTCTGCTTTGGGAAGTCTTATAGGGGTCCCCGTATTGCTCCATGGCCTCTCTCTCCATCAAGGGGAGGTGGCAGGGGACTTAAAATGGGCAGGAGTGGAGGCGTAGGGACAGCTAGCCTAAGCTTCTCTGGACTTTGTTTAAATCTGACCTGGATACACCTGCTGTTTTTCTGGGCTGGGCCCAGTGACTGTTCAGCAGCACCATTGTTTGATCATCAGTCAATCGCATACAACACGCGGTACGTTCTGTGGGCTGGAAGAAGCCCCCCTCCCAGAAGTGCTGTATGAAAAGGGGAAGGAAGTAGAGAACATTAGCCAGGGAGGAAGAAGGAAAATCTTAGGATAGATTTTCATTTACCTTTAGATTCAACAGATGAGTTTTCTTGGACCAGGTCAGGAGGACATTTCCTTGGCCCCAAAGCTTTACGTATCTACAGCAGGATTTCTCAGCCAGGGTTCCACGAGAGGTCCCCAGGGGTTTCCTGGGAGATCATGATTTATTTTAAAAATTATTTCAAATTCAGGCAACTTCACATTAAAGAGGTTTCATTCTTTAGTTTAAAAACACTGTTAATGCATATGTACAGGCCTACCCATAAGCAATGCATAGAATAATTTTGTAACTCCTGGCCTACATTTGAGCCTGAATGTGCAGGGGTTCCCCAAGGCCTGAAAACTATTTCAAGGGCTCCTCCAGGGCCAAAGGTGGAGGAAGGATGACGTGCTTGTCTCCTTGAGCTTACTTTTGGCTCCTTGGCTCAAATCACACAGACTTCTTTTTCCTCCTGAATAAATCCTCTTGAGGCAGTTCTGTCCTAAGGCAGGACAAGGCCAGTGACCCCCCCCCCGTGGAAACGCTGTGGAGTGCGGGGAGACCGTCTGCAGGGAGACCCTCCGCAGTCTCTGCGGGATGAGGGGGGCTGTTCCAGAGGGAGGCATCATTTGTGCCGCTGCTTGTCCTCTGGGCCAGGATGCTATTTTGAGTCGTTCGCCATCCAGGCATCAGTGCTGCTTGGATCCTTACATCGGTGCTGTCCCAGGCAGTTAATTTTTGCTTTAATCATCTTTTGTTAATTGGGGAGACTTGTTTGACAATGGAATACTATCCAGTGGCAGTAAATAATACTGGATGATTGGCTGTCCAGTATTTGATTTGGTTGAGAGTTGAAAGGAGACAATGAATTAAGTGGCCATCAGAAGTTAGGTTCCCTTCACTCTTGAGGTTTCAGCTGCTTTTGAGAAGAGGCTGCAGTGGCAACTTCTTTGCTAGCTTTGAGACATCCCTTCTCTGCCAAACCCAGAAAAATGGACAAAGTGGAAGGTCTCCTTTCATTGCTTATGCCAGGAAAAATGCCTGTCTTCAGCTTGTAAAGGGCATCTGTTGGCGAAGTTGGCTTCAGCTGTTTGTTCAGCATTGGAGAAGTCCCTTGTGTGACCTGCCTTCAGTCAACGATCTCCGTTCCTTGGCCGGAGAAGGCAAATCAACTAATGGCCTGCTTTTGCTTTTTCAACAGAACAAATAGTTGAAAAAGACGAGGGGCCATATTACACTCACCTGGGGTCTGGGCCAACCGTGGCATCCATCAGGGAACTTATGGAGGAACGGTAAGTCACGCATGGATCATGAAGAATTTGGAAAGAAAAGTCCCCATCAGTATATCAATCTTCCCTGTGAGGTCTTGGGTGAAATTGGCCCATCTTTCAGCTAAGTTGGTGGCAAACTCCCTGTGGCTAAAGCAGGGATGGGCAATTTTGTGTTCATTGAGGCTTCCCATGGACTTTCTTCTCCCTCTTTCCTCCTGGCTGCCCCTTCATGTGGCAGGCTGCCTTCAGAAGGGATGGGCCTAGTGCTTGCTTGCAAAGGGATCTACAAGTCAGCCAAGGACCTCATAAAAGGGGATCAAGAGGTGGACACTGCCCTCCTCAAGGGGAAAGAAACCGAATTTGCCTCCACTTGCTCCCATTCCAAGTGAGGAGAATAATACAGGTCCCCAAGAAGCCCAAGGATGGCAAAAGTCAGGGAGAAGAATGTTTCTGAATCCCCTTTCTGAGGACCTTTTTGCTTCCATAAACCATTCTGCTCCAACTGCACAGTGGAAAAGAAAGGGTTTTCTGCTGGATCCAGGGTTGCATGTAGGCAGTCCTTGGGTCAGGATGGTAATTGGGACTGGAACTTCCATCACTAAGCAATGCCGTCATGAAACACAAGGTCACGTAACGGCATCACTTAGCAATGGCAATGCCACTACTCCCCCTTGCTGTCATGAAGCAAGGATCATGGGTTGTTAAGCGAAGACCTCCTCACAAATTCCTGCCAGCTTCCAACAATCAAAGACAATGGGGAAGCCAGCAGGAAATTGCAAGTCTCAGGCAGCTCGCAAGCCGGCTGGTGGGCCAGTAAGTGGCTGCTGCCAGGTGTGTGAGGGTGTGTGGGTGGCTGGTGCACGAGGCGGGGGGTGGCTGCTGCCGGGTGCATGGGTAGCCATCAAGGCATGAGCATGGCAGGGCTGGGGGTGGCTCTGCAGGGTGTGTGAGGGTGTACGAGTGGCTGTTGAGGTGTGAGTGCAGCAGGGCCAGGGGTGGTGGGTGGGGGAGGTTGCACAGCTGACTGCTGTGGGCGGGGTGTGTGTGTGCTGCAGGTGCACACCTGTGCACTGCAGAGTACGAGATCCCCATGATCTTGTATTCTGTAGCCAAGCTTCTTGAGGGAAAAAACCATGGGAGTGTGGCTTACAAGAGTGACTTGTGACGTTCCCTGCTGAGTTTCCCGTTGACTTTGCTTATGAGAAGCCAGCAGGGAAGGTCACAAGTGGTGATCATGTGACATGGGACACTGCAACCGTTTTAAGTGCAAGCCAGTTGCCAAGTGCCTGGATCGCGATCACATGACTGCAGAGGTGCTGGGACAGGCAGAACTTCAAGGACTGGTCTTACGCACCATTTGTTCACCGCCGCTGTAACTTCAAACAGTTGCTAAACGAGTTAACCGAGGACTACCTGTATCTTTTTCCCCAGTGAGGGCTTGCCTGAGTTCTGGACCTGAGCATGTTTAGTGTGCCCTCCTTCCCTGTCCAGACCTTGGGCATTTGGACAAGGCCAGGGCGGGGGATTGCCTTCCAAGGGGAAGCTGATCAATCTGTTGATCGTTTGCATGCCTTTCAGGAGTGCAATATTTCCTTGTCATCCTGTTCAAGGCTATTAACTGAAGGCTACATCCTTCTTTAGCCCTTGATGTACCTGTTAGTCCCTGAGTAGAGGCTGCACAAAAGGAATCGAGGTCAGGTCCTGCAGTTGCCTTGGAACTTGCTTAGATGACATCAGAGGTGTGCAGCGAGGTCTCAGGGCTGCATGTGGCATGCTCAGTTATTTTAGTATGACAGGAGAGAAATTATATTAAGTGTCTTTGATTGCATGGCCAGAGAACCATCAGTACCTATGGAACCAGTGTGGTCTAGTGGTGGGGGTGTTGGACTGGCACTGGGGAGGTCCAAGCCCAACCAACTTGACAGGATTGTTGCAAGGAAGGAAGAATCCCTTGTGCACCATCCTGAACTCCTGAACAAAAGGTGGAATATAAATCTAATAAAATTTGAATATATGTAAAATCAAATAATAGAATCTTAGAATTAGAAGGGCCACTTATGCCATCCAGTTCAGTCCAGTCCTCTGCTCAAGGCAGGAATCCAGATTCAAGCCTCCTGGACAGATGGTTGTCCAGCCTCTGCTTGAGCACATCTGGATCAATGGTTCTACTTCTCAACTGCTCATATGGTTAGGAAGATTTTTCTGATGTTCATTTGGATTTGTTCTTCCTGCAACTTAAAACCATTACTTCATGTTCGAAGAGAGAACAGGTCTGGATCTGATGTAATTTAAGCCCATTGTATTTTGTCCTGTCTTGTGAACAGTTCTGTCTTCTTCAGGACCAGTCTCTAGATACTTGAAGGCAGATATTGGGTATCCCCACAGTCTTTGATTCTAAAGGTCAATGTGCCCAAAGCTTCCAAGTGTTGTTAATGAATTTTTCCTTCTAGGCCCCTTATCATCTTCTCTGGGTGTACTCTAGTTTGTCAATGCCCTTCCTAAAAGATGATGCCCAGAAATGAATCCAGTATTTATTTATTTATTTTGTGCAGAATAAGGAGGAACTATGACTTCTCTTGATCTTGACACTATATGGATGAAGAAGAAGAAGCAGCAGCAGCAGCAGCCTATGACTGCATCTGCATTTTTAGCAGCTGCGTAACATATTGGCTCATGTTCAGCTTGTGATCCACCAAGACAGCCACATCCTTTTGTATATATTACTGCCCACTTCGTCTCCCTACATCCTATAGTTATGAATTTGGTTTTCCATACTCCACTGAAGGATTTTGCATTTGTTCCTGTTGAAATTTATCTTGCTAGATCCTGCCTATTGTTCCAGCTTGTCAAGATCCTCCTGAATCTTACCACTTTCCTCTAATGCATTTGCTACCTCCCTCTTTTCTATGTCATCTGCAAATCTGATGGTTTGAAATATTTTCTAATCTCTCTTGCAAGTCAGTTATAAAGATGGCCCTGCCCTTCATTCAGTACTTCCCCTAGCTTGATGTGGAACCACTAATGTTCGTTCATTGTGTACTGTGTCCATCCACCAGCTCTGTATCCATCTAATGGTAGCATAGTCCAGCCCCACTTTTGGCATTGTTTGTACTAGGATTTTGTGCTTTGCTGAAATCAAGGTACACTGTGACACTGCATTTCCCATGTCAACTAAATTGGTTTGTTACAAAATATGCTTAATAAACGCATGCTGGCTCCTGCTAAGAAATGCATTGTTTTCTAAATACTCATGAACTGTTTAATAATTTGTTCCAAAATTCTGTATGATGTTGACATCAAGCTGACCAGGTCCTTTTCCCCCCCACCCCCTCCTTTTGAAAATAAGAAGTAGGAGCATTTTCCTTTCTCCAGTCCTCTGGCACTATGCCCATTCTCCTTAATTTCTCAAAGATCTAAACAAGGGACTCTGAAATGGTGTCTGCAAGTTCCTTCAAGAGTCTTGGAGACTTAAACTTGTTCATGGCTGCCAGATGCTCACAAAGCATTTCTCCATTTACCTTGGGTTCCCAAGGCATTCTTTAGTAGCTCTGCTTTTTCTTTGTTACTTATTTGCCATCTTCACTGAGCAGTTGGTGTACTGATCCTTTTTCTTTTCATTTTGAACGCATCTAAAGTAGCCCATTCTTTTTAGCATGTATCCTATGTTTTGAGTTTTTGGGATTATCTGCTGTCGTCCATTTTTCCTCCTCATTGGAATGTTTGCAACTGGGCTTTTAATACCTCTTTCTTTAGGAACTACCATCCACCTTAAGCTCCATCCCATTAGCTTTTCCTGCTAATTATTTCTCTGACTTTATTATATCTGTTTTTAAGATACATGTTTGTGCTCAGTTGTAGTTTATCTTGAACTCAAGGACTCCAGCATTATACGATCATGTCTCACCTGTGTTCCTGCTACTTCATTTCCAAGTCATTGTCAGTTTTTCTCCAAGCCCAGTCCACTCCTTTTCACAGCACACCACTCAAAGGTGGAATGGACTTCTTAATCAGGCAAGCAGCATTCTGCTCACTTTGAATAAATGCTCAACTCCTTGTATATTCTGTTGCCCGGATGTCTACGCCATATGGAACTGGGGATATAAAGAACACCTGCCTTGGTGTTCTGTCTTATGCAAAAAAGCCCAATGGTCCTCTTATTTGAATGAGCCAGGTACAAGCTACTGTCAGGCAACCTTCTAAAGCAGAATCATGTACTGGGGCTATGAGTAACCCCCTCCCTTTCTGCCTGGTTAATCTGATCTCAGTATGTGCTACAGTAGGGATCCACTAAGGAATCTTAGGAGACATTGAGGCTTGTACTACAAAGGGAATGCAGGGGCAAGTACATATGGAAACAGACGGGACTCATAGACTCCAAAGCGTGCTGAGTCATTCCTAAATGCAGGCTCTGAGTCATCCTTGGATCTTGAGATCAAGGGCGCTGCTTAAGATGCAGGCAAGATGGAGGCTGGGGAAGAGCCTTCAGGCATGGGTGACTGGTGCTGCAAACTGCTCCCACCGGAAGAGGATCCTTCTGAGATGGTCAACCTTCACCATGTAGGGAAAGGCACCTATTCCTTGTTTGCTCCTCTCCCAGAGATGAAGGTATCCTGTTACCCCATCCTCCAGATTCCTTTTCCTGCTTACCATAATGAATAGAAGTAAGCAGGTCAAAGCAAGGGTGTTTAGCAGGTTGTGTGAGTACCAGAACCCAGCCAGGACTAGGAGCAGAATAGTGCCAAGCAGAGGCTTCCACAAGATCCAGCACTTCTGTCAAAATGATGAAAGCAGCATTGTGCCATTGCAGCTCATGCTCTGCCACTTTTGCATGCATGTGTAGCATCCCAGTGCATGCCTAAGAGAGGCACACCTAGCACTGCCTTGGTGTGGTGCTGGATTTGCCACTCCCCCCTCCGCCCACTCCACTATTCCGAGCTGATCAGGCCCAGGTCCAGTGCTGGGCAAGAGCAGCTCACCTGCTAGGAGTTCAGGAAGTAGTCCGATGTTCACTTGTGCAAGAGCTCCTAGTTGGCATCCCTTCTAGCAAGGCTCTGCTCCCCTGTCTTGCAGCCAGGGCCCGCCCTGGGATTCAGCAGCGCCACGCTCTGTAAGGCTCTGCCGGAGGCTTGGCTTTCCATCCTAATAGAGGAGGAGGAAATGTGATCCCGCCTGCTTTGCACCATGGCTGCTTGGACTCTCAAAACATGTTAAGGGTAGCTTCTGGCCACCAAAACGTTGCTGCCCAGCCCCTGCCCACTGATGGCAGCACAAAGATCGGCAGTGATCTGCACAGTGCACTGAGCTGGCTGTATGGATGGCAACTGTGGCCAGGATACTTCGGGCTTTGAATGGGAAACCCCGCTGAATGCCTTCATTGCACAAAATGGCCGTTCAGTCTATGGGCATAACACATCAGTGCCCGAATCAGTACATGACAAAAAGGCCTGGCGTTCGTTTCATCCCAACCTGCCGCCCCATTCCAGGCTTGGGTGTTAATTAGAGCCTTACGTCCTTTCATTTTTTATTATAAAAAACTCTCTGCTAATCTAAAACTTGCTTCTAATAACAGTCAAATATTAACACTTTCAAAACATTCACATTTGACTATCGATCATTTATTTATTTATTTGTTTGTTAAATTTGCCACCACCCATCTCCTCTCATCAGAGGGACTCTGGGCAGTTTACAACAAAAGTAATCGACTAAAAACAATAAATATAAAATACAAATGCAATATATAAAAATATACTGTTAATAAATAACTATAAAATAGGAATAAAAATGAAGTCCAAGCAGCAAGATCTAAGTTCTAGGGTGCCAGCCATCCCCAAGCTGCTCCCTTCTCTGCCCCAAGCAAGACAGCAGAGCCAAGTCTTCAGGTTCCCCCAGAAGGCCAGGAGCAATGGGGCCAACCTCACCTCCAGGGGCAGGGTGTTCCACAGGGCGGGAGCTATTGCAGAGAAGGCCTGCTTCCTGAACCCCGCCAAATGGAATTCTCTTGTAGACGGGGTCCGCAGCATGTCCTCTCTGCATGATCAGGTGAGACAGGTTGATGTAACGGGGAAGAGGTAATCCTTCAGGTAACCTGGCCCCATGCCATGTAGGGCTTTAAAGGTGATAACCAACACCTTGAATTGGACCCGGAAGCAGACTGGTATCCAGTGCAGCTCGCGTAGTAAAGGTGTTATGTGCACCCTTCTAGGGGCACCAAAAATAACCCACGTGGCTGCATTCTGGACAAGCTGTAGCTTCCGGATACTCTTCAAGGGTAGCCCATGTAGAGTGCATTACAGTAGTCTATATGGGAGATGACCAGGGCTTGAGTGACCATTTGAAGGGCCTCTCGATTCAGGAAAGGGTGTAACTGGCACACAACATGAAGTTGAACAAAGGCCCTCCTGGCCATGGCTGCCACCTGCTCTTCGAGCAGGAGCTGTGAGTCCAGGAGGACCCCCAGATTACACACTGGGTCTGTCTGGGGCAGTGCAACCCCATCCAGAGCCAAAGATGACAAAGTCCCGGATACGGAAGAGCCATTAACCCACAGCCACTCCGTCTTACCAGGGTTCAGCTGAAGCCTGTTGTTCCCCATCCAGACCCCCACAGCCCCCAGGGACCGAGAGAGGGCAGTCATGACATCACTTACCTCACCCGGGACAGAGATGTATAATTGGGTATCATCAGCATATTGATGATACCTCACCCCATAGTGACGGATGATCTCACCCAGAGGTTTCATGTAGATGTTGAAAAGGAGCAGAGAGAGAACTGAACCCTGCAGCACCCCACAAAGAAGGGGCCAAGGGTCGGATCTCTTGCTCCCTATCACCACTGATTGGGACCAGCCCTGGAGGAAGGAGGTGAACCAGTGCAAGACCACGCCGCCTACCCCAACTCCCTGAGCTGCCCCAAAAGGATACCACGGTCGATGGTATCGAAAGCCTCTGAGAGGTCAAGAAGAGCAAGGATGGATGCACTGTCTCCATCCCGCTCCCACCAGAGGTCATCCATAAGTGTGACCAATGTTGTTTCCATCCCATATCTGGGCGTGAAACCCAACTGAAATAGGTCTAGATAATCCGTTTCATCCAGAACCCTCTGGAACTGCAACACCACCTCTTTCTCAACCACCTTCCCCAAAAAGGGGAGGTGGGAGACTGGACGAAAATTGTCCAGAACAATAGGGTCCAGTGATAGTTTCTTGAGGAGGGGGTATACTAACGCCTCCTTGAAGGCAGTCGGAAACACCCCCTCTCTCAAAGAGGTATTGACCATCGCCTGGACTCAACCACATGTCACCTCCTGAGCTGCTTTTACCAGCCAGGAGGGGCATGGATCTAGGTGGCAAGTGGTGTCATTTATAGTCTGGAGGATTCTGTCTACTTCCTCAGGCCCAACAGGATCAAACTGTTCCCAGATAATTGGGTATGTACATTCCCCTGGTATCTCCCCAGACCATGCCTCACGCTTAGAATCTAACTTGGAGCGGATTCGAGCGATTTTATCCTGCAGATGCTCAGCAAACTCCTCTGCATCGCCCTGTAGGTGGCTTACTGGGCCCACCTTCCCCAAAAGAGATCGACTAATTTTAAACAGGGCTGTCGGGTGGCATTCTGCGGACACGAGAAGTACTGGCACTTCACCACTCTTATCGCCACAAGGTATGCCCTAATAGCAGCTCTAACCTGTGTTCAGTTGGATTCGGTCCTCGACTTCCTCCACCGGTGCTCTAGGCGCCTCTTAACCCTCTTCAGAACCCTCAACTCATCCACTCCTCGCTCACCCTGCCTCTCACTCAGGAGGTGAGTGCTCTTTTATACAATCAAATGCTCTCAGACTCTCCCCCCTTGTCTCTCACCCCCAGGAGGGAATCCTTCACTCACTCTGGAGGGACCCTAATTGCTCTCTGCTGATCATCATCATCTTTAGGATTAAACTTTCATGAAACCATCTTTATGTATACATTTTATTCAAGTTGATATATTAGGATAAAAGTGAGATGCTTCTTCTAGTGGAGTGGTTTCTACTTCCTCCTAATTTTATTTTATATTCTGCAAACTTTTCCCTGCAATGTTTGTGTATTGTAATTTCTATGTATTTTTCTTTTTCTCTCTCTTTTCTTTTTAAAATAAATTTTAAAAAAGAGAAGGAACCCACAAGGCCAGATGGACTCTTGCTTGCGTAGCCCCATCGATGTCTGTCGTGCTAATGCTGTGCCTTTTTCCTCCAGGTATGGCGAGAAGGGGAAAGCCATCCGAATTGAAAAGGTGATCTATACCGGGAAGGAAGGAAAGAGTTCTCGCGGCTGCCCCATCGCAAAATGGGTCAGTGGGGGAAATTTAATGTATCCTAGAGGGTTGAGGGGAATGTTGTTTTTTGTGTATTAGGTGCTGTCTTTTTAATTGCATTTGTGTAAATAGAGTGTGTAAGCTGGTTGGTTTTGAATGAAGCGGCCTCTGAGCCCTGCAAGTAAATAGGGAAGATGGTGGAGGAGGAGGGGGTGTCTCTCAGCTGGGATGGCTCATAGGGCCACCACGCTTAGCGATAGGTGATCTCTGGTTTACCTCACTCAAGAGAGCAGCGGCGGGAGAGGTGCTTACCTTCAAGTCCCCTGGCGTGTGGCATGTCTGCCCAGCCAGCCTGGCCTCCAGAGAGGGAGCAGGCCCCATCCAGACAGGCTTGAGCTTCCCACAGGATTCCACGGCTTAGGGAAACAACCCTTTGTCCAACTGAGGCTGAGTCTTGTTGCCAAGGCTGCCTTGCCCAGGGAGCCAATCCAGGCCGCCAAAGGACGGAAGAGGAGCCCTTCTTTAACCAACCAACATCTTTGCTTGCCTTGCAGGTCATCAGGAGGCACAACGTGGAGGAGAAGCTGCTGTGCCTGGTGAGACACCGTGCTGGCCACCACTGCCAGAATGCTGTCATCATCATCTTGATCTTGGCTTGGGAGGGGATCCCTCGGTCCCTGGGGGACACCCTCTACCAGGAGCTCTCTGACACACTCACAAAATTTGGAAACCCTACCACCCGGCGATGTGGGCTGAACGATGAGTAAGTCCTCTGACCCCTCCCTGAAAGCTGGAGCGGAAAGAGAAGGGAAGGCTCTCACGTGGCTCCCGCCATTGGCCAGATGTGTCAGCAGCCCTGCTTTGCATTGGCATGGTTCTTGCCCTCCTGAAGTACGCTTTGAACTGGGAAGCCAAGCAGTTTACTTCCGGCTCCCACATTATGTCTGTTGCAACAAAAGCAACCATCCTGCAGGACAGAGACATTCACTAGAAGAGAACCTTCTGCTTACGTCACGATAAATCTGTTAGCGTTCAGATGCCATCGTGCTCTGGTTTCTCTGCTTCATGTGAAAGGGGGGCTTGCGTTGGGCAGGTGGGAACCAGCCTAGGGTGAGGCAGCTGCCTTGGTGGCTTAAGCCATTTCAGAGTGGAGACCTCCTTTAACCCCATCTGATAGCATCAGACATTCTAATTTTTTACCATTGAATTCCTTCTGCTTCCTTATTTCTTTATTTTTCCTGCTTGGTCTCCACCTGACTGCCTTTCTTTTCTTAAAAGAAGATGACTGAGGACACTGTATAAGTGTAAACCCATTCAAAGATGAAGTACAACCCCGTATGCTGGGTTAGAACATAGATTTCAAACAGAATAATAAGCAATAATAAAACCCACTTGATACATAGACAGATACTATTAAGTAAACATAAAGCTTTAAAAATAATAAAGAGTTTAATTGTAATTTATTTTTATTTCAAGTCAGCTCCAACCCTGACTAAGGACTTTTCTGCATTGCAACCTTAAGCTGCTTGACTCCTCTGTGGACACTGGCTGGAAATGAAGCTGACCTAACCCATTTTGAAAAAGAAAAGCTTCAGCCTTTTGCCCAGCCAGCAGCCCAGTGGTTGGCCTATATAGGGTGTGTGTGTGTGTGTGATTGAGATATATACACACACACACGCGCACACACATACACAAATATACATATATACATACAGTATATATAATTTATATTATATAATTTAATAAAATTATATATAAATATAAAATATAAAATAATATAAACATATAATACCACCCATTAGGGATGAGAAGGGGATTTTTAAATATAATATTATATAACTGTAGGGTATTCCTGCCATAGTACACAGAAGCCAGCTAGAGTGGAGAGGCTGGCTTACAGTGAAAGGAAGGACAGCAGAGGGACCAGTCTGTTCCACCTGAGCCAGCCCAAACCAGAAGACATGGCTGCTGACCTGCAGCAGGAAAAGACGGCTCCCTTCTTAGTGGGCTGAGGGGGATGAAGGGGGTGTGGCATTGTGTATCCCCACCGTTAGCGGTCTGAACTTGCACAGGGCAGCCCAGTTGTGCAGATCAGCCCTAAACTGAGCTCTGACACATAGATTATACGGAGCACCCAATAAATCTAGTCCATATATGCTACTTAATTTTCACTGTTACAATTTTATATTTTAAAAAAGGCAGTAAAGCTTTCTTGTTAAACTACAATATAATAGTGACTGCAGGGACAACTGGCATTCTGTAATTCTTCCTTAATTAAACTAGAACCATCCACAGATACAACCTCACTAAGAAACTTCCATCACTTTATTTATTTATTCAGTTTATATGGGCTTACATCTCAGACAAATGACTCTGGGTGACTATCAATAAAAAAAACCAGCAAAAGAACAACAAAACCTACAAAATAGATAGATGGTTGGCAGACCCCCCAGTCCTTAGTACAAATGCAGTACAAAACATTCAGGAAAACCTGGCGCATGGGCTCCAACAGACACTCTGGCCCCCAAACCTGATAATGCAGCCATGTCTTTGGGGTCTTGTGAAAGACCCACAGGGTCGGGGCAGTCTGTTCTGATTTCTTCCTGGGTCCCACCTGGTGGCGCTCTTCAATGGGCAGGACCTGTAACATGCCTCTCCCCTCCTGGATATGATGGGATGGGTAGACGGTATTGGGGAGAGGCCCCACAATTAACCTGGTCCCATGCCGTGGAGAGTTTAGAGGGAACTACAGTACGATCCCCTTGAATTGAACCCGGAAGCACACTGGCAGCCAATGCAGCTTGCGGAGCAGAGGTGTCACATGCCCAGGTCGAGAGGTGCCCCTAACTGCACCTCCACTGACTGCAGCTTCTGGATGCTCTTCAAGGGCAGCCCACGTAGAGTGCATTGCAATGTCCATCTGGGAGGTAACTAAGACAAGCGTGACCACGAGCAGAGCCTCCCCAGAACGGGCGCAGTTGTGCCTGATGCAAAGCCGCACAAAGGCTCTCCTGGTCACAGCTGCTAGCTGTTCCTCGAACAGGGGACATGAATCGAGGAAGTCCCCCAAATTGTGCACTGGTTCTGTTTGGGGCAGGGCAACCCTACCCCAATCAAGATGCAGTCCTCACTTAACTACTCTAATTGGGACCGGAATTTCCATCACTAAGCAAAGCAGTTGTTAGGCGAAACATCACATGACCGTGCCACTTAGCAACAGCAGTTCTGGTAGTCCTGGTTGTGGGGGTTAGGTGAGGGCTGCCCTCCGCAAACTGCTGGCTCCATCCCGCTGTTTCCTCCCCAGCCAGACCTGGCAAGCTCCCTTTGGCAGACGAGGCTCTAATGCCGCTGCTGTGCTCGCCTCCACCAGTTCCCATACCCACCTATCTGTCCCCCATCTCTGCCCTTTTTGCTGCCCTGCACTCCACCACTACTGCCCCTGCTGACCTTTCCTGTCTTCTTCCTCCTGCTGCTGGCCCGGGATCCAGGTGTTTGGTGAGGGCGTGGCCCGGGGACAGGGCTGGCAGAGGAGGCAAGGCAGCGGTATGGGCAGTGGCTTCCCAGGTGAAGGTGGTGGCTGTTGGCACTGTGCAAAACCTCCGCGGCTCTGTCCCACTGCCACCTGCTCCAGCAGACAAGGCTCCACCTCCTTGCTGCATTTGCAGCGCACATCCTGTGGCCATGCCCTTGCCCAGCACCTGGATCCAAGGCTAGCAGCTGGAGGAAGACGACAGCAAATGCCGGGTGGCAGGGGTAGGCAGTGGTGGCATGCAGGGCAGCAAAAGGGGCAGAGCTGGGGGGAGATAGCGGGTGGGGGGAGTTGAAGTGCATGCTGTGGTCATAAATGTGGGCTGGTTGCCCAGCGCCTGAATTTTGATTACATGACTGTGGGGGCACGGCAATGGCCAAAACTTCGAGGACTGGTCATAACTACCATTTGTTCGGTGCCATTGTAACTTCAAACAATTGCTGAATGAAAGGTCATTAAGTGAGGACTACCTGTATGGAGAATTCCTGAAATTAGGGGGCCCTAAAATTCAAAGCCACTCACTCTTGCTGAGGTTTAGTTCTGCCCCATCCAAACCCTCACAGCCTCTAGACACTGAGACAGAACCTACATGGCATCACTTGGATGGAGATATAAACCTGGGTATCACTGTCCTATTTATGATATCTCACCCCATGGTGTTGGATGACCTCACCCAGCAGCTATATGTAGATATTGAACAGGAGTGGGGGGAGAGTTGAATTCTGCAGCACCCCACAAAGAAAAGACTGTGGGCAAGACCTCTCCCCCACATCAACAACAACCGTCCCTGGAGGAAGAAAACTAGGGTGGCAAGTGCCATTCATTCCCGTCCCCTGAAGCCAGTCCATAAGGATACCATGGTTGATAGTGTTGACAGCTTTAGTATGAGCAATACCTATATTGTCCCAGTTGTAATGCAGCTGGCTGTCATTTGCTTAGGAAGTAAGGATGTCTTGTAGCTGAAGGTTCTGATCCTGCTGTCATGTGCTGACTGGGCCATCTGGTCTTCTAACTGGGGTGGGGCTGACTCTGGGTAGGGCATCCTAGGATTCCTTCCATAGACTTGATAGCCTATGACTCACCACTCCCTTTGGATTCATTGCAGCCGAACCTGTGCATGTCAAGGCAAGGATCCCAACACCTGTGGTGCTTCCTTCTCCTTTGGCTGCTCTTGGAGCATGTATTTCAATGGGTGCAAATATGCACGGAGCAAAACACCCAGGAAATTCAGACTTCAGGGAGACAATCCCAAGGAGGTTAGTGTCCTACTCATTCTTGTTCTGGAGGGATTTATCGGAATCTCCAGTTTAAGAGATGGAAGAGTAACAGTGAAGGACAATGGTTTTGAGGAGGAGCTTTCCCTCCAGGTAGGCAGCCTGAAATATCGTTGTTGTTGTTAGTTGCCGTTGAGTCATTCACGACTCATGGTGACCCTATGTATAACAGAAAGAGATCCTGTTCAGTCTTGCGCCAAGTGCCTGGCTGTTCCAATGTTTGCATCCATTGTTGCTGTAACTGTATCAATCCATCACATTGAAGGTCTTCCTCTTTTCCGCTGGCCCTCAACTTTACTGAACATGATGTCCTTTCAAGCGATCGGTCTTTCCTGACGACGTGCCCAAAGTATGAGAGTCTAAGCCTAGTTGTCTTCACCTCTAGGGAACATTCTGGTTGTATTTCTTCTAAAACTGATTTGTTTGTTCTTCTGGCAGTCCATGGTATTTTCAATAATCTTCACCAGCACAATTCGAATGCATCAATTCTTCTTCTATCTTCCCTTTTTATAGACCATCTAATTATCTAATGCCATTTGAGACTGCAGAATGTATTTTACTAAGACTGTATTCTGAGCTCATCCATCCTGTGGTGGTGTTTGGGCAGAGGTCTCTCCCAGAATTGCTTTGAAAACCAAATTTTCCTACCGATAAAAAGTACCCTCAGAAAGAAGACGGGGCAAATTGCATCCTACATAATACTGGGGAATAACGAGAGACTGTCTGCCTTTCTTCCTTCTCAAGTACCTGAGAAAGGAGCTTGTAACTTCAGAGGAGGAAAGAGGGGAGTCTATGGATCTCATTCAGTTGTTTGATTTCCAAATTCGTGGGAATCCCAGTGGGAGTAGAAACAGTTGTGCGCATAGCTCATAGCTGTACAAGATGAACCTCAAGTCATGGGTTGGGAAGATATGATCGGGTCTGTGTTCACTTGCTCTGCCTGGAGAAAGGAAGGGCATTGCTCTGAGGGAAAGCAGTCGCTTTGAGGGAAACGGCTCCAGGTCAGTTCCTGGAGCAGGCTTGTTCCGAAAGGATCTTGGAGCAGAAAAAGGAAGTGTCTCTAGGAGTTGCTACTGACAGAACCAGCTCGCCGGAGGGACTGATGGTCAGACTGATGAGCTAACCTTGAGCCTCTCTTCTTCCAGGAAGAAGTGCTCAGAAGAAGCTTCCAGGACTTAGCTACGGAGGTTGCACCACTTTATAAGAGGCTGGCACCCCAGGCCTATCAAAATCAGGTGCCTAGATAACTTTTCCATGATTTGGTTGGGGCCCCTATAAACGTCTGCCTATCAAAGGTCTGTTACAGGCAAAACATGGAATCCAGTAATTGAAATTCTCAGCAGCCCTTAGGAGCAGGTCATGTGGCTCCTAAGAAAAGGGCTGCAGCAGCCTCTGAATCTCGCAGGAAGATTGGCTGCTGTTCACTTTTGCTACAGTGGGGCACAACTCTCCTCCTCTTGGCCTTTGGGAGAGGCAGCACAACACAGGAGAGCTTCAGTTTGGCCTCCAGATCTCTCCCTCTTTAGCAGTTTGTTGCCCCTTGTAAGAAGGTAAGAAAGGCCGAGAGAGAACTTTCTTGGAAATCAGTCTGGGAGCCTCCTGCTTGGGTCCAGCCACTCAGAAAGTATTCCAGGCGTCAGTGAGCTCTCGCTTGCTGGGAAAGAGAGAATAAAAGCAGGCTGGTCCTAACCCACCTGCCCAAATGGGCTGGGTGTGTACATAGAGCTTAGCCACAATGCAGTTCCTGTTTGTGAATGGAGAATCCTGCCATTGTGATAGGTGTGACCCAGTCCATGTCTCTAAGCTGCCCTTCCTCATGTCTTCCCTTTGTCAGATGATAGGAGGAAAGTCTTCCTGTGCTCAGTTAAGGCCATTTTGAAATGAAATCTTGGAACTATCAAGGAATCTGATCACAGGCCTTCCAAATTACATGGCATTTGGCCCAAAGCTATACCCTGTTACAGGACTGGGGGCAATTGGCTGAGGGAATGGGTAGCCAGAGGCAGTTGCCTTACCTTGTTGCTTTTTTCACGTTAAGGGCATAATATCAAGTGAGATGCTATAACACGAACTGCTTTTCTTTCCCTTTTGATTAGGTTGCAAACGAGGATGTAGCAATAGACTGCCGGCTTGGGTTGAAAGAGGGGCGGCCTTTTTCTGGAGTGACAGCATGCATGGATTTCTGTGCTCATGCACACAAGGACCAGCACAACCTTTACAACGGGTGCACGGTGGTAAGGGGTGCTTTTCACTTGTCTTCAATTTTGTCTGTGAAATATTTCAGAGGGGCCAAAATCTTGTTAGTCTGTCGCAGCAAAATCAGTGAGGAATCTTGCAGCATCTTAAAGACTGAAAAACAAAGTATGGTGGAAGCAGTCATGGACACATTCATGAAGCTTTCATGTTCACATCTTCAGATGCTCATTACAGTTCAAACCTTTGAAGTATTTGAAGAAATGGATTCTAGTGTATGGACATTTTTGCCATAATCAGAAGGGCATTGGGATCAGCACCAGAGACTCCAAACAGCAGTCGCCCGAGACTCAAGGTCTAGACAGGCCAATCTGAGCCTACGACTCAATGCCATACACATGGATCTGTGAATGCCTGGCACTATACAGAGTCAACAGGACACTCAGGACCTTCCTCAAGAACTAAGCGGGGCTGTGGAAGACAACACTGGAAGTCAACTCAAGGCAGCTCACACAAGTGGCCATCAAGTGCGGCATATATCAAGGTGATGCACTGTCCCCACTGCTGTTCGGCATAGGCTTGAACCCCCTCAGCCAGATTATCACAAGAATTGGATACGGATACAAGTTCAAGAGTGGAACTACCATCAGCCACCTCCTCTACATGGATGACATCAAGCTGTATGCTTAGAGTGAACGAGACATCGACTCACTGATCCACCTGACACGGATCTACCGTGAGGACATTGGGATGTCATTCGGACTGGAGAAGTGTGGCCAGATGGTAGAAAAGAGAGGGAAGGTAGTTAAGACTGATGGGGTAGAACTACCAGCAGGCCACATAGCAGGCATACAGACCAGCCACAAGTCCCTTGGTATCCCACAGACACATGGCAACCACGGTGAGGAGGCAAGGAAGTCAGCAACATCCAAGTACCACCAAAGGGTAAGACAGGTCCTGAAGAGCCAGCTCAATGGGAAGAACAAGATCCACGCCATCAACATGTATGCCCTGCCAGTCATCAGATACCCTGCTGGTATAGTGAGGCTGCCGATGTGAAGACCCGGAAGCTCCTCACAGTGTACGGAGGCTTCCACCCCAAGTCCAACACCCAGAGACTGTACACCAGCCGGAAAGAGGGCGGGTGGGGTCTGGTGAGTGTCCAAGCCACTGTCCTGGATGGGACCCAGAGCATCCAGGAGTACATCAGCAAGATGGCACCTAAAGATGAGCTGCCAAGAGAACGCCTGAGGCAGCAGCAGGCATGGAAGGAAGATCGAGCAGAGGAAGTGCCATGGCAAGACAAGGCCCTGCATGGGATGTACCATCGACAGACAGCTGAGGTGGCTGGAAATCCTACCAGTGGCTGGAAAGGGCTGGACCAAAAGACAGCACTGAGGCGCTGAGTGCAGCACAAGAGCAGGCCCTAAGCACCAGGTCCACAGAAGCAGGGTCTACCACGCTAGACGGGACCCGAGGGGCAGACTGTGCAGGGAGGCCTCAGAGACAGTCCAGCACAGAGTGGCAGGGTGTAAGATGCAGGCAGGAACTGCATACACTGAACGGCACAACCAAGTAGTTGTGTACAGGAACATCTGCACGGTGTATGGGCTAGACCTTCCCAAGTCCAGATGGGAGATGCCACGGAAGGTCGTGGAGAATGACAGGGCTAAGATCCTGTGGGACTTCCAGATCCAGACAGGGAGGTACTGGCCAAACAACCAGACATTGTGGAAGTACACAAGGACCAGAAGACAGCGGTGGTCATAGATGTAGCCAAGTGACAGCAACAACAGGAAGAAGGAGTATGAGAAGCCGGAGAAGTACCAGGGCCTGAAAGCGGAACTAGAGAGGATGTGGAAAGTGAAGGCCAAAGGGGTCCCAGTGGTGGTAGGGGCACTTGGGCCTGTGACTCCCAAGTTGGGAGATAGGCTCCATAAGATCCAGGAACAGCATCCGAGCTCTCTGTCCAGAAGAGTGCAGTGCTTGGAACAGCCAAGATACTGAGCAGAGCCCTCAAACTCCCAGGCCTCTGGTAGGGGACCCGAGGTTGAGGAAGACACACACCACCCACAGGGGTGAGAAGGGATTTTTTTTAATAAATGTATTTTCTTTCAAAATATAAGAAGGAGCCTTGTGGCATCTCCCAGAATGCTAAGCAATGGCCGTGCTGTCTTGGGTACTGAGAGCTGAAATCCATACAGCTGGGGGCACTGAGGCTGCGGACAACATTTGTTAAGGTGCCACTACATTCTCATTTGTTTTTGCTCCAAAAGACTAACAAGATCACTATTCTTCATAACATGCATGTTGATACAATATGAGCCATTGATCTATCCAGAAAGGGGTAGGATAGATCAACTCATACAGAACTTGCAAAAATCATAGAAACTTTAATGAATTGGAGTCCATCCCTCTGCTCTGTTCAGGCATGACAGTTGGGCCATCCAGTCCCCACTTGAAGGTCTCCAGGGAGGGGGAGGCCACCCCTGTTTCAGGCAGACTGCTGAATTGTTCTTTGGGTCAGGGAAGTCCCCCTGATACTCGGCCTGGATCCCCTTTGCTTTAATTTCAACCCGTTGCTCCTTGTCCCGATTTCAACAGAATGTAGGTCCTTCCTTCTCCTGCCGCAACCGCCTTTTAGGTGGATGGGCCTCTGTCGCATTTTTCCACCTTCTCTTCGGTGAGCTGGACATGCCACAACCTTTTATTTCTTCCTCATAGGGCTTGTTTTCCGGATCGCTTACCGTCCTGGTGGCTCTTATGTGGACCTGCTTCAGCTTCCCCACAACCCTTTTAAAGTGGGGTGCTCAGGATTCCCTAGTGTGATCTAACCAGAACTGAGTACAGCGGAACGATTGCTGTACTTCTTGTGCTTTGAATGAAATACTTCTGTCAGTGCAACCCAAAAGCTTGTTAGACTTTTTAGCTGCTGTATCACACAGCAATCCAGAAGGGGATTGTCAAGTATATTCTCACCAGCACTGCCACCAAGCCAGGTCTCCCCAGTCCTGAACTTGCGCAATTGATTTTTCCTACCCAGATGCAGATCCTTCCATTTGTCTCCATCTGAAAATAAAATTATTGCAGTTTTATAACTGCAGTTATAAACGTTTTAAAAGCAGCTGGGAGGGGGAGTCATACTGATGCTGTGGTCAGAGAAAATATTTCCTTCCCTTTAGTGTCGGTGACTGCAATAAAAATTGTACTCACCACTTGCTCCCATCATGCCATGATAATACCCTCAGCTTATAGGAGAAGCTTCTGGTTTCCAGCAAGGAGGTATTCATTGAACAGCCACAATTAGCATCTTCATTTCTGAATGGGATTATTGCTTGTCTCTCTGGCCAGGATGTGAAAAAGGTGGGATCTGTGTAGGCAGTGTGTTGTTCTCAGCCACCTTGGTATGACCCCCACAAGAATCCTGCTCAGTCGTCCACCGGGAGAAGTTAGGAGGGAAGGAGCTGGGGTCCATCCTCCTCTTCCTGGGAACTGCTGGTTTCTCAAACTTAATAGCTACAAGAAAGAAGCTGTATCCAGCAGAGCTTCAGGCAAGAAGGGGAAAGATTTACCCTCCCTCCCTCCCTCCCTCTCAGTGACCTTCATGCATTGTGCTGCTTTCCTTTCCCCACAAGACAGTACACTCTTGGTTTGTGTCACTAGGAGGGAGGGCAGATGGCACAGAGGTATCCTCCCAAAAACGTGGACCAGAGTGTTGGTTTTTCTGTCAGCAGTAGCAGCAGGGTTTCAGCAGTGCTAAGTGGAGGGAGCACAGATCACGGGAGGGAGAGAACAAGTTTTCCCATTTCCGCCTAGCGATTCCTTTGTAAACATTTGCTGGTAAGGATGAGTACCTCCAGTAGTCCTGATTTCCCCCAGTAGGACAGGGCTGTTGCGCATTAAGGGCACTGGTGTATGTGCGTGCAAACACACAAAGCGAGGCTCTGGCATGTGAGAAGCAACTGATGCAACTTTCTCCATATGTGAAAACAGCACCGGATGTGGCTGTCAGGCATTCTTTTGACTGTGCAGAGGAGCTTCCTAGATCAGCCCTCTCTGGCTGGATGCCTTTCATGGCCATAGCTGCGCCTTCCATACTCCTGCAGCCAAAATGGTTGCCACTCTGCTGACTGGATATGACAAGCAAGAGCCGATGCCTGGCCCATGAACAGCAGAGGCTTGGAAAGACGGCTGGGTTGTTTTTGTGCAACGTGTTGGGACATCGTTCTTTGGTGACGGGCTTGCTTGCTTTTCCAGGTGTGCACCTTGACAAAAGAAGACAATCGTACCCCTGGGAAAATCCCTGAGGATGAGCAACTGCATGTTCTTCCTTTGTACAAAATGTCCACCACTGACGAGTTTGGCAGTGCGGAGAATCAAGCTGCAAAGGTGAGCAGTGGGGCCATCCAGGTGCTCACCTCCTTCCCCAGAGAGGTGAGAAAGCTTCCTGAACCAGCCAAGTCTTGCAGGCAGAGGCAGCTGGAGGCCCGGAAAGCAGCTGCTGAAAAAAAGAAAATGCAGAAAGAGAAACTGATTACACCTGAAAAAATCAAGCAGGACATCCTGGATCTCCCAGCACTCCAACAGAACCCAGGTAAGGGCCATAGAGGCTTTGTCATGGCCAACCCGGGTAGCTACCGAAAGGCTCACTGAGCCAAGGAGGAGGCCTGGTCACAGGCCTGGAGGAGATCAGACTGTCCAGGCAGTAAGAGCAGTGCCCGGGCAAGCAGAGCACTCCCAGGCAGGGAAACTCAGGTGCCGTTCTAACACTTGAACAAGCCAAGCCAAGGCTACTGTCCTGGTGGCTCTGGCTTTCCACACCAGTGTGGTCAGTGCTGCTCAGGTTGGTTTGGGTGACTGAGTAGACTGTCCTTCCCATGGCCCTCTTCCCAGCTATTGGCTATTTCTTAGCTTCCTGGTGTTCCTGGTGGCTACATTCCTGCTTCAGAAGAATGTAGGATGGGTCAGTCGGAACGTGATGCTGCTAAGAACTGGCCTCAGATTTTTCAGTCTGTTTCTGCTCCTGCTGTATGGAAGAGGACCAATCTGAGGGAGCTGTGACACCCCTGTTTTTTGTTTTTTACCTTGATCCTGATTTAGTCAACATCTGGAGGTGGCCTTCCCACCTTCTGCTTTCTAAATCTTCCCATCTGCTAGGGCATCCTGTGCGCTTGTGCAGAAACACTGCCCGTGACAAGGAATTCCAGAATGTCTTTCAGGTTCCTGTTAGAATCTAGCTGAATTTTTGGACTGTCATTGTGAAATTTGAGGACCTGCTCTAAAACAGTGTTTCCAAGAAGTTTCAGTCTAGATTGTTCTCTGCATTTTCATTCTGTCTCAGCCTCTGGAGGTTGTACCCAGAGATGGGTGATGGCAAGCAAACTAGTTGGCCTCCATTATTAACCTTATTCATTTGTTCCATTTTTGTTCTATTCTGATTCCTCCAAGCACATGTCACCTAAATGATTATTAATCACTGGGAGTTTTTTTAAAGTATAGCCATCTCGAAAAACAGTAAATTGTTAGACTGATTATTTCCTCACCCACTGTCTTGTCATAACAATTCTGTGAAACCGATTAGGTTGACAGATAGCTTCCTAGCTTGTGGGTAAGCCTGATTGCTGATTTGAACCACAGTCTCTCATGGCTTCTAACAATTTACAAGATGGTCCCAGCATTCTTCAGCCAGAAGTCCATATATAAGGAGTGCAAGTGTGGCCCAAATCTTCAGTTCTTGTGCTAAGGAAGCCGAGTGACTCTGCAAATTCACATTGGTTCCTTTTGTGCATCTGCAGATACAGATTTGAAAAGCGGACTCTCCCAGCCATCGATCAAACCTTCCATCAAGGTGGAACCTCAGAGTCATTATAATACACTGAAGTACAATGGGAATGCAGTGGTGGAAAGCTATTCGGTGCTTGGGAATTGCAGACCTTCTGACCCATACAGCATGAACAGTGTTTACTCTTACCATTCATACTATGCACAGCCTAATCTGCCTTCCATGAATGGGTTGCATTCGAAGTTCTCTCTTCCATCTTTCGGGTATTATGGATTTTCCAGCAACCATATGTTCCACTCCCAGTTTTTGAATTACAGTGATAACAAGAATGCACCCTGGGTAAGCAGCAGCTATGAGAAGAAGCCTGACATCCAAATCTTGCAAGATAACCTGAGCCATGCTTACAGGAATGCTGAACTCCTGGATGAGATACCACCCACCATACGGAGCAAAAATCACCACCAGCGCACCTACGAGAAAGCCAGCAGACATGCAGGTAAGACCCCAGCCGGGTCCCAGAGATGTCACTCAGTCCCTGCAGAAGCCTTGTCATTTGCACAAAACACAAACTGTTTCAGCAACCGAACAATCAAGCAAGAACCTGTTGACTCCTTGACACACACGGAGTCCCTTTCTAGATCACCTGCTCTCAATGGCCTAAATCCAGATCTGAGCCCATCTGATTTGTCCAGGTTATCAGAGAATGGTGGTCCAGAGCAACAATGGAGCCCTTATAAAGTCAATAGAAATAAGTCCCAACCTGAGAGAACTAGTAATGCTGAAAGCCCATGGAACATGTTTACACCAAATGACAGCATCAGCATGCTGAATGCAAGCACCCAGAATAAGTCAAATTTGTTTGGTTCCCACTCAAACGCTAGCAGGTTATCACAGTCCCACCTTTTGGAGAAGCAGTGGAATTTGTTTCCTGGGGAGAGGCAGAACCTGTCACCTATCCCTGATGTGCTGGGGAAATCATGGAGCCCTTGCAAAGTCAATGAAAGCCCATCATTGTTTTCTGCCAATTCAGACCTTCAGGAGAAACCCTGGGGTCTTGGGCAATTGAACTTCAGTTCCATCAAAGGAAGCTCCAGGCTTCAAGATGACCTCTGGCATTCTGGTAAAGCGGATGACAGGAGGACTCCGACACCAAACACAGGTTTACAGAGCAGATCATGGACCTCCTTTGCCTCATTTCCCTCTACAGCCTCAAGTGTTTGTGGGGAGAAGCCGCCATTTGCTTCCTTGAAAGAAGAAGGAAGTGCATCATTGCTGGGTCCTGAAAGACCATGGGATTCCTTTAGTTTAGATGACAGCATGGAAGAGACACCTGAGAAGAACATCAAGGAGGAAGAGGAGGATGAAGAAGAGGAAGAAGTATGGTCAGACAGTGAACACAACTTTTTGGATGAAAACATTGGTGGGGTGGCAGTAGCTCCAGCCCATGGCTCCATCCTCATTGAGTGTGCAAGGCGAGAGCTGCACGCCACCACCCCACTGAAGAAACCGAACCGATGTCACCCCACACGCATCTCTCTGGTATTCTACCAGCACAAGAACTTGAACCAGCCCAATCATGGACTTGCCCTTTGGGAAGCAAAGATGAAACAGCTGGCAGAAAGAGCAAGGGCAAGGCAAGAGGAGGCAGCCAGGCTTGGGCTTCAGCAAGATGTCAAAAACCTTGGCAAGAAGCGGAAGTGGGGAAGCAGCTTGGCCACTGAGCCCCAACATAAGGAGAAGGAGGACTTGGTCCCAAAGAGGCAGGCCTTGGCCATTCCCACCAACTCGGCTGTCACTGTGTCCTCTTATGCGTATACCAAGGTAACAGGACCATACAGCCGCTGGATATGAGAAGATGACAGCTCTCCGGTGGCCACTTTACCTCAATGCTGGCAGCACTGGAATGCAGTGCTGGTCTGTGGTGCTTTTTCCTTTGGAGAGAAACAGAATACCAAGCCAAGTGTGAAGTTTCTGTACCTTCACTTGGGAGTCGAGCTAAAGAAATGTATTGCTGTCAACCTTTTTCAGTAATCTAGTATTTATATCTTTGCATTTTTTAATCTGTACATCACAGTAACAGCAAAAGAAATTTATAGTGTCCTTTCGCGAAGGACAGCTTTTTAATTCCATGTCCAATACTTATGTATATTGGATTTTTAACTGCAATTATTACAACTCTGAAGCAGATTATGTGATTAAAAACAAAAAAGACAACTCCACCCCACACCAAGCTGGGTACAAATTTGCACCTTCCATCATGTTGGGGCTGGTAAATATCTTCCCTTGGAGACCACCAGAAACATGAACTTCCAATCCAGTCAAAGGGCCCACTGGTTGGAGCATGGTGGTTTCTTACTGATTCAGTAGGCCTCAGTGGCTGAGGAGGTGACATGGCACTTCAGATAAGCAACTATTTCCTGCCCAGCAGTTCGGACAGTGTTTAAGATGCCATCTAGGGTTTATCTTTTTAATCCTAAGGAGTCTCAAAACAGAAGGACTGACTCTGACGTTGCCTTCTCTGGTTCAGATCTCGGCAAGATGAGCTGGACCCTCATCTCAGATTCTACCAGATCCTGTATAGTAGCAGAAATAGTGAAGTCTAAGCAGAAAAAAGAAAGGAAAACAGGATTATGGGATCTACCAGCAGACATACTTTACTTTTGTAAATTTTAAGGCAAGTTTTATCTCTAACTTCAGGTAAAAGAAAAGGATAGTGGTTTACAATGTAGGCAGTAGTTTTAGCACTCCACCTTAAACAACTTATTCAGTGAATCCAGTTTAATTTGGAGGGAGAAAAAGTTTTAAAAATGAAGTTCTCAAAGAAAAGGGGGAAAAGGAGGTGGAAGTGGAAGGCAAGAAAAATCCAAGGAAAGACAACTTAGGTAGAACAGCCTTTGGCATCTTGATTTCTTTCTCTTCATTCTGCAAGATGAATGCAGTTACAGACTAAGAACACGGGTTTCTTTTTCCTTTTGTTAGCAGTGCTATTTATGGGCCTTTTAAGTTTGCAGTACTGTACTATATAACCAATCATGCTAATTTCCTTGGGTAGGAAACAAGCTAGGCCAACTGTGTAGAATAATAGTGACAACAAGCAACGCTAAAAATACAAGTGGCAGCTTAAGCTACTGTATCTTTAAGAAACCACCCCACTATGCCTTTTGTGTGCAAGTAGACAGCCTCTTTTTTTAATCATCTCTGGTGCAGAGTCCGATTGAAAGGAGGACTTTTTTTATTGTATTTTCCATTGGTGCAGGCTTACCAAATTGAAATATTTTCTCCTTGCAAATAGTCATTCTAAAAATATAAAAATGAAAGCAACTTATTGCAAGTTTTATTTTACTTTGCCACCTTTGAGAGGAAAAGAGAAATAAATTTATGTGGCAACTAATTCAGTACAGTACAACTGGTGCTTTGAAAATGTTGAATCCCAGTGTTTAAAAGTAATCTACCCTTCCTAGTCAGTCTTTCTTCATAAGATGCCTGATCATGTAAGTGGCTACAGATCTCTGGAACTAGACATTCCCTGGGCTAAACTGATGGTGGGGGAGCATCCTTCCTAAATTAGGATGGAATTCACCTTAGTCTGGTTTCATCATTTTGGTTAAACCACAGCAAAAATAGCTTGGGGCATTTCATTTGTTTTGTATCAGTTATTGAATAGACCTGAATGATAGAAGTGTAAAGGTTTAAATTGCCTGTCATGAGTAAGTGGATCTTTGCATTTGTATGGTTTTTCTTCAAATTTTTTGAATATCACCCTTTACTGGGAAAGTTCTGAGCTATAAAGGACGAAGTGCTGTCTGGATTTTAAATGCTCCCACTGAATCTGTGGGGAAAATCCCCATTGACTTCCATGGAAGTTGGAGATGGGAGCTCTCAGTCTGGAGGTGGCACCTTTGGAACATTTCCACACCCTCTCATGGGTGCCATCTTCAGATTGGGTGGTGGCAACTCTTATGAGAAATGTAAGAATCCTTTGCCACCTTTTACTACGGGTCTTTCTGTAGAAAAATGGAGATCTAACTCCTTCACCAGAGTAGATCCCCACTGGCTTTAATAAGCCAATGTGAGTGGTTTCTCAGTGGTGCAGAAGGCAGAAGAATCAAACCTGTTAAAGATCTGAACTGATTACAGATTACCAGTCACCTTCTGCACTTAACAGGTGCCTTTTGAGAAAAGATGGCTTGCAGATCCAACTGTGTACATAGCGTTTGTTTACGAGGAAACTTCTCAGTCCCCGCGCCTGACAACAGGAGCACGGGATCACTGTAGAGCATCCTGAGTGTTTTATGTGGTTCTGATTTTAAACTGTAAATAGCAAAAGATTTTTTTAAAAAAAGCACTTTCACCAAGATTTAAAAGAAAGAGATACCCAATAACTTGAAGAGCAGTATGTTTTAAAATAGATTATTGCGGGAGAAATGTAAATAGAAACAAAATATTTAACAAGTTTTTCCGTCCTTAATTTTTTTTTGTTCGTTTACTGTATTCTGTAAAGTTGCTTATATTTTGCAAGGAGAATCAATGAATTATAACTGATTTTGTATGCATACCCATGAGCATATCACAGCTGTTAAGAATTATTCCAAGTCAGATTTATAGGAAAACTGAGTGTCATAGGATTCTGTTGACACCAGCCGCTAATCTCCATTGGTGTCAGTCAGCCAAGTTTCAGGGCATATACACTGACAGTTCAATACCCAAAGCAAAATGTTGGTTAATCATTCTTCCTAAATTGTATCACTTCAGAGTGCAGGTGCAGGAACTACATTTTAAGAGCCACTTCTCTTTGAATGGTTTGCGGAGGGGGCAATATTGAGAAGAGGTTGTTTTCAAGCAGGGGAGCGGACTGCCCACTTGCAGTCTGAAATGGTTACGTCTAGGAGATCCCTCTTAAACAATCAGGCCCCTCCTCAGTCACGAGATACGATTACTCTGCCTTGCTAGGCTAATTTCATGCCTGCCTGTTATTGACAGTTGTGAGATGGATCTCTTAGCCAGAAAGAACGATCTCTTCCGCCAAATATTTTTGTATGGTTCTTTTAAGCTTCTGTGATTTCCTTGGTTAGTGTCTCATTTGATAAATGTTGCTGGGGTGACTTGAAAGCTTCATTTAGATTATTTTAGAGGGCAAGAACTTGTAAAAGAATATGGAAAAGGAGGGGCTCCAGTACATCTGACCTACTGAAATCCCATTAGTGATTCAACTTTTGTCTATGGAACTGCCCAGCCCTGAGATTATAATTTTCTGAGCTGGAAATGTTGCCTGTAGGATCTTTCACAAAAGGAAGGTTCCATGTTCTGGGTCTTTAAGAACCAGGAACTACCCGGGGGTCAAGAGGTGTTGACCTAGTAGTTCCCTATTTGGTCCAGATCAGTTTACACAAGAGAAAAGGAGAAATGCTAATGCAAAGGTTGGCTCCTCGATTAGTTTCATTTTCACTAATAATGCAAAAGGACCAAATTATGCTCTTCCTTCAGACTGGTGCAAATCCAAAGCAAGTTAAACTGGAATCACTAGTTTTTACTGAAATAGCCTATCTTGAGTTCTCATTCATTTCAACTAGACTGGCTGCTCTAATAATATATTTTTTAAAAATCTGGTTCTCCATTAGACAGTGTCAGGCCTGACTGACTGTGGTATAAATATGAAGAAATCTGGTCCTATGTCAGTATTAAGTCTACAGAATGTGAATGCCATCAAAATTTGGCATATTCATTATTTACTGCAGTTCAAAACCACAGAATAAACATATACAAAATACAAGTACAAAAGATCTCAGAAAACAGAGTTACCATGGATTTCACAGTTGACACTTTTTTGCATGCCTGATGTAACATAAAGGTGTTTTAAGTGAAAACAAGACTGATCGCAGATAAATTTATGTTTCTGATATGAGTCAGCTGCAGTCTGAGGTTGCTTTCATGCTACATATATAACCTACCTCGTATCTCAGTTGTGAAAAAGAAATAGTTTGCTTCAGGATTACATGCGAAAGATAGATCTATGCACGGGGTTCTCTCCTTTAGCTTTGTGGATGGAAGTTAGAAATTCTTTTCATTGGCACTGTCAATTTCCTGCTGGTTTGTACAATTCAGAAAATTGTATGACACAGAACTATTTGTATTTAGAAGTGTAGGGGTAAACGGTGGCCTAAGGGCTCCAAGATATCCCAGCTTTGTTAAAGCCAGTGCGGTGCTGCTGTGTGCTTCAGAAAAATTATACTACCCAGGCCTGAGATCTTAAAGTAGTTTTTTGGGGTGTCTAACTCAACTCACAATAAGATCAGTAGGTCTAATGATGCTGTTAATTTCTTACAGTAAGCTTGGTGAGCACTGCCGGTTTGCGCTTGGACTGGATATCCTAAGATGTAGGGAGTCCAGGTGCTAGGCACCCTAGTCGTTGCATTGCCTTCTCTAAAAGCGTGAACAAATGCTCCAAGCGTTGTCTTTTGAATTGATGTGTCAAAGGTAGATCAACATTCATAGAACAACAGCAAAATAAATAAATAAAATCTGGGAATGCTTTGGGGGAGGGGTAATGATGAAAAGCTACCTAGTGCCGCCAAGCTTAATGCCTGGTGCTATGAAGACAAAAAAATCCACAATTCCTGGACAAATTCTTGACAAAAGTGTTGAGTTGTGCTGCCCTTGAAGACTTGGCTAGTTCCCATTGACTTCTCTGGGAGGATATTGAAGTCGTTTGGCTATAGGACATAGTCTCTGCCTTGGGCACTTTTTATCTCTTGTCGAATCAGGAGTTGTTCAAGCAGATTACATGAATGGTGGTTTAGGCACAAAGTGTGGAAGGGTCAAGCGGCAGATGGGCCCTTGACGTAATCATAATGACATATTTAACCAGTTTCTCAGCTTGACAAAAAGTAGCTGTTTGCCTGCAAATTTGTTATAAACTTTTTATAAGTGTGTGTCTCTTTGGTGCTGCTCTGCTGTGATGAGGGAGCTTCAAAATGACATCACAGTATATGTCTTTCTTGCCCAACATGCCTCCCCCCAATGTGCAGGGATGCCATTACCCCCCATCTGAGTGGGGAAGGCTGGGAAGGCTCGCACCTGCCCAGGTTGGGAGAGCCCCACTCAACGAAAGGCCGAAGAGGAAGGAACAAAAATATTTTGAGATCATACAGCTGGTGGTGCACAGTGCCAGAATGTGCTTTGTAGGTTTAGTTGAAGGCACATTTTTAATCAACTAAAATCTTGTAATGAAATGGTGCTACCTTGATGAGTTCTTAAAAAAACAAATAGCTTTTTAGGGTGGGGAACAGATTCCATCTTGCTTAGGTGCTATTATCTAACCAGAGAACTCTACAATTAACTAAAAATAGAAAGGTTGAACATTTTAAGTATTTGTAGTTTCTAAAACTTCTGTTCTGGGTCTAAGATATACAACCGCATAATCTGATTTCATTTACATGTATGTAGATCCAGGACAGATTTCTCTGGTTTAAGTGACAGCTATCCACTCCTAGGGCTAGATCTAAGTATCTGATGTTTGAGATTTGTATTTTTACAAAATTACCATCTCTGGAAAGGGCTTTTGGGATCAAGCCACAAATTGTTTGATATGAATGGGTAAATGAAAACCCATTTCTTTAAAATAAGGAAAATAAGGTACTGCGAACTGTACTCACAGTTAACACTTGTGCCAATTTAGCAAGTGTACATGGTGCAACAATCCATAATCCTGTATATTGGTAATTATTATGCAAAACTATGGGTGCTTAATTGAAGTTTCGAGGTCACTCCAAGACAGAGCAGCTATTTGTAAAAGCCGTGCAGTTGTCATCTTACCTGGCTCACTCACTCGCTTTCGCTGTTAACAGCAGACACGTTAGAGCTGTCTCCCCCGCCCTGCTTGCCTTACCTGGGGAAAGTCCTCTGCAGACCATGTTTGCATCCCATTGTGAGCATATTCATTTGGGGTCAATACCAGTCGAGGGTCCAGCCTGTTATCAGGCTGGGTTTGGGCAGGCGGTGCAAATGTGCGTCTCTGATCATGTAAGGTTGGCTAACCTGTGGTCTAATTAGTCAGCTTCAGCCTATTATGGCTTTTTTCCTTCGTGTATTACTATTCGTCAGTAGATGTGTCTAAAGCTTTTACAAAATACTGTTTTGGTGCTATTTATTTTCCGTTTCTTCAGTCCTTCTTTTTCACCTTGGTTCACAGGACTTGTTTAGTGTGTATAGAAGCCAGGGTTTTGTCATATAAGCTTGCTGTTATCACAATACATTCAAAATACCTCAAAAAACAGAGTATTGTGGCAACCTGTGATTCAGTTATCGATAACGGCATGGCTGCAAATATTAGAAATAAGGTTACGTATTTTATTACTTCAACACTGTACTTGACATCTTAGTAACTGTACAGCCTTTGCATTCTATTCTTGGGCATTGACATATCTTGAGGAATAAATATTCTAGAACCATTTAGAAGACGGTGCTGTGCATTCTTTACAATATGCAGTGCCTTCCCGAAGTACCTTACAGCAGAATGTGACCCACATGAGAAAATGGTCTTAGAGGTAACATTTTAAGAAAAATTTGATCAGTAATAAAATAGTTGTTTTGATTAAAAAATGGTATTCTGCCACAATGGATAGATTTGAGCATGTTCTTTTATTCTTTTTGCTGCAAATCTTGCAAAAGTTTCTAGGGGAGGTTCAGCAGGTCCTAGCTTTATTATCAAACATCAACAAAAAGGACACTCCTTTTCAAAGCTACCATCTGGTGCTACTTAATAAAATGAAAGCAAGATCAATGCTGGATGATCATGACCAGATTTAACCTACTGATGTGCAGATGTTAATGATATAGCCAACTGGATTAAACCTTCAGTAAAAGATACCTTTAAGTGACACCGCTGCACACTTTTAATATCTGGGAAATTGTTTTCCAGATGGCAGAATTTAGCTGTTACGATGAACAGCAAAATAGTCTTGTGGCTGTCCCTTTGTAAAGGCAACGATCTTGCGTAATGCATTAAGTTTTTGCATGCAGAAAGATTGTTATCACATGGTCAAAACAGGTGGTGGTTTTTTAAAAAAAAATTATTCTCTGTCTTCTTGCCCAAGTATAGTAAGGCAAACTGGCTAATTTTTTTTCTTCTGTTCCAATATCAGGGATTTATTATTATTTTTTACAAATGATTTTTGGTTGTTATGCTTTTTCTCATTTTAGCACCTGTTATTTGGGATTTACTCACTGCTGTTCAGTCTATGGAAATGTGTATTTAGCTGGCTTTTGTCATTTATTTTTCATTCATATTTGTCTTTTAAACAACTTATAGATATATGGCAGTCTTTTAAATGCTTTTTTTTAATTTAAAGAAATGAGGAAAAGACCAGTTTGGATTTGGCAGACTAATTAAGTTTAGTTAACAGAAGGCTGTAACTACTCAAGGTATTTGATTTCTTGTCTCCTTGAATTCACATTTGGTAAAGACCACACTTGAAGATTTCTTTGTTGATCTGTGACTGTGGCTACTTGAAATGAAGTTTTATCCGGGGTTGGTTGACAAATGGTAGATTTACAATGTTTCAAGGCAATAGGACTTGTGTATTAAACTGTAGATAACCTTAGTACAGTAAATCTATGCTGATAATTTTATTTTATATAATTTCCATGTATTTTTTCTTTTATACTTTTTCCCCGTCAGTGTCTTGGCAAATTTATTTCTAGGATGCTAAAAATGGCAAGTATGGATCTTTTTTTTTTTTTAATTTGTATTTTATTATATTACACAACCAACTGGTTTGTGAAATGTATTATTCCGGATATCTTTAAACTATTGTGGGTGTTTTAATAAATTTTATATTTATTTTTTGCACTCAAATTCAGTGTGTTTTTCTCAACAAAAGGCACCTTCCATGGGGTTCATTCACTCATATTTTACAGGGAATCCACACAAGGTCCTAATTCATTTTTCCAGCTCTGCTTTTTTTTTTTTCCCCTTTCCTGACAACGCCCTCTTGAGAAAAAGGGAAGAAGAATGAAATCACCAGTCATATCCCTCTACGTACGGTATGTGCCTCGGTTCATGTGCACGCGTAAAGCCCACTTACCCAGCACTCCCACTCCACTGAGATTGCCATGAAGGGAAGCACAATTGCCTTCTGACGCACCAAGATTGCAGCCCACTGGGCGATAGTCCAGTTCTGTGGAGGTCAGCAGCCACTGCCTCCCCTTGAGACAGAAGCCAGAGTATGACCCTTGGGGGTTTCTCCTGAGGGCCAGCAGGGCCACTGCACTGGGCAAGAAGAGGCAAGCATCTTGAAAAGATCAACTCGCTGTAGGGCGCAGGGGCAGTACATGCCAGATTACCAGGCACCGTGGCTTTGGCAGGAGAGGATTCCTTGGTGGCTGGATATGGGAGAAATGGCCCCTCAGGAAATCTGTGACAGCAGGAAGGGAAGTAATCAGGAGGGGATTCAGGTGGTCACATCACGGATCCTGGGAGGAACACTCTGCTCACTGCTAACTGAAGAGAGTTCTACGGCAGTATATCCCTTTGCTATAATGTAAAATGAGATGGTACACCCTTTCTCGATACTGGAGGAAAAATGATTATGCCTTATCCTAAGCTGGTAGGAGTGCAAGGTTTTAACCCGTTGGACTCTGAACTGGGGCTTCCAGCAACGGTGTCCTCAGGATCTGACTCCCTCCACGCCATCACCTCCACTAGGTGTAAGCCGGAGAAGGATGACAAGAGGGTTGTCCCTTTAGGGACTCCCTTCCTTAAGAAGGGCATAAAGGGCACATTTTGTCCAATCCTAAACTTTAGTAGGGCTCATCTGCTCTGCTAAACTGTAATGTGATTTGATCTTGGCTTACTCTGTTATGCCAACAGAGGTCTTAAAATTTAGATTACATCTTAGTGTGTTGCATAAACACAGCCAACATGTTTTACTTATTTACTGCTAGTACTTGTATGTCCTTAACTTCATCTGTAGTTAAATAACTATGCAATGTGTGAACTCAGAGAGTGGCACTATCTTGCTGTGTTGCTGGAATGGACAAGGGTCCTTTTAATCATAGCCTTTGCAAAACTGATTCCTTGGCTTGGCCTGGCCGCTTTTTAGGGTACAGTCCTGCCCTCCCATGCAGCTCCATCCCAAGGAGCCCCTCCCTTCCTCCCCAAGAGAGCCTCTCCAGAGGCCCAGGTCGTTGGTGTCCTAATCCATGACTCAGGGTCAAGCAAGTTAATAATTAATATTCAAACATAGTTTATTTTAACCACAGTTGGCTAAGTAAGCCATAACAGTGGGGCTTGCATACCATGCTACACAAAGCCGAATTGTTTTATGGTTTAGTATTTTAACTGGCAATTTAAAAAAAACAATAAACTGCAGGAGTTCATTAAGTGGAAGTGTCTCGGAACTGGTTTCTCCTTAAAACCGCAACTGTGAGCCTGTGACCCTCAGTCAACACGGATGAGGGAACAAGAGAACAAAACTTGGTTTTTGCAACAACCTGAACTGCATGATAGATGAATCTAGCATATTGTTGGATCCAGACCTTTGCCCCTTAACCACAGGATTTAATGTGTTCGCTTCTTAGCCTGGCTGGCTGAATCCAGAGTTAGGCCTTAAAGCCTCCCAACATGAGACAGGAAGAAAAAATTACGACTCTAATTTTTGCTTTTGCTCATTTTTTCACACACAGCCACAGGGGGGTAAGATGTGTGCATCAGAAATGGACATCCAAAGGGGAAGGAAAGAGTGGATAGTGCGCCTGGCTGCCTGTACAAGGTGTCTGGATGACCAGCCAGGATCAGGTCTTTCCTATTCAGGGCATGTGGATCACAAAGATCTATCCTCTCATGAAATCCCATTCCATTTTATTTTATCCGTCATTTATTTTCCCTCACAACTGAATAAGAAAAGGTTTCTTTGTCGCATCCGCCCTTCCCCTATCTTAACCCTCACCCCTACTTCGGCCAACAGTTGTAGCTGAGTTGATAACCACTTTTCCACAGGCCCTTTGGCTGCCAGTCAGGTGCCCTCTCAGGCTCATCTTAGTAGTTCAGACTCTAAGCCAGTGCTTCCCAAACCTGGATAAATTACCCAAAAGTGGGTAAACATTTGTCTTTGGGTAACAACGCACAAACCCATTACCCAATCACAACAGGGACATTTAAATTGACCTACATTGGGGAAAAAACTTTCTGATAAGCAGTTTTGGGTAATGAAGGAAAAAGTTTGGGAAGCTCTGCTCTAAGCATTCTCTCCCTCTAAAAACAGGATCCTTTAAGGTCTTTTAAAAGACGTTTTGAATTTAAACACTGTAAACTTGTCCCCTTACAAAATGAAGCGGAATTCGATCAGGTCTCTAGGACAGGCAATTTACAGGGCCTGTTTCCACCACATGAATAGCATATGGCAGGGGTGGCTTTTCACCATTTATGATTTGCAGGCAAAATCATTTTGTGAGTGTTCTGAACCAAATACAGGCAATGCTCCCTTGAAGCTAATGCTTAGTCAGTTTGGGCTAACACAATAAGCCAAGCCAAGCCATAAGATATTTTGCAGGCTTATGGTTTAGTATGCTGTATGAGCTCAGCCAATTGTGACTCAGTAAACCACAGTTAGGCAAACCATGGCCTAGTGGAGTCTTGTGAACCTAGCTATTTTATTTAGCTAATTCCTGCCTTGGTTAAAACAGGAATGAGAGCAGCCAATTTTGTCTTGTCTTCTGAATCTAGCAAAAGTGGTTTATGAAAAAGCACGTTTATGGAGGTTCATGACACACCAGCCTGCAGGGCCTGTTTGACTGCCCACCCCAGGCGACTGATGGACCCAGTTTCATTTTAGAGGGAGCTTGGGCCTTTCCCTGAGGCCCTGGTTGTGGCCTGGAATGGGCAGGAGGCTGAGCCCTTGGATTGTATTGCTCCTATGTGGCCTCTCCCTGTGTGGTGATTCCGGGGTGCACCTTGGTTTACTGAGAAGCTTCAGGAAGTGAAGCACAAGACGAGACACACCATCACTGGAGTTGAATTTGATACAGCATGAGTAAGAACCTTACATCATGGTGATAACGGTAGTGAAATGTTCTTACTTCTCCACCCTTATTGCATCTGCCTGTAGCAGTCTAGCAGACCCAGACCCTGGTGAAGAGGAACAGGCCACAGGATCAATCATCTACAGCAGTGGGGTCAAACTCAAATAGAAATGGAGGCCCCTAAACGATACATAAGGATCTCTGCAGGCCGCATATTGACTCCAAAAAGCCACACATTTATATATTTATTTTTATTAATACATCAACTCATTAAACCTAGATAGGAACTAGATATAACTAATACATAAAAAGAAGCATACTATTATGAATTTGACTTCGTTTTCATTATTTATGGGTGTATCTCTCTCTCTCTCCCCACCATCCCGCTCTGAGCTTCCTCCTGGCCTACTGCCAAATTATTGCACAAATCTCCTCCCACTTATCACCTCCCTGCAATGTTTCCACTAATTTCTGACATGTCATATGCAGAAAAAATTGTTTTCTGCAGCTTTTCCGAAACCAAATACAAATTTGTGCTCCACAATAGGAGAATATGAGTAAATTGCAAATACATGTAAGAGTTACAAGTTAAAGTAATTATTTCTTAGTTAAGGTATAGAAACTAGAAAGGGCATTACTATGTCACATACACACTTGAAAGTTGTGACTTCAAGTCATTTTGGACTCCTGGCAACTGTCCCCTGCACTTTTCTTGGCAGCATTTTTCAGAAGTGACTGGTAGTTCCTCTTAGCAGTGAGAGAATCAACTGCCCCAAGATCACCCATCTGGCTTTGTGCCCAAGGCAAGACTAGAACCATCTCCTGGTTTCTAGTATGACATCGTAAACTGGCTCCAGTTATACAGATTATAATATAAACTCACTAGTCGCTGATAATTGCAATCAACATTTTGTAAGCATTTAAATTTCTTTCTTTTGAATTTCATATTATAAAGAAAAAATTAGAAAAAAGAAAAAAAGCATTAAACAAAAAAAATTTAGATCACCCCCTCCCTTTCATTTCTCCCCCATTTTCTTTCTTTCTTCTCTGGATGTACAGTATCCTGAACTTATCTAAACTTTAATTATTATTAATTTAAAAATTGAAAATTTTATAAAGTTAACAATGATCAGGGTCCTTGTGTAGCCCAAAGCTCAACAGATATTAATTAAAACTTTTCTGGAGGAAGGAGAGAAATTAATTGTGCTTTGGAAGGAGGTTCTCCTCCATATACTGGAGGCTCAGGGGTGCAAGGCTGCCTGCCTGCTGTCCTAGGGAAAAGACCAAGCCTGTTGCCTCAGCTCAGTTGCAGCAAGAAGGTTGCTTGGTGCTGCTGCTGTGCAGACTGAGAGGAATTTGCATCCTTGCTGCTGCAGTTAAGCTGAGGCAGGGAACTAGTGCAGGACTCCTTGCGAGCCACAAGCCTGAAGTTTTGTGGTGGTTGATGACTAAATTCATTACTGCAGGTAGTCCACAACTTACGATCACAATTGGTACCGGGATTTCCATCGTTAAGCAATGCGGTGGTAAGGCGCAACATCATGTGACTGCATCACTTAGTGAGAGCAATCCTGGCATTCCCCATTGCCATCATTAACCAAACCCCACTGGTCGTTAGCCAAGTACCCATCCCAAGAGCCAGGTTAGGGTTAGGGTTAGAAAGGCACCAGGTTAGAAACCAGGATTCTGTGAGTTTAGTCCCGCCTTAGGCTCAGTACTGGGAGGACCAAGCCCAGAATGGCTTGAATATATTTTTTATATATTTCGTCTTCATCGTTCTTATAAATAACTCAGGGCGCGAACATACCGCGTACTCCTTCCTCCTCCTCTTTTCCCCACAACCACCGCCCTGTGAGGCGGGTTGGGCTGAGAGAGGGACTGGCCCAAGGGCACCCAGCCGGCTTTCGTGCCTAATGCAGGGCTAGAACTCACCGTCTCCCGGTTTCTAGCCCAGCACTTTCACCATTACCCCAAACTGGCTCTTTTACAATAAACGGAGTATTGCCCTGCATGACTTCGGTTTCCGGGTCTGGTCGCCGCCCCACTCAGACCTCCCCCTTCCTGCCGGCCTCGACCGCAGATGGCCCTGCTGCTCCCGGGGGCTTCAGGCAGATGACAAAGAGGACCCGGGCCCATCGCCCCCGACTCACCGACGGCCGCCGGCTTCGAAGGCCCCGGGAGGCGCAGCGTGCCAGGACGCCGCCGCCCTACGCGCCACTTGCGTCATCGGCGCGCCCTGGAGCCAAAGGAGCCGCGCCCACCGGCGGCGAGGGCGCGCGTGGTACGTCATCTGAGGGCGCCGGCAGGCCACGGGTTCTGACGTTACGGCATCATGGCCGCCGCCGCCGCCTGGTTGCCCGCGTGCTGGAGGAAGGTCGGTGCCCGGCGGCGAAAGATTTAGCGGCGGGATCCGGCGCGGGGGAGGAGCCACGGAGGCTCCAGGGGTGTCCGGCAGAGGGCGGATAAAGCGGGCGCGCCCAGCCCGAAGGAGCGATCCCCCTCTGCCCTCCCTGCGCATTTTCAGTATCCCGGAGCGGAGCTGCAGGAGCGTCGCCCCGGCGGGCTTCGTTCCGGCTTAAGTTGCTAACCAGAACCGTTTCCGTTTCCCACCAGATCGCTTTTCTTCTGCGCCGCGGGGGGCGGTCCTTTGCTTCCCAAACCGAGGGGGAGGTCCGGGTGACCCGAGTCCTTCAGGAGAAGTTCCCCCAGGCTGCTGCTATTAAAGTCGTCGATATATCAGGTGAGGAGAGACGAATTCTGAGGGTTTTCTGTGATAATCTTCGGGGGAAGGGTGTTTTCATTGATCTGTGGGTGTGAAATGGAGAATTTGTCTGCATATTTTCTTCTACTGCCATAACTCTTCTTTTCCTTTCAAAATGGTCATCTTACTGTTATATCAAATTTAGAGAAATTTGATTGGTGGTTCATTGCAATTGTAATCTTAATCCTTAGGTTAAAATTGAGTCCATCTTTTTTCTGCCTTTTCGCGGTGGCGCTGCGGGTTAAACCGCTGAGCTGTCGATCGGAAGGTCGGCGGTTCGAAACCGCGCGGCGGGGTGAGCTCCCGTTGCTCGTCCCAGCTTCTGCACACCAAGCAGTTCGAAAACATGCAAATGTGAGTAGATTAATTGGTACTGCTTCGGCGGGAAGGTAACGGCGTTCCGTGAGTCATGCTGGCCACATGACCCGGAAGTGTCTATGACAACGCCGGCTCCAAGGCTTTGAAACGGAGATGAGCACCGCCCCCTAGAGTCGGATTCGACTGGACTTTACGTCAAGGGAAACCTTTACCCTTTACCTAAACCTATATTAGACTTGTGAGTCCCCAAAAGGTTAAAATGCTTTAGCAAAATAATCCAGTGACAAAGCTAGTCAAGCAGCACATGAAAAGCCCACATCCTGAAATTGTGTTAGTACATAATATGTACTGATAGTTGGTAGAATACAAGCCATAGTATATTGCTCAGACGCAATTATAAGAAACTAACAGCCAATAAGAAGGCTCAATATACAGCTACAGTTTGGTCTGAGCTAGAAAAGTCAGCAAAAGGGTCTAATCCAGTCATATTTTGGAACTCCCCATCATAGTTCCCATACACAAAAAAGGAGACAAGGAAGACCCTAAAAATTACAGACCCATAAGCCTTATTGATGTAACTGCTAAGATGTATGCGAAACATCTCCTGAGAAAAATAGAGGACTGGGCAATCGAGAAAAATATACTAGTGAAAGAACAGGCCGGGTTTAGACACGGGCACTCCACAATAGACAACTGCTTCGTTTTACACCATCTTATCACTAAATCTACAACTGATGGAAGGCATCTGTTTACATCTTTTATTGATCTCAGCGCGGCATTTGACTCCATAAATAGAGATATCTTATGGAAAAAGCTGGCCAGGTTAAATATGGAACCTAGACTTTTATATTTGATAAAGGCCCTCTACACAAATACACGCCTGAAAGTCCTTACTGGAGTCAGTGGCTCTCTTACACAGCACATACCCACCCACAAAGGTGTCAGACAAGGATGTATCTTGGCCACTATGTTGTTTAATCTCTGTGTTAACGACATCCCAGGATTCCTCTGTTCTACCGATGTCCACATGCCAAAAATCCTCAACAGATATATCAATATCCTCTTGTATGCAGGTGACATGGTTTTGATGGCACATTTCCAAGTAGGCCTGAGAAGATTGATGGGGAAATTTGGTGCTTACTGCACTGCAAGCTTTTTGAACATTAACAAGTCCAAATCCAAAGTGGTGGTTTTTGGGAAAAGACAGGCCAAATACAATTGGCACTTGGATGGGGAGCCTATAAAACAAATAGACTCTTTCTCATATTTAGGGGTGGTTTTTACAGACACAGGGCCTTGGGCTAATCATTACAAGCAAAGTTCTGCAAAGGCCACAGCAAGTTCTAAAACACTAATTAAACTACTTAGTTACAACCACCCTTGCTCTCTGCTCTCCTTTCTGAAGGTCCACAAGGCAAAAGTTGTACTCGTGCTAACATATGATGCCGAACTCTGAGGCCTATCAAAGGCCTCCTTACTTGAACAAAATCAAGCACGCTTTTTAAGAACTATTCTGGGGACCGACAGGAATACACCTGCAGCAGCAGTAAGAGCTGCAACAGGCACCCATTCCATTTACAGTCTATCAGTAACCAAAGTCTTCAACTACTGGTAGAGGATTCTCCCAATGGAACATGATAGACTACCAAAAATGCGCCTTGAAGAACAGATGGGCACACCTCAACCCTCCACATGGATCAATCAACTCCTCCAAACTATCGCATTCCTCGGCTTTTCATCACAATACTTACTTTCAGCCAGAGACCAGGCCAAGGCAATATTCAAACAAAGAGTCTTGGATGTTAATGCCCAAACAGACATTGAGTCACTTGCACACAATAGGTCATCGAAATGGCTGGCCAAGAATAAACTGTTCTTTAAAATAGAAAAGTACCTGACAATGGGTCTGATGCAATACCATAGGATAGCTCTTACTAGAGCAAGATTTGAGCAGCTAGATTCTATGGTCAAATACGGACGATTCCTTGAGCGGATATGTGTTTGTGGAGCACCCAAAGTAGAAGACATTGCACATGTCCTATTTAACTGCCAACTATATGCCCCAGCAAGGGCTCGGTACCTTCAGACACTAATTGACAGAACCACATACTGGGATTGTAACAAAAGACTATGTTACTTCCTCCGGGGTACAAATACGTATGTGGTCAATAGGACTGTTAAGTTTATAGCTAGGGCTGTCCAGCTGGGAACGCAATTTATAGAACGCATTGGGGTGGCATGTAAAGGTGACAAATTCATTTAAACTCACATTGTTTCTGTATTTTGTCACTTGTTTTATCACATCCTGCATTTTTATCTTACAAATTTATTTCTATCTTATCCTACTGTATTTTACCGTATTTTATCTCAACATAATATATTCTAGTTAATTTTACTGTTTTTATCTGTTTTATGGTATCACATTTTATATTTTATAGTGGCTGATGCCCTTTTTTATTTATATTGATTTACAGAGATCTTAGCTGACATAAAATACTGTGAGCATGCTTGGGGTAAATCTATTAGGTGGTTGTGCATGTGGTATAATACACAGAATCTTCAAATTTTTAAAATTTATTTATTCAATTTCTATGGCTGTCCATCTCAAACAAGTGACTCTGGGTGGCAAACAATCATAATTGGCATGGTCCTTGCAGTCAGCAGGGAATGCTGCATACAATTGCTGCATATGCAGTTAAGGTTTGTAAATCAGTCTACTTCTTTTAGTAAAAAAGCATTTTTTGGAAAAGCCTTAATTAACCAAAGGCATGATGAATGATTGAGACCAAGTTCTAGGTGATCCAGTGATGCCTATGCCATATGAAAAATTGCCACTTGGAATGTAAGAAGAGTAAATGACAGAATGAATTGATGACTGAAATAAAAGAAAGAAGCAAATATGGTGCATGTGTGAATTTAAGAGCAAGGGTAAGCGATAATAAATCTGAAAAAAGATGGTCTGATTCTCTGGATGGCATTGATGAATATGTGCAGAGAAATGAAAAAATAAGTTTAATTATGAATGAAGGGGCTAAAACATATGCTAGAAAGTATGAATTTATGGTATCTAGGTTGTTGTGAGTCAGGTGCCTATGAAAGTAAGAGTTGGTGTAGTTGCTGTTACTCTCCAGTAAAAGTTATAACGGAAGAACCAGAAATGAGTTTTGGGAAAAATAGTGCAACAATAGAGATTGCAATCTGGAGGAAAAACGTTCTTCTAATATGAATGGATGAATGGGAACAAGATGAAAAAGTGTTTAGGTCTTTGAAATTCCCACAAATGAATGAGAATGATGATTGGTGAATTTCTCTTTAGAAAAATATCTGTTTTGAATGCATAGTTCAAGCATAAACAGAATAATAACTATAAATCTAAAAGCATGACTTGATTGTTTTTAATGAAGTATTAAGATAATTAGTGAAGGATACAAGGTGATGAGATGTTCTGAATATGTGACAAAGAAATGAAAATAGAATGACTGCAAGAAGAAAAACATAAATCCTCTGTGAAAAAGTACTAGAAGATAGATTACTCTCCCAATGGAATGAATGGGAAGTAGACCTAAAAAAGAATATGTGGAAGCTGCTTGAAACTGAGTGACAAGAATTATGTTACAATGAATAGAAAAAGTGACATCTATCTATCTATCTATCTATCCATCCATCCATCCATCCATCCATCCATCCATCCATCCATCCATCTATTTTCCTGCCTTTATTTTTATAAATAACTCAAGGCGGCTGTGATGACTGCAACACTCTATTAGACATGACATACTTTTTGGTCTGCGGATTTTTTATAAGTTTGTTTAGCCTCATCTTAGGCTTGTTGAATAATTGGCCAAGCCAAGGCGACCTTTTGACACCAATCTGCTGTGGAACAATCCTGGGGGGGGGGGGAAGAGGCAGTTTGGGAACTGGAAGGAAATCATGGCCATTGACTATTTGGAACTGTGTGAGCCCTGTGCTTTGGTGAACTGCATTGTTGTACACCACTTCAGCAAAAGGAAGGAGGTCAACCCAATCATCCTGTTGGTAATTTATGTAACAGCGGATGAATTGCTCTAGAGTAGAATTCGCATGTTCAGTCGATCCGTCCATTTGGGGATGCAAGGATGAGCTCAATGCTTGCTCAACACCAATTTTAAAAATGATTTCCAAAACTTTGAAGTAAATTGTATGCCACAATCCAAAATTACATGTTCAGGACACCTGTATAGACGATACACGTGGTGCAGAAACAGCTTGGCCAATTGGGGAGCTGTAGGAATTTTGGAACACGGCACAAAGTGGGCTTGTTTGGAAAATAGATCAGTAACTACCCAAATTACAGTTTTGTTTCTGCTCTCTGGTAAATCTACAATGAAATCCATGGCAATTTGTTTCCAAGGTCTTTTAGGGTCAGCTATAGGTTGTAGGAGTCCTTGAGGTTTCCCCCCTTTCCTTTTGGATCAACCACAAGTGGGACAGGAAGAAATATATTCTTTAACATCTTTATGTAAAGCTGGCTACCAGAACTGCCTCCGAATCAATTGCAAAGTTTTGACAAAGCTAAAATGACCAGCGGATTTGTCATCATGACAGCATTGGAATATCTTAGCTCTTAAGGACTCGGGAATATAAAGCTTTCCAGCATAATACCAGAACCCATTTTGTTCAGTTAGGGCAGCTTTGTTACTTTGTAGCCAAATATCTGCTTGGAGAGCTGCCTGTACCCGTTGCTGTAAATCAGGCAGAACTTTCAGAGTGGCAGCCTGGCTCCGAGTTACTTCAGCCAGCTAGCCCAGGCTGCTTGTTTGAGAGCGCTTGGAGCCCCAATTGTTTGGAAGTGAATACAGTATCCACAACTTCTTTTTGTTGGCTGTTGTGCTGAGGAAGGCGAGAAAGAGCGTCAGCTAAGAAACTTTTCTTTCCTGGGACATGTTAACATGAAATTGAAACGGCTAAAGAATTGAGCCCATCTAAGCTGTTTGGCATTTAACCTCCTGGGGGTGCGTAAACTTGTACATTTTCATGGTCAGTCTATACTTCAAAGGGATGCTTAGATCCTTCCCACCAAGCTAACAGAGCTGTCTTAACTGCAAATGCCTTTCTCCCACACATGCCATCTGCGCTTTGCGTCTGTGAATTTACGTGACATGTAGGCACATGGATGTAACACCCTGGGGTCTTTTTGGAGCAAAACGGAACCGATTGCTTGATCTGATGCATCGGTTTGGATCACGAAGGGCTGTTCAGGCTCAGGATGTTTTAGAGTGGATTCAGCTGTGAAAAGGGCTTCCAACCGTTCAAAGGCAGCTTGGCATTCATTATTCCAATTCAGTTTTGCCCCAGGGTTTGGAACTTTACGAGTCTCCCCTTTGCTCTTGGTTTTTAATGAATCAGTCAATGGCAATGAAATTTGTTCAAAATTGGGTATGAATTGGCGGTAGAAATTCGTGAACCCCAGTAAGCTTTGGAGTTGCCGCCATGTGCATGTGGGTTCCCACGCCACAATGTCCTTGATTTTTGCAGGATCCATTTCAATGCCCTTAGTGGATATCCTGTATCCCAAATAGTCCAGCTCTTTTTTTTAAACTCACACTTTGATAACTTGGCATACAGTTGTGCCTCATGCAGCTTAGATAACACTTTCTTGACCAGGTTCACATGTTCCTGCTCATTTTTTGAGTAGATTTAAGATGTCATCTAGGTACACTAAGACCCCTTTGTATAGGAATTTGTGAAGCACTTCATTTATAAACTGCATGAACACTCCGGGAGCCCCGGCCAACCCGACTGATAAAACCTTGTATTAGTAAGACCCGAGAGGGCAATTGAAGGCAGCTTTCCATTCATCTCCTTCTCAAATGTGTATGTGGAAATACGCTTCCCTCAAGTCCAACTTTGTAAAGATTTTCCCTTTTGCCAGATGGGACAACATATCCTTCATTAGGGTATTGATTGTTGGTGCAAATGGCATTTAACCATTGGTATAATCTGAGCATAGTCTCAAAGTGCCATCCTTTTTTTTGCTCTAAATAGGACAGGCAGTGCTAGAGGTGAGTTGGCTGGCTCGATAAATCCTTGGGCTAGGTTTTTATCAATGAATTCTCTGAGCACCTCCTTCTCAGTTTGGGACATAGCATACATTTTTGGTTTGGGTAGTTTGGCAAAGTCTCTTTGTGGCTCCCTATTCACATGGCTACAGTCTCTGTATAATATTCTACTGGTCCCCCATGGGCTGCGGAACCATCCAGCTGTGTAAACACTATAGGGTGCTTCAGCTTCCTGACTTTTAAGTCTAGCTCCGTTATTATAGCAGCGTGAATTAAACATCTGGTGCACCCAGGGTCCAACATGGCAACCAGATCAGCTTTGCGTTTACTTCTTAAAATTTTCAATTGAACCCCCACCAGTGATGTCTGACATTCGTCACTTACCAAAGGATCTTCGCGCCCATCATCCTCCACCTGTCTGTTGGCTCCCTTCAAGATAGAGATAGTCCAAACATGATGTATTCTCAGTCCTGACTGTTCCCCCTCTCCTCTACTGATTCGCAAGGTCTGACACATGTTGACTTCATTCATGCATGCAAGTCCAATCAGATGTTCTGGGAATGTTTGATCAGGGAGCATGACAGTGGCGAACATGCCTAATACTCCTTCCTCCTCCTCCTTTCCCCACAACAACAACCCTGTTGGGCTGAGAGTGACTGGCCCAAGGTCACTCAGCTGGCTGTCATGTCTAAGGCAGGACTAGAACTCACAGTTCTGTAATTATACATGCCCACTTGGATGGACCCCCTAGAAGATGATGGATCAAAAATTTTGGTCCCAACCAGAATGCCATAACGAAAGAGCAAATGAAATAGAAGTATGTTCTGAAGTTGTTGCTTTGGATATGAACACACTCTGGATGAATACCATGATAAAATGATAGTGAAGCAAGTGTCTCAGAAGTGTGTGGGATTATGTCAGTGGAAAGTATGAAAAAATATGCTTGGTGGAATAAGCGAAGTGAAAGAAGCTGTGGATGAGAAAAAAATGGTGAGAGACTGTATAGAGAGAAAAATATAGTTGCAAAGTATATAGTTAAGGAGAACAAGGAATACTGAAGAAGAGAAAATGCACAACAATTTTGATGGAAATAAAAAGTGTTTTGGAAGTAGATGAGGAGGGCTAAAACCATGAGCCTCCAGCAGAGTGAAAAGAATTAAGTAGAAAGGGTAACATCATTTGGTGTGGAAACAAAGAGGGAATGCTTTTTAGCCATTTGTATGGGAAAGATAGTGATATATTAAGAGCAGAATTGAAAGTCAGAAATCTTAGTGTCCAAACCATATTGATGGAAAGGAAGTCCCAGGTGCTTTGAGAATGTTGAAAAATAGCATGATCGCAGTAGCTAGAGAAGTGTGAAAATATCCATGTGGTTTGCTTTTGGAATGGCTGTGCAAGTTGTTTAACATATGCATGTAGACTGTGTCTGGGCCTGACAATGGCAATATTGTTCCTCTATACAAAGGAAAACAGAAAGAAGAAGGCAAGGGCAAACCACTTCTGAAAATGCTGCCTAGAAAACTGCAGGGACTAGTCCAGGTGGTCAGCAGGAGACAAGCATGACTCAAAGTCAATTTAAGAGCAATCTGATCTAGGGGTGAAGGTGCTGGGCTAGAAGTAGGGAGATGACTGTGAGTTCTAGTCCTGCCTGAGGCACAAAGTCAACTGGACTGTCCAGGCAGTTGCCAGGAGTCCAGATTGACTCAAAGATATGCACACACACAGGCATTCAATAGGAAACCATGCATAATTCATAATAGTGAATATATTAACTATGGTTTAAAGGAAACAACGGCTTAGCACAATTTATGAAGCCAGATGTGAAGTTCTAACTGCATCTGTGACCTAGGTCATCCTTTCATTTCAGAAGTGAAGATAAGGGCTTTTGTTCTTAGACACTTGTATAAATCCAACAGACAATGACTTAGGACGCCCTTCTGAAGACCAGTCCTCATCAGATGTGTGGGAAGTTAACTTCTATAATTCTCAGCCAGTGTGAGGATTCAAGTTGAACATATCTGCATGACACCAGTTTGGGGAAGACTAATTTAAAATTGTCCTCCTTGCTGGAATCCTGGACTGTCATGTCTTTGTAGCATAGAGTAAGACGACTTTTGGAAGCCAATTTTGGCTAGTGGTGAAAGTGCTAGACTGGGAGCAGGGAGGCTGTGAGTTGTAATCCTGCCTTAGGCACAAAGCTACCCTAGGCCAGTCCCTCTCTCTCAGTCCTAGGAAGAAGAAGACAGTTCTGAAAATCTTGCCAAGAAAACTGCAGGGACTTGTCCATGTAGTTGCCAGGAGTCAAAACTTACTGAGTGTAAAGAGGCTTGGATTTATTTGTTTGTTTATTTTTGGTGCCTTTGGGTCAGTGTTGACTCCTGGCGCCTGTACGCAAGATTCCAAAAGCAAACTGTTGGCAGACTGCTGGAAAGCATTTGGCCCGGGAGAGATCAGAAAAGTCACACACCAGGCATTAAATTTATTTACAGAAAGCACAAAAACATATTTACAAGTTTGTGCATTCACACACGCCCAGAGAGGAGAGAGCTCTCTCAGAGAGCTGCTTACTGGCTGCAAGGCTAAAAGAAAACTAACCAAGTAACAAGCAAGCTTCCCTCCCTCAGGCAATGCAACTATTAACACCTAAACTGAGGACAATTAAATTCGACCTCTTCACCCGGCCAGAATGATTAGTTACCATAGTAACCTTTATTTCTGTAGCAGAAAACAATATACCAACACAAACCACATGCATGTACATGTTCTTTTGTATTCAGATATGGTGTTGGTTGAAAATTCGATCTGTAGTAAATATTAGACTGAATGATGCCTATAATGAGCTTCAGCTTGTCCCATATTATTTAAAAGATGCTTCCTAAATACTGTATTGTAACAGTTAACATTTACAAATGACTTTGTGATTTTCTGCTTGTGAGCTTCTGCTTTCTATATACAGTTATGAAATACTTCCTGTGATAGGAACATAAAATGTTTACTTAAACATTAACGTTTACTTAATTCTACTTAAAATACTCTTAGTAAGATTAAAAACGTGAAGTTCAAATAGCTGAAAAGGTTGAAGCACATTAATCTCTAAACATGATCAAATCAACTCCATGTTTTCAAGGTGGTTGTGGAGCAATGTACGAAATACATATAGAATCAGAAGAGTTTAAGGAAAAGAGAACAATTCAGCAGCACCAAATGGTCAATCAGGTAAGCAGGTGGACACATTATGTAGACCTTAATGTTATGGGAATTCTATGGGAGCTTTGGATTTCAAGCATTTCCAATTATTTGCTCCCCCAGGCCTCTGACTCTTTGGCATTGTTCCAAATGTCCTAATTTTAATTGGGAGGAGCAGTGTTCTCAAATATGGCCTAGAAATACTATTACAAATAAAGTGCAAGCTGCTTTATTTAGTATTTGGGCGTTTTTCTTATACTGTGAATGGATAACTTATATATTATTTTATACATTGCCAGTTTGTGTCTGAAGTTATTTTTTCTTTTGCATACCTGTTTATAATGCCTCCTCCTTCTAGGCTCTAAGTGAAGAAATTAAAGCAATGCACGGACTGCGGATATTCACTTCTGTTCCCAAGCACAGAACTGGCTGATAGCACGTGGGAACTGTGCCTTTCAGAAGCTGAAAAGATGCCCACTGGAAAAATCATAAAACCAGTGGGTTTGTCTTTCTGTCTCTCCCTCTTCCGACTACCAATGCCTGGTTTCAGCAGCAATATTTATTTCAGATTGAAAATTTAGCTCATTTAATTGTATCCGATAATTCTTTTTCAAGAAGACTAGTGTGAGGTTATAGTGGAAGTCTCCGTACCCATGGCACTAAAGCCAAGAATGAAAAAGAATAGGGAGAAATGTTTGCAACGTTACCCTGCTCTTATTTTTAACTCAAAGCTCTGTCGTGGCTCAGATGGAAATTTACATGAAATATAATGCAAATTGCCACTGCTGCTGTTTGAAGTTTCTGATAACTGGGGATCCTAAAAGGAGTTACAGACTCACAAGTACTAAAATTACTTGTAGTCTAAAGAGGTTTCTCATAAGAGGGCTGCTTTTACACCAGCTCTTGGAAAGTCTAGTTTTCTAGGAGTATCTTTAAACAATCCCAGCAATGCATCACTACTAGCTATGATAGGCGGGGCTGCCTTTTCCTTTATTGTTAAGAAGGTGGTATCTATTGCTCTATTTATTGCTTTACACTGCATTTTGTCTCCTGAAATACCAAATAAGGTATAGCTTTAGCAAAGGGTATTTTGTCATGGCATTCTGAACGTGGGAAGTTATTTTAAATGACATTTTTTCCCTTCCAATTGAACTGTCATTCTCTTTCTAGTAGGGCTGTGCATACTTAAAAGATTATTTGGATGATATACAGGTAGTCCTTGCTTAATGACCATTTGTTCAGCAACAATTTGAAGTTACGACGATGCTGAATGAGGAGGCTTGTGGCTGTCACAGTGTCCCTGCTGTCAGATGATCGCAATTCGGGTGCTAGGCAACCAGCTCGCAGTTACAATGGCTGCAGTATCCCATAGTCATGTGACCTCCACTTGCAACCTTCACTGCTGGCTTCCGACAAGCAAAGTCAGTGGGGAAGCCAGCAGGAGATCGCCGATGGTGATCACATGATGTTGCGCCTAAGGACTGTGTGGGATTTGCCTAACAACCACAGTTGGAACTGCTGGGACTGCCGCCATAAGCCAGCGTGATCACGTGTCGCGCTCTATGACTGCGCTGTTCAGGGATGGAATTCCCAGTCCCAGTTACCGTTATTAACCGAGGACTACCTGTCCTTTGGACTTAGCCTGAGCACCGCACAAGAACTTGAAAGGTGCCACAGCTTAAAGAGTCGTACTTCCTTAACAGAGTGGTCTCTTTTTTGCACACTTGTGGGGAAGCTAGAAAAAAAGGCAGGCCCCTTTTATGAGTAGCAGAATGATGTTGCACCTGCACTCACATCAGGGTGAAACCCATGCTCCAAATCACACTTGAAGCCCACACAGCCTTATTCTTCAGTTCTTTTATTAAATGTCACTAACTCCATTATTTTGCAAGTATTTCTCTTAGAAGTAATGCTCATTTTATTTTCAATGGTATTCTTCATGATTTTTCTTTCCCACTAATTACGAGAGCCAAACAGATGTCCAATGTGGAAGCCCTTATGAGCAACAGTAACTTGGGCTTCCTGACCCTCACTGGCCTCTGTGGTTCTGAACAGGGCAAAATATTGGGTGGGTGGAGTCGTTTGTGACTCCTAGCGACCATACCGATAGAACGTAGTATGGACTGACACGGTTGGAGAGCACCTGCTAGGGTCTGTAAAGGGGAAGCCCCACATTGGGGCTCAGTATTTCAAGGGGGAAATGTAGCATGGCGGGAGTAGATGTCTCCCCCCAAGCAGAATTTGAAAGCAGAGGAGGAGAAATTGCACTCTCCGCAGCCCTTCTTAGTCACTCACACGAGGAGGCCATTGGGAAATCCTTGGAGAGTCTGGGGCAGGGCTGTACTCACAGGCCTGCAGCCCCTCACAACGCAGAGCTCTCCCAGCTCAATGTACCCCACTCACTTCCAAGCCTGGACGCACTCACGCAAACCCTGTGACCCTGACACGCTTCTTTGTTACGCGGAAGGACGCAGCTGTGTTTTTGTAGGAGGTTGTTGTGCCAATAAAATGACTACTTGTGGAATAATGCTGTGCAAAGCCTCCAGCGTTGTCCTGAATCACGTTTTGTGCTGGCAAGAGAGAGAGAGAGAGAGAGAACAATGGCTTTTCTTTTTTTAATGATGAAGTGTATTTTACAGCTTACATTGCAGTTTTTCTGGAATCTTTGTCATTTATATCAGCTCGATGGGGTTAGCCAGATGTTGCCTCTTTATTGGCTTCGGCTTCTACTTATAGAAGAGTCTGGCTTCCCTTGCCTGACAGTCTACGCAATTGCTTGGAATAAGCCCGGACTCTTCTTGACGCACAGCACTGCTGTCGAGCAAAAGTGTGGCGTTTAAACCAGCAGATTAGGTTCAGCAGGCAACGCTTTGACTTCCAACGAAAGATGTAAATTTTCTAGTAATGTTGAGATCACAAGAAAACATTGGGGTTGGGGGACATGAAAGATGGAGGATGGAATTGAAAAACACATATTAGGTCCTTAGTACAATGAGAAAAGGATCTTCCTTTGATATTTTGCTATCAGAGTCCCTTTGATTTTATTTGTAATTCAGCATGAAGGTTCATTCTAACAAAACAAACCAGCCCCGCACAAACATATTCCTCACAAGCACTGATCTTATACAGAGCTGGCTTTATTATTGAAGCTACACAGAATCATGTCACATATTACATTGGGAAGCATACTTGCCTATTAATTGAATTCTCCACCACGGCCTCCAGATCTCTCCCTTGCTGGCAGGAGGAGCTATAATCAGTTCCAGAACAGTGTCTGTCAAGAATTCATCTGGGCCAAACAATCCATTTTCCTCAAAATGTATTGCCTGACAGGCCTTCCTGGGTTTTCCTTCGCTATTGTAGAGTGAATATTGACAATTAGGACCCTGAGAACAATACTGTAATCCAATCCAGATTAGTTGGATTTCAGGTCTGATAATCCCTCCAGCCTTGCTGGCTGGAGATTAGGATGATGGAAGTCCAATACATTTTGAGGACAATGGGCCTGGGAATGGGGGTTTCAACCCACAATGCTTTAGATACGGGCATTGTGAGTCAGCGTGTAGTTCTCAAATTGATAATTGGCACTGGGGCAAGGCCTACAGATGTTACTGGATCACAGTAGTTCTAGCCATGATTGCTGGTGCTTAGCAATGTACCTGAGGCCCCCAGTTCCTCACCCCTAATTCTACTGGGATCTTAGTTGTGATGGCTACCTCCTTCAGTGGAACAGAGAATGAGAGATGCAGCGGCTTCACAAGGGCCTGTATTCATGCATGTGAAGCTTTCAGGCATGGTGGAAACGAGACAAGCTGAAGTTCAGAAACTGAGATAGAATAAGAACAGCAGAAAGGGCTTCTTTACATGGGCTTCTTTACATGGGTCCAATATAAAAGGGAAAAATACAGCTTACCAGCTGCTCACTATCTGTGGGAAAGAAGGTACAATCCCCTGGAGCAGGATTCTGACTTCAGCTTCTGGAAATGCAGTCAAGGAATACCTACTGACCTTGAATGAATTGTGGGGTCAGTCAGAATGCCAACACAATGCTGCATGATACGGAAAGTGCTGGGTTACAGGTGCAATTTTGACCAATTATGAAAACCCTATGAAATAACTCCAGTTTAAAAGATCATCTTCTAGCTAAACTGGGCCTCTCAAGACTTTATTACTTTGGTCAACAGGGTGCTGAGGAAACGCCTCTTAACATTTTCACAGAATGACAAACTGATTGATCCCAGAGTAATTTTGGGGAGAATATTCAGCCTGAGCACTTGTGATTTCAGCTATTTCATCCAGATGCCACAGCAGCTGCTAAGAGCCTACATCTTTGGTAGTTTGGGAAGAATCAGCTGCTGCTTCAGACCAGTCACCGTTTTCATTGGGAGTTAATGAAACTGACAATTATTGAAACACCATTATGGTGTTGGTAATGCAGGTGAATAGTCAAAGATTGTTTAAAGGATGAGATGTTGGCTTTCTTGATCTCAGAATTGATAAACTGAGTGCATTGGATATTGCTGAGAATGTTTAAAAATGATAATGTAATTATTTTGTTGCTGGAGATGCAATTTAGGAGCTGTAGTTTGGGCTTGTCCCATTACTGGATTTGACCTATTGCCACATTTGGGACTAAAATCAAGAAATTGTTACTATGATTCTGAGTCGATCATTTGTGTGATAAAGATACCTATGTAGTGGTTAAGGCAATGGGCTAGAAACCAGGAGACGGGGAGTTCTAGTTCCGCCTGAGGCAAGAAAGCTGGCTGGGTGACCGTGGGCCAGTCCCTCTCTCCCAGCCCAACCCGCCTCACAGGGTCGTTGTGGGGAAAATAGGAGGAGGCAGGAGCACTAGGCATGTTCGCCGCCTTGAGTTATTTATAAAAAATAATTAAGGCAGGAGAGTGAATGAACATCCTTAGCGATATTTCCAGTATTTTGAATTTATCGTGACATCACCAGTTGTGGACTTCTGGGACTTGGGTTCTGGCTAAAAGAATTTGGAAGGCATCACCTGATCTGCAACAATGGATAGCTGATACCTGTTGTCAACATTTAAATTAGCCTCTTTTTTTAAAACAAAGATTTTTAAGTAGTAATCATCAAATCTGGGAAGTTACTCTGTTTTTGGTGCAATGCTTAGGTGATCAAATAATTTTCCAGGATTTTTCCACTTTCAACTGCTCTTAGTAACTCTGCTCCCTTGATCGGTATGGCTGAAATTTACAGTCATATACAGTATATCGAGATACACCTTTAGGGACTCTCGGAGCATAAATTGCCTTAGTGAATTGTGAGAAACTTCTGGACAGCGACTCATTTGGCACCCGAGGGATCCCACCCGGTTCCAGGCCCCCTGGCAAGGTTCAGAGGCGACGCGCGCTGGGCCCCGGGGCTCCCCAGCGAGGATATTCTTAGAAGCCTCCGGTACAGAGGAAGTCTATCTGTAAGCATAAGCTCAGGCTGCGCCGTTGCGCGGGAGCCAATGAGCCCAGCGCTTCGCCTGCTTCGCCAATCAGGCTTCGCGGCGGCCGCTCCGGCCCGCCTCTTGTCCCTGTCGGTCCCTCGGCTGCTCGGTTCTTCCCTTCGCCAATCGCCGAGCTCCTCGTTGTCGTCATCGCCTGCGCAAGGCCCGTACGTCCATCTCCATTCCAGCCAATAGCGCTGCGACGGGCGGGACGGAGCCGCCTTCCGGAGTCTTTAAAGGCGCAGCTCGCTGCCCTGCAGCCATTCCTTCCGCCGGCGCGTGGGGGGTGTCTCCTGTCCGCGGCCATGGCGCCTTTGGGATACCCGCACTTGCTCCTCCGCGTCTCGGCCCAGGCCGCTTTCGGGGGTGGTTGCGGATGCCGGCACCTACCGAGGGCTACGCGCCGGCTCCACCTGACGGCTCCCAGGTAAGCGAAGGGAATGCGATCCGGGCTCCGCCGGCGGAGCCTCCGAGGTCAGGCGCAGTACACCCGAGGGCGCTGCCTGAGGGTCCCCAGACAGAGCCTCCCCCTCGGCGACTGCGCTGCCGGGAAAGATGAAGCCGCGCTGGGCCCGCGGAGGATGGGAGCGCGCCGGGCGCCGCTTCCCCCAGCGGTGGCTCGCCGCGCTGCAGGCTGATGAAATCTTGCGGGCTGCTTGCATCGCCCGCCCCTCCTCCGCGCGCTCCCGGCGGCAGTCGAGGAGGAGGAGGAGGAGGAGGAGGAGGGACGGGGAGAGGAAGGCGAGCCCGGCTCGGTGGAGAAAAGCAACTGCGGCAGTGGCGGGACGGGGCGGGAGAACCCCGCGCCGGTCCGCCCGGGCGGAGGCACGGAGGGAGGCGGCTCTTGGCGGGTTGGACCGCATCCCCCATGGTTCTGAGCCGCGCTCCAGCCTGTGCGTCGGCTGATGGGAGCTGTAGTTTAGCCCACGTGCAGGGCGGCTGCCGGGCAAAGGCAGCCGGCCCGGATTCCGCACAAAGCTGCGCGTTCGCTGCCTGGGCTGTGCGCTCACCCCGGGTTCCCCCAGCGAGGACTCGCAGACTCAACTTTTCCAGCACCCTCGGAAGACTTATCGGTGTGCCCGACAATATTAGGAGCCTGGTTGCAAGATTGGGGCGTTTGATCCTGAAAGCCGAAGCGAAGCAGGCCGCGGGCGCTGACTTCCAGCCCCCTTCGTTGCTCCTTGCTGGGGGAGTCGCTTGGCTTGTGCGCTTTTTGCAGCGAGATGAAACTCTCACGCTGCTCCCAGTAACAAGCAAGTTCTAATCGCGGCGGTTTGCCCTCTAGAGTAGCAGGTAATAGGAGAGGGCTTCCAGTCCATGAAGCTTATTTTTATAGAGAAAAATTGCATACGATGGAAGTTAGGATATTAAACAAAGAGGAAATATGGGACTGGCAGAAATCAAATACTTTAGCCTCCCATCTCTAGTTTAAATCTGCTTTCCTGCCTGTGTTGTTGCGCTGCTGGTTGCGGAACGTGGGGCCTCGTAGTGCAGGAGGGATGCTTCTGGGCGTCTGGGCTTGGTGTGGAAGCTGCATCGCCCTCTTGGCCCGAGGTGCTGTCTGTGGCCCCCCGGCAGGGAACCTGCTTCTGAGTGCTGCTGGGTGCACTCGTCATCCCTGGCCCCGCGTTTGTCAGTGGGGCAGTGTGCACAATGGCCGGGGCTGCGTGGGGAAACTGAGGCAGGGCCGATGGCTCCACTCTGGGAAGTCTGAGAAGCCCCTTCTTTGCAGGAGCGAAGCGGTTGTCATTTCTGGGCAGAAGCTGGCCCGGCAGATCAGGCAAGAAGCCTGCCACGAAGTGGAGCAGTGGGTTGCCGCGGGCCACAAAAGGCCCCACCTCAGCGTGGTTCTAGTGGGGGAGAATCCAGCCAGCCACTCGTATGTGCTGAACAAGACCCGAGCAGCAGCTGATGTGGGTGAGTTTGCCCGGACCAACTTTCCTGGCTAGGCTCTTCCTAGCTGCAGGGAACAGGGGCAGGCTAAATGCGGGTGTGTGTGTGTGTGTGCGCCTTCTCTCTGGCCTCCTGCCAGGCAGCGCCTGCTTGAGCACCACTGGTGGCTGCTCCTAAGAAGAGGAAGGGACGCAATCTCTTCGGATGATTCATCCTCCCACTTCCTCTTGGAGACAGGCAGTTCCTCCAGTTGCTGCAGCTTCACTTCAGGGTCACTAAGTGCAACAAGCAAACTATGACAGACTAATCCCAGATCATAAAACAACTAAATGCAGCATAAATCTCAATAAGGGAATCGCCAATTTCGGAGGGGGTAGCGTAGCAAAGCATTATGGCTTGCGCACAGAATTTACCGGTTGGATAGGTAATTCCAGGCAGTTGAATGTTTTATGACAGATGAGAATGGGACCTGCAGGAGAGCTTGGCATTCAACAAAACTGCCTTCTTATTGGTCCTGCGACTGCCGGACATGGTTGCAGCAGCTAGAACCGCAGTCCTAAAGTCAGATCCTGGACAGCCGCTGAGAGGTGTTCCTGAACTGCATGGCTCTGGCCTCTTCTATTTTGGGCCACAGCAACTGGCATGTGGAGAGGCCATTTTGAGTAACTTCTGTGTCCATATATTGCATTTATTCCTTGCAGGAATTAGTAGCGAAACAATCCTGAAACCATCCTCTGTCACAGAAGAGGAGCTGCTTGATTTAATTGTCAGACTCAACCATGATGCAAATGTTGATGGCCTGCTTGTGCAGCTTCCTTTACCAGGTGAGTGAGCAAGCGCTGGGCTTTGCGGGGGGGATCTGTATCGGACATCCCTGATCTTTGGAGTGCACCAAGCTGAACTGTAACGCTGCAAAGCAACCCGTTGCTTCTGAGTTTTGCACGTCCAGTTGATTGCATTTTGCGTAGTAACCTCCCAACAGATAAGTTCCTATCATGAGGCTACAGTTTGCAGTCCTCCTGAGGGATCTCTGTTGCTCTTAACTCCCCTTGAAATCCCTCCACTGCCCCTTTTATGGCCAGACACACAGAATCTGCCACACTAAGCTGCTCCCCTTTCCCACAGAGCATATTGATGAGCGGAAGATCTGCAATGCCGTGAACCCTGAGAAGGATGTAGATGGCTTCCATGTGGTGAATGTAGGCCGCATGTGCTTGGACCAATATTCCATGCTGCCTGCCACACCTTGGGGCGTGTGGGAGATAATCAAGAGAACAGGTAGGAGCTGGGTGCCGATCCTGTTGAGGGTGGAAGTTCCTAGGAAAACTCCCCAGCTTCTCTGAGGGGGCTTTTGTGTGCCATATTGCAGGGATCCCAACCCTGGGCAAGAACGTTGTGGTGGCCGGGCGGTCAAAGAACGTTGGCATGCCCATCGCAATGCTTCTCCACACGGACGGACGACATGAGCGCCCAGGAGGTGAGGGGTGGTCTCCAGATGGGTTGGTGGCATAGCTTTGTCAAGACTCAGGGTGGAAAGGTGAGACTTGCGTGTCCTCTTATGGCACCGTGGCACGCAGAGGCGTGTTTCAGTAGGTGTGAGATGGCTGAGGAGCCAGCCTGCAGCCTAGAGACCAAAGCAGGTGGGCAGAGCAGTGAGTTGTGCGTTTGCACTGTTGCACTTCCAGGGTGCTGGGATCTCAATAGCAAGAGCCCTTTAAGTATGAGGGCCAGTGGGGAATGGCCAGCCAGAGGGGATGCTGCCATCCGTGTGGGAGCTGCCTCCTCCATCCGCTTCTGGGTCTCAGGAGGCTGGTTGTCTTCCCACGGCTAGGCAAGCCTTTTGTTTTCTGTAGTGAAACTGCAAGGTCCACCGGCTGTAGCCTGGTCTGTGGGGCTTCCTGCGAGAAGCTAGAAGGCTTAGCCCAGGAGTCGTTTTGAGCAGGACAGAGTTCATGGTCCTTTCAGCCCAAAAGCCATCACAAATTTTCTTCATTTTGCCACCTGTTCTGGTGCTATTAATCGTGATGCAGGAATTTAGCAAGTTGTTTGCAAAACTTCCAGGATCTCCAATAAATACAAGTTTCATCCTTTTCTGCTTTAGGTGGCTATGTAACAGATCCAGAGCAAATTGTTCTCACGTTAGCGTTGTTGTTATTGTTTAGGTGATGCAACGGTAACAATTTCTCACCGCTACACTCCAAAAGAGCAGCTCAAACAGCATACAATACTTGCTGACATTGTGGTTGCAGCCGCAGGTAAGATCCCTGAGTGGCTTGCTCGGGAAAGAAAGTTGAAAAGAGACCCTCCTAAGGGAAAGCTGTGGCCCCCTGGAGTGGCGATGCTGGGAATGACGCTGCGAGGGCTTTTCCACATTCTGGAGAAGGATGTGGAGGCGTCCCAGACCAAGGGGTGTCACCAGGGTGTGGCTCTGTTTTGTTCAGGGAGCATCTCTCAGCTCGGTGAACTCTAGTAGCTTCTCCTTATAGTAACTGCTGTTTTGTTACTTTCAGGCATTCCCAATCTGATTACAGCTGATATGATCAAAGAAGGAGCTGCTGTAATTGATGTCGGCATAAACAGAATCCAGGATCCTGTTACTGCCAAGCCAAAACTTGTTGGAGATGTGGATTTTGAAGGTATGGAATTGATTTGTAAGGTCTAAATCCCTTGCTGGTTGAAGATTTGTCGCTGTATTTTGATGATGGGGGGGGGGGTGTCCAGTTTCTGCTACCGGAGCTATGATATCACCTGCCTCTCTATCCCCACTCCAAAGGAGAAGACAGGATGTAGTTTTGGACAAGTTAGGAGGCTTATCTTTAGACAACCCGCATCACTTTTCCAAATGGCAGAAAATGAATTTGGTGGCTAATGTAGCTCGCTAGTTAATACTTTGCCCCTGGAGCCTGTAGTTCCCTCCTCGTAACCTCATCCTCCATTTCTCTCTATTGAGAAAAGCACTGGTGTTTTTTTTTTTTTTTTGTGGAGTTCTATATGTGATCTTATTTAAGTAATGCAGGGCAAGCGTTCAAATTACCCCAAGTGGAAGTGTGAGTGTTGATTGTATGGAGCCTGATCTTAACTTCTGTACAGTTAGCAAAATCTGGGGGCCATTATGAGAAGGGGTGGATGGAGCCTCCTTGCTACTCTATTAACAAGGAACTCATTTCCAAGATGAGGGACATTCTTAGATCCTGTCATCTAAGTGCTCCTTTTCTTCTTCCCTTCTTTCAGGAGTCAAGCAGAAAGCCAGTTACATTACACCAGTCCCTGGTGGGGTCGGCCCCATGACTGTGGCTATGCTCATGAAAAACACCATCATTGCTGCCAAGAAAATGCTGAGACCCCAGCATCTTGAAGCCTTCAGTGCTTGATGATGGACTTCTTGTGGTGACATTCCAGATTGCCTCCCAACAATAGGCTGGAAGCAATGCAATATTTATTTATTTGACGAAATGTATTGGCAAGCTGCTCTGCAAAGCAGTTTTCCTCCAAAGCAGAGTGGCTCCTGCCGTTTGTATGTATGATTCCTACCATTTATGCTGCCATTCTGAAATGCAGGAGATGAGGACACAATTTTAATGGTGAAGTTGAATCCTTACTCTTTAAAGTGCAGCCAGAAAGAATAACAAAGGGCCAAAAATATGTCTTCATAGTAGAGATGTTTTAGTGTATACTTGATGTTAACTGGCTAACCTCGGCTGAACCCAGGATATAAATTATTTGTTAGGATTATAGTGTAGCTAGTCCGGAGTCAAATGTTACTATTCTTTTCTAAGAAGCCATATTTATATTTAATAATGCCTAGCAAAGCAATTGGTAGCTTGTTCAATACTCAGATTTTTCCTGTTTTAAAGGAAACATTGGCTTGAAACTAGACGGTACTTAGACAAAATAAGGTGAGCTCCTCCATGCTTATTCCAACTTGCTTTGTGTTTACCGGGGCAAGTAGTAATATTGCAGGATGTATCTGAATAAAAATAATTGCTATCTGCTTGTAAAGTTTTGAGTTCCATCATACGTTTTGCACTTAGCTGTGGTGCAGCTGGTGATCTGGGAGAAAGCATCTGCTTTCTCTGTCTGACATCCCAGATGCCCTCTTCTGCCGGTGCCCTGCCCCCCCCCCCGATAATGCTCCCCTGGATCTTCCTTGGTATCATGTGGCTGCCCAGCCCATTCCTGGGAATTCTAGGGATTCAAATCCATGTGGATGGACAGCATCCAGGCTGGAGAAGGCTGCATGGTCAATAATATCCCCTATCATGCAACCCTTAGAACATGTCAGACGTGTTGCTGTTCTAGTAACCAGGAATAAAGAACCTGTACCAGGTGCTGCAGAATTCTGCATGCGTCCTTGTGGCTGTGGTAATGGGCTTTTTTCCCATCCTGGGGTTGGCAGAAAAGAGTGTCAGCATAATTGTCCAAGGCCAGGCAGTGTTGCCTTCCTTATGGATCTCACGTGGGAGAGTTTCAGGGCAGCAACTGCTGGATTCTTTTCATCTCTCTTCCCCCCCCCCCCGCGCACTTTAATAGCAACTGCCAATGAGAAAGCCAACTGCCCTCTGTAATAAGGGGTGGGGTGGAGCTGAGGACTCTGGGAGCACCTTATGTTCTTTCTTGCACCCCTCTTTGGCTGCGGAAGCTGGAAATTCTCTTTTCTCTCTGCCTTGACCTCCGATGGAAGCTTCAGTCCTGCGGGCTATCAGTCGCGGCAGAGATTGCACAGACACAGCATTGTCCTGCTGCCTCAAGTGTCCCACCGAATGTTTTTGTGGGTTGGGTGAGGGTGGTAATCCTCCCTTCCTGGTTTGTGCATCCCCTCAAGCAGCTCAAGACAAAATGGGCATTGGTGGCAGGATCCAGCAAGAGGGTAGAAGGCAGGTGCTTCCCCAGGATGCTTGCCTGCCTCGCCCAGGGCCTCTCTGACCCCTGCAGATCTCTCCTATGTCGATCAAGAGTTAAGGGTTGCCTCCTTGTCCCATCTGTCCCTCTGCCTGCGCTAAGAACATTCTACTCTGAGGTACCTCCCTTCTGCCTCCTTTTCCAAGCCCATGTGGATGGAGCCCAGAGGATGTAGCTTGCTAGGTCCCAGCCTTTGCCAATTCCTATAATAGATTTCCTGCAAATGCATTGCTTTCCTCCTCTGTTTATCATACTGGCTTCACTGATTCTTGTTCCAGTCAGTTTCTGTCTCAGGAGCACGTGTGTGCACAAAACACCAGGCTCCAATGCTTCCTTTTCGATACAGGTGTATTGATCTGGAAGATGCACATTCATTTAGAAAGTGCTGGTCTTTCTGTGCGGTGATGTTTCTTAAACTTAACAGCCCAAAAAGGCTGTGCAAGCTGAGTGTCCCATTGTATTTGCAGACCTAGCCAAAATTGCTGGAGAGGGAAGTGACCAGCGATGCTACTGAGAGGGAGAAGGAGCCACCAGCAGCAGAATGACAAAAGATGACTCCAGGCTGCCTCTGCAGTGGGCTGGGGGTGGGATGGAGGCAATGTCATGAGAATGTGCCTCTCAAAAGTGGTTTAAGGGACAAGATAAGCAGGGAAGGAAGGATGAGCATCACTGTAAGGAGTCAGGAGCCTTTGCAGGATGGGAGGCTTCCCAGGCCTGTAGTAGGAGAGGTTTTTTTATGTAACCCCTCCAATTCCTAATTTCAAAAAGACGCACCACATGGAGATGCAATTTGTAAAACAAGGCACAAAAGGTGTGATTTCAGGTATGGAACCAAGGATTTTGTTTGGGGAGATTCTGGAATGGATCAGTTCTATATTTCCTTTGATGCAGATACTCCTGCCCTAAGTCTGCTTCAACAGTGGCGAGCTCTTAATCATCCGGGAGACCCTTTTCCTGAGACTTGGAGTCTTTTACAACCCTCAGAATGCTGTACAACCTTAAAACAGATAGTTTATATTACAAAGAAATTACCTTGAAGATTGGCCATTGAAGATTAGCCATCCACTCCTTTGCTTGCAAGGATCTTTTTGTAATCGTATTACATGACAATGAGAAGAAAAGGCAGGCTGCGTGCAGCATTTCAGCACAAAACTCTTCCTGAGAGGTACTTGGCTAATTTGCTTTACTGAGATTACCTACCATGGACTGGAGAACCAGGAAAAGGCCGGCAGGGGCAGCAATCAAACTATAACTCTTCAACTTTTTGGTGGGGTAATGCCCAGAACAACTGCACCGACCTGTTTCTGCCAAAACAGGTGTTTCTGTTCATATATTTTGGTAACACTTGTTGCTACTGTCAGAAAAGATGGGTCACTCCTTGGTTCTTATAGGTCTGCCTAAACTCTTGAAGGGGCTTCTGTTTCCAGTCTCTTTTCTGATGGCAGAACATGGTGACTGGAGACCCTACAGTGAGGGACCAAAGCAGCAGCCGGCTGACCAGAGAGGCCATCGAGAGAAGTCTGCCATCCTTCAAAATGTGATGGAAAGGTTCCCAACATTCTTTAAGACTGCTGGCAATATCCCTTTCTACTGAGCCAGCGGGGTGTAATGGTTAAGGATTTGGGACTAGAACTTGGGACACCTCAGGTTCAAGTCTCCCCTTGCCAATGGAAGTCTGGCCCAGTCTCCTTGGCTCTTTACATAAAACATTCCACTGGGCCAGAAAGAACACCGAGGCAGGGAAAGCCTGCAGCTTCAGGAAACCTTCTAAACCTACAGTGGTCACAGGAGGCATTTGCATTGTCTGCATAATTTATTGTAAACCACCCAGAGTCCCTCCTTGGGAGGGAGATGAGTGGTGATAAAGTTTGATAAATGAAATAATGAAATAACATGGTGCATAGGCGTAGGCCTTTTTGCTCTCCCCTTGTGTTGCGCACGAGTGTGTGCACGGGCATGCACATCAGGAAGCTTGGGGTGGTTGCATATGCTCCCTTCTGGGTCATGTGACCTGAGAGGAGGGGGGAAGCTTAGAATGGAGAAGTCAGCAATATTCTGAGCCTCTGCCCAATTGCCTCTCCCATCAGAATGCACTGGGGGGAAGGATCTGGATTTGGCTCTTTTCCAAGCTCAAACTTTTGTTTTCTTGGCTTCTCGCAACATTCTGAATTTGGTCCCGTTCTGTTTGGGTTTCAGAGCGTTAGGTTGCTGATGACAGACACCCTCTCTGTACTTTCGAATATTCCATGTCATGAGTACGGATGGTGAGCAGGAGGGGGCCCCTATCCAGGGGGGAAAACGCACGCGTAGTTTAGAGGCTTTGAACTGTCATTCAAAGAAACCCAGAACAGACCCGCCTTGAGTTTTGGGGGTTTTCTGCCTGGGCTTTCCCACGCTTCTTCAGTTTGGTAGGATTTTCTGTCTACTATAGCAGTAATAAAACACTAGAACTTCTTCCTCAGCTCGGCATGGTTCTTGCTCAGTCAGGACATTCCAACTCAGAAGAATGTTGGAAAGAATATGAAACCTGAAATGGCAGCAGGCCCCCCCACTTTGTTCACAACTGATAGTTATATGAAGTTTGTGGCTGTCTTATGAAAGAAACACAAATGGGGAAACATCTCTTCCCAAAGCGTGGCACTTAATTGCCTTATACACAAGCAAGATATTATGTATTTTTTTTTACATAGATTTAGAAGAATATTGGAAAGCAATGCCTCAGAAAATGAACAAGGTGACCACTATCTCTTACCTAAATCTGAACATAACCAGCAAGAACTAAGAAATGGGTATTTGCTCAACTGTTAATTCACAGTGAAAAAGGCTGATTTATTTTTCTGATCATCAGTGAATAAAAATGCTCCAAAAAATTGGGTGGGCACCAGGGAAAGGTGCACAAGCTTAAGTGCCATCAAGTTGATGTTGATGTTGACTCTTAGTAATTACACAGACTTTCTCCAGGATTACCTTCCTCAACCTGGCTTTTTGAGTCTCTCAATGGTGCATTCATTGATGTTGCAATTGAGTCCATTCATTTGCTGCTGGTTATCCTCTCCTTCTCTTTCTACTTTTCCTAGCATTAATGACTTTTGAAGGATCCAGGTCTTCACATAATGGGTCCACAATTTGGTAATTGGAGCCTGGTCATTTGTGCCTCAAATCTGTGCCTCAAGTCAACTCCTGAATAATAGAACAAATCATTCAGGAGTTGACTTGAGGCACAGATTTGAGGCACAAATGACCAGGCTCCAGTTAACAAATAATTGTTTATTTTCCTTGCTATCATGATATTCTCAAGAGTCTTCTCCAACATCAACATTCAAAAGTGTCAATATTCTTTCTATCCTGCTTCTTCAGAGTCCAACTTTGGTTTCCATACAAAAGCCACAAGAAAAGCTTACCTTCTTTATTAAAAGCTACTCAGTAGGGTTCATTCATTTTCCTCATAAGATGATGATGCCAGTCATGTCACCACTAATATTGTGTTGTCATCATGGTGGCAAGGACGGTCACCATGGTGTCAATGCAACAAGTTCTTGCTGGTGATGGATGGCTTATTATCTGATTACTTTTGAAGAAGAGAGAAAGGAAGGCTTTGATTAAAGAAGATGCCAACTTAATTTTCTTTTCTTGGCTGGATTTTGGCTCCATAGATGAACCCATGAGGGAGGGAGGCAGATGAAAAACCAGCTCTACTTTTTCAACACAGCTATTTTTTCTTGTTAAGAAAAATCTCAGACCAATTCTGGGTCTATTGATTCCACCCTTCTTTTCAAACCACAGCTTGGGATTGAGATCTGCTTTGTTACTCAGAAATTAGGTTTAGTCAAGAAATATCTGTAAGAACATCTCATTGTGAGATGGGGGGGATTTTATGGCTCCCTGGATTAAATGCTCGCATACTAATGGAAGGAAAAACTCACTGGTTCAATTGAATTCCAGGGGGTCCTGCAAAACAGAGTAAATTCAACTTAAAGTTGCAGAAGAATGCTGGAAACATCTCACCCATCACAATTAAAGATGCCGATGTCCAAAAAGGATGCAATCTGATAAGCTAAAACTGCTTCCAGTCTAAGGAATTCCTTTACTAGACTCTGGGTTCTGAAATATCTCTTCCACAATGTCTGAGTGAAGTTCTTTTGGGTTCCTCACTATGTCTGAGTTCCACAACTAATTTTTGTGTCCAATTCTTTAGTGGTAGATGAGCCCAGGAGAAGTAACCTCTGGGTCTGTAACATGGGGGAAAATGCCTCGTGGAGACTAGAGGGTAGTCTCACTGCCCATGTCCTGTGGGTGCTGCCCCTCGGTGTCAGTATCTTCATAATTGGATCCCATCTCTATCTTCACCTGGGGTACAGCACAGATGGGGTTTCGGGAATAGCTAAAGGCAGGAGAAGATGGGCAGGAAATCTTCAAGTGAAGTGTAATGCTACAAGAAAGGAAAATAAATTGGAATTAGGAGTCCATCTCAGACACGAAGCTGCAGTCAAGCAATTAACATCAATAGGCCAAGTCCAGTTTCTTCACCCTTTATTTTCTTCTAACCTGCCAAGCACAGATGGTGCCAAGCATAGAAACCACAGCCTAAAGCTTCTCCTCTCAATGCCTGAGTGGAGCAAGCAGTTCTCCCACTCAGCTCCAGAACTTTGCCAGCCTCTTAGGTTGTGGCTTTGTAGACAGATTAATTCTAAATTCCCACTTTACTCTGGGACAGTGCAGGAGATTTTTCATCTTTTCCTTGCTATTTTTATTTTACTATTCTCATTGTTTTCACTTTTCCTGATGTTCTAAATCTCTTCTTGAGAACCAGTGGGGTGTAGTAGTTAAAGGCACCAGGGTAGAAGCCAGGAAAGCAAGGGAAAACGGCTTCTGAAATATTGCCAAGAAAACTGCAGGCAGTTGCCAAGAGTCAGCACTGACTCAGAGGGACAACCCCCCACCCCTTAGTATTTTAAAAGCATTTATTTCTGAAAGCATAGCTATATTTTATGACATCTTAAAAACTAACATATTTATTATGATGGTTTAGTGGTCTACTTTAATAGATGTCTGGAGCTGACTCGAAGACACAAAAAGAATAAAAAATAAATGGAGACTGTAAATACAAAAAAGGTCATTGCAAACCAACTTTCTATAACTTAACTAATAATTAACTTTTCTGATAAGAAAAGGAAGCAAGAAATGCAATGTTCCAAAGTCTGGGCTTGACAATCATTCCTGAGGCCAAATTTAAACAAAATGTTTGAGTCCCTCTAGGTTGCTAATGACCCCCTAATCTGAGAACCCCCATTTTAAGCTAAACATAGTTGACAACTAACAACTGATTTTACTGCAAAAATTTTAATACCTACTTTACCTCTTGGTAAATCTGAGAGTTTTAAAGGAATTAAAACCTAGTATAAAACTCAGCAAAATACATTTGTTACCTGTGATCTGGATCAGAATTGTTAGGGGAAGAATCAGAATGCAAAACTCCAACTGGAAGATTTTTCTCCTGGTGGGAAACATACATGCACATGAAACTGTTCCAAGGTAAGGAAGAACAAAAGAGCCAATGAAGAAGAAAAGGGGAAGAAAAAAGAAGGCTGAAAAAGACATAACTGTTTTTCCATAAACTTTCCTTCTTCCCAAAGTACCTCCCTCTATCGCTCAGAAGGAAGGTTTGAAAGAAATTAAATCCATGGCCAGATCCCCATCTGGCTCCACCAAAGCTTAGAGCAACCAATGCTGTGCTCAGAGCCTGAAAAATCAGTGCCTGAGACTATCCAGATGTGGTGAGGTCCTGAAAGAGCAGAGGACAGACAGCAAAGATTGACACAGTAGGAACAGTTATGTAACTTTCATGCCCAGCTAAAACTTGGTTTTCCTTCCTTCCATTAACTGGCATAGGGCACATCCACCCCAAAGTTCTGTACAAGCCTAACTGGGATAGGTGGGACCAGCAGCACCCACATCAAACCACAATGATGCCAAAATGACAACACACATGAAATGAAATAATCATGCAAGGGACATCTGTACATAAGTTGGGATATTGAGGTGATTTTGCATGTCCATGGCCTAGAGTGGTCTTTGGTTTTCAACTCTCCCACTGAAGTTTGGGTCAGGTAGATTTTTGCTCCAAGCATCAGATCCATGTGACTCACAGCTGGGCAGACGTTTTCAACAACTGAATCTGATTGGAAAGTGTATCGCAGGAAGGATTTATAGGAACCTGCATACCGCTAATCCATTAGAAAACACATTGGAAAAGGTTAGTTCTACTATATGCTCTAAATCATATAAAGATGATGTAAAAGCATGTTATCTCTCTCTGGACCATAGCAATCACATATTTAAAAGTGTGCTTGAAGTTGCAAGTTAGGTTATGCATCAACTACCAATTAGCTGGGTTAGTAATAAAGAATGCAACTTCTGGGAACCCCATTGCAGCAATGGGTATATCTGCAGGAGAATCCCCAAGCTAGCACACAGTCTGAACCCTTTACCATGATTCTTGTGTGAATAAAGTTACCAGAAGAATTTTTTAATGGTTGTGTTAACAGTTGATTTAGGATCTGGGTAGAACCCGAGCATCTTACTTACTGGAAATGCAATGGATACTGTTTGGGGGTTCAGGCAAGACAGGTTCCAATGGGATTGTTATAACAGAGGGAAATTTGGGCTAGGGAAAAAGAAGGGGAAAAAAGAAAGTGAGCCACTCCGTGTGGACAAGCAGATTCAGATGCACGTAATAGGGCAGATCCTTGGGTTCTGGAATTTAGGCCCTCCTCAACCATTTGACAATATAGGGTAGGCTGGGCAGTTTCATAGTCCAAGTTCTTTCCATAATTAATTCCAACATTTTTGCAAATGTAAGCTATTTCATCCTGAATATTTGAGTACCATATGCTCAACAAAAAAAAATACTATGAACACATGAACATGTTAATTTCTAAATAAAGTGAAAGGTAAGGTCTCCCTTGAGTCAAACTGCATGAGTCCATGTCTTCTTGCAAAGAGCTTTGCTGTGGCTTTCTTCCAGGATTTTTTTCCATTTCCATGTAGTCGCCTGTCCAAATACTAACCAGGACTGACCCTTCCTAGCTCTTTCAAGATTAGCTGGAAATGGTTGCATGCTGCCATCTTGCTGTGGCAATTCAAAGTGCAGTGTAATTACAAAAACAAACCCTGGCAACGAATTCCTTAAACAAAGGCATTCTCCAGAACATTTTGAATGCAAGTTAGGATTCACAAACTTTGCAGGAGGCCACACACAGTTACACAGAACAAAGAATGAAACGACAGTCCCTTCTGCCAAGACGCAAGGCCACTCGCTAGTCTGGAACATTCTGTCTGCTGATTCTGCCTGCTCACTACTTTGGAACACTGCAAGACACTCAACCAGGACATCAGATGTCTGTCCGTCCAGCAACACTTCACTTGCTGGGCACATCTGCTTGGTTCCTACAAATCTATTTTTCTGTGGTCGGTAGATTATGCACTATTGTACAAAAACAATATTTTTGGTGCAAGATTCAATGAGATCAGGAGATGTCCAGTAACAAATTGTGGCATTTGGCATCTTCTGGAAAGTCTCATAAAGATAGTCTTCAAAGAGTTGGAGAAACAAGTTTTGAAATTTGCACTTATTCTCTTTCCACATTATGTTTTTAGATTTATCTAATAACATTTAGGAAAATAAAGTGAGAAGTCATCTGTTCCCCACATATAAGTGGCACGAATGTGGCCTGTCCTTGTTTATGGGGCTGGCAGGGAAGGCGCTTCCTAGGGGTTGTTCACAGAGAACAACACAGTCCTCTTTAGGCAATTCCCAGGGAGTAGAAATGGAAGCATCAGACTGCAGCCTCCATTTTGCAGTGCAAGGGCAAAACAGACAGAAAGTCACTTGACCCCACGCTGGGAGGCTCTTCTGACATTCCACCAAGGGCAAAACAGTCACCCAGTTACCATTTAAAAAGAAGATACTCTGTATGGGATTGAACAGGCACTGGAGTATAACTGGCAGTTAACTGTACATTGATTAAAGTCTGCTTAGGGGAGAATGGTTCCCATAGGCAAGGGCCTCAACATGTTGCTTTTTAGAAAACCAGCTCAGCCCCTCTGCTGGAGTAATGCTCAGCTTGCTCTGCAAGGAGCAGGTGCCTGATGCGCAGTGCCAGGGCAGGGTGGCTGAACACTTGTGCCAAGACAGAAGTGCCACCTTGTGAACTAGCCCCCATGGTTCCCAACACACCTCATCAGGGTGCTCCTCCTCAGTTCTTTGGTCCTTCTTCTTCTTTTCCTTCTTCTTGTCATCCACCTTCTCTTTTTCAGGAATGATGTTATCAATCCAAGCCAGATCATGTTGGGAAAAGACAAAGTCCAACATCTTCCGGACTAAAATCAAGGCTAAAATCTGAAAAGTGAAAAACAACACAAAAATCAGCATCTAAGGTCACAATAGTGGCCCATTTCTGGAAGCACCTTGGCTGGGCTGCACCCATCACCTCCAAGCTGCTATAAACATCATCCATTTGGTGCTGGAAAGGAAGGGATTGTGTGCTACACTGGAGAAAGTACAAAGATTCATTATACTGTACCCCAAATAAGACATGAGTTTGTTTGTTTGTTTGTTTATTCGATTTCTATAGCAGGTTGAGTTGGCATGGAAGCAGGAGAGAAAGATGACTCCTCATTTGCTTATCACTGGGGAGAAGTTATGGGCACTTTAGTCTTGGCTCAAAATTTCACCTGTAGCAGGTTTTAGAAGGACAGCCATGTTAGTCTATGGTACCAGCTCAAGAGGAGCCTGACACACCTTTTCTGGCTAACAGATTTCATTAAAAGACATCAGCTTTTGTGAGCCGATACATCTGATGACAGGAGCTACAGCTTATGAAAGTGGATGCCTTAGATTCATTAGTTGGAAAAGGTGCTACCAGACGCCCTCTGATTTTTGGAGGTGTAGAAGACAGCTTTTGGAGTAGCCACTAATTTTTCTGTGGAACCATTTTACTTATGGGCTCCAGAGGTATGCTTAGGAGTGTAATGCCTGAGCTGCAAAAATCCAGATTACTGTACTGGATGTTTATAGCCCATATATTGTAATCCTAATGTTTATTTATTTATTTATTTATTTATTTGCCATATTTTTATTACCGCCCATATTCCCCCATTCATGTTCTGCATGAGTTTTACATACTGATCCATAATGTGACAGGAGTTTCTAAAATGGGCTTTAGGGGCCACACAGTCCACAGTTTGCCCTAAGGGTTCTCCTTCTGTCTGCAAAGCAGACTCACTGGAAAAGACCCTGATTCTAGGAAACACTGAAGGCAAAAAGAGAAGAGGACGGCAGAGGATGAGATAGTTAGATAGCATCATCGATGCAATGAACATGAATCTGAGTAAATTCCAGGAGACGGTGCAGGTCTGGTGTGCTATGGTCCATGGGGTCACAAAGAGTCGGACATGACTTTATAACTGAACAACTTTAAAAGTGGGAGACCCACAATGGTGTAGTGGTTAAGATGCTGGACCAGGAGTGGAGAGAACCAGGTTCTAGTCCTCCTTTGGGCCAATCACTCTTTCTCAGCCCTAGACTAGGAAGCTGAAAAACATCTACAACCAACCCACATTGGATTAGCTGGTATCCATAACCTTCAATCCTGATTCAGGCTGCTGCTGATTGATTGGACCACCACCAAAGCATGCATCCTTTGGACCCAGATTTATAGGTAGAACTGGACCCCAGAGCAAGTTGTGACAGAGTATGCCTACCATCACAGGGAAGATAATGGCTGCCACAGTGGATTTCAGGATCCAGAGGATGGCCAAGCAGACAATCTGAATGGTAGTAAACAAATGGATTTTTCGAAGGGGCACATGACGCAGGTAGACATAATCTGGTTGGTGCTTGGCTGGCATCAAGAAGAGTTTGCAGCGCTCCCAAAACTATTGGGGAAAAAACCCAATGAAATATTAATATTGGTTGCAGGGAAGGAGCACAGGAAAGAGGTAGAAACATTTTGTTACTGCCAACAGCATGCAAAAAACTGTATTAAAACAGAATTTTTACCAGGAATATCCACAGGCCCAAAAAGTCAAGATGACAGCCCTATCAGTGCAATTGAAGCATCCGCCACACGACACACATAAAAACCAAGCAGAGCTTTAATTGCACTCTCCATTGTGGCTGCTATCTTGATCTTTTGCTCATATCCTGCTATAATTCTTTCCCTTTAGCAATGGATGCTAGAGAATCAGCTTTAATGAGTGAGGCACTTTGCATTGGTGTTCCTCTACTTCCTTGCCTTGTGTGGAGCTGAGCTGTCCCATAATGTCCTTCTGGGCTGTGTTCTCTTCCCTCTCACACAACTGAGTCAGAGGTGTGATTTATTAGCTATGGGTTAAGGGAGAAGCAGTTTTAACCAAAGTGGCCCTGGGCTTGTCTGGAATTAAAGTGCTCTTCCAGCAGCCCTGTTGTGTACACACAATTACTCATCAATGCATAAGGTTGGAATCCTGGCATACTGATCATGCCTCCTGCCCACACCTTGTCTGAATGGCCTACAAAGCCTCCTTCCCCAGTCACTCTGACAGCAGGACTTGCAACCAGCAGTGACTCCAAAATGAGAAAATCCTCAGTGGAGCATCTAACATCTATGCTCTGAAAACAATGGGGAAAAAAACCCAGATTATTTAGAATTATGACCTATTTCAGGTTATTTCAGGCCCAGTTTTGGGACAGATGCAGTTTTGTTTGATCTGCCAGCAGTCATACTTCCTTGTTCTTCTCTTGAACCTCTCATCAACTTCCAATGTGATCAACAATTGTATCTTCTGGAACATTCAGAAACACTGGTTAGGTTCACACATTGGACACAGCCATGTGATTTGTTTTGGAGATAATGCAATATGTGAAATCAGCCATTGTGGTTTTCTTATTCAGTGAACCATGGTTTAAAAAATCCTCATTTTGCAGAATGGATCCAGTCACTGTTTTATGTGGTTCTTGGATGGCGTAGAATTTTTCTTGAAAAAGTAGACTGTGCCCTACAGTTTTGACTCTGGCTACTCAAGTAGCAGCAGGCTACGAATGGCGTCCTGGACCACCCTTTTCCAAAGGAGACAGGTATTGCTGTGCTGGTATGTGTTTTAGTTGCACTGAACTGGATGAGTGCAAAGCACTCTGTATAGAATTTCTTTGAACCTTCATTGTTCAGAAATTCACTGCCCAGAATGATGACTCATGCCTTGTTTTGAAAGCATGCTCCATTACAAAACAAATTGTGTTGTGTCCTAATTATTTCCAGGCCCAATTAAAAAGGGCTCTGGAGGAAGCAGATTATCTGGACCTGTTTCAGTTATACATCTCTGCCACTGGCTATCCAAGTGAATCTGTCAAGGTGCTTTCCCAGTGCTGGAGGCTGTGCAGGTATGGATAGAGAAGAACAGGCTTCAGCTCATTCCTGACAACACTGAGTAGGGTTTTAGGTCCTTCCATATCTCAAGATCTTCCATCATTAACTCTGGATGGGATAAGAGAGAGTTGATGGACAAACTGGGGGTCGTCCCCCTGGACTCATGGCTCCTGCTTGAGGAGTAGGTGGCAGCCATGGCCATCTTTTGTGCCGGTTGCACCCTGGATCAGGAGAATCTGCTCATGGTCACTCACTGTAGAGAGCATAGGGAATGGCCTTGAAGGACAGAAGGAAGAGCCACTGCCAAAGCAATGGTCAGATATAAAAAAATTTGAGAAAACATCCCAGACAAGCCCTTCCTGAGTTCACAGGGAGATAAAAGGGAAAGGGAGCCTATTCAGACTTGCAAGATTCTGTTGCTATTAACTGTTACAATAGAGTAGTCCTGACCTCTATAGCACTGGTTCTGTCAGGTGGACTTGCCCTTGCTCCCTTCTGTGAAACAGCGTCATCTTACAGGACCTAGGAGGCATGCCTTCTTGTCGCAGCAGCTGCCCTGGGGAACAGCTTTCCTGCTGAGATCCAAATGGCCCTGACTCTCTGTGGGTCTTCCGGAAGGCCTTGAAGACCCAACTTGTCCCTCAGGCACTGGGTGCAGGATGTTAGTGTGGCCTGGCATGTATGTGTTATGTGGTCAGGGAGATGTTTACATGGGCCTTGATGATATATATTTTTTACCACTTTTATTTTTTCCATTCTGTTTTTATCTCTTGTTCGCCACCCAGAGTTCCACTGGTTTAATGGACAGCCATCTACATTTGTTTTAAAAAATACATTTTAATAAATATTTCCTCTCATGCTCTCACCCGTAAGCAAACTTCAGTGCTCCCTAACCAGGTTCCTGGAGAGTATGGCTTGCCTGCCCTGCAGTGATGCTGAGGGAGTCACCAGGGCACTGCCACCTTGTGTCATCTGCCAGACTTGGCTGTGTGCACTAGATGCCAGAGTGTGCCCTGAGTTAGGGGTGTTCTTCTTGGCCCTCCTTGCTCCCTTCCTCAATGGCAATGTGACTTTCTGGGATGCCAGGAGGTTCATGAAAAGATTGTGTGGGGATTCTGTATTAATTCACCAAACGGTGACTTGTGACCAAATTAGTATCATCATGTGCTGCCAAAACCATCAATAAGGGGACATGACTGAGTTGTGGCTGACTGGGTTAGGTATATGGTGTGAATGGAGTCCTGAGGAGACACTGAGAAAAGTAGAACAGCTTCCCTGATGGCTGAGTGCCCAAACATATCTTCTCTAGAACCTCTGAGCATTTCCAAGTCATCATAGATGGGGAAATGGGACATGTGAAAAGAGAAGAGGGTGATGGAAGGTGGACAGGTGGTTGGGGATGGAGAAGGCTTTTTTCAAATGGAGGAGCCCTGGCACCAACACCAAATCTGTCAAGATGATGAAGCTGGCATGAAACACTAGCTTCAGGAATCTGTCTGAGCCAGGGAGACTCTCAAGGCTGGGAATCTTGGTCATTGGCTTGACTCCTTCAAGATATCAGTTGGTTCCTTAAGGGGGGCACTGTACCTCCCAAGGGTTCTTTCCTTTGGATCTGAGAAGTCCAGTTCTGGCTCACCCTCTTTTACCATGCCTGATAAAAAAGCAGGAAGCAAACAAACCTGGAAAGGTGGCCACTTGCATGGAAATTCAGCGGTGACTGACAGCACCAATGCAAAGCTCCCAGCAGAACCCTCTGTGTTCATACCTGAATGCCATTGAGTGAGGCCACTCCCATGTAGAGAAAGATTCCATACAGGACTGGCATGGGGATATACTGCAGCAGAAAAAGCAAGCAGACAGGTCTGCTGTATTACAGCGAAAGAACACACACATACCAGTGGGTTCCCATCCTGAGTTCCCAAAGCTGAACCTACTTAAAGCTGCAATCTGATACAGGTAGTCCTTGCTTACTGACTGCCTCGTTTAGTGACTGTAGTTATGACGGTGCAAAAAAAAAAGCTTTGCAACCAGTCCTCACATTTATGACAGTGATCAGTGTCCAGTGGTCATGTGATTGCCACTTGTGTGCTTCACAACTGGCTTGTGACAAGCAGAGTTAACAGAGAAGGCAGAAGTAAAATAGCCAATTGCGGTTACATGACGTTTTGCTTAACGACTGAAGGGGAAGTGAGGTCGTAAACCTATCGTGGTTACATGATTTCCACTTAGCAACCACGGCCCTTAGTGACCGAGTTACCAAGTTGCTAGTTGCTAACTGAGGACTACTTGTACTGCACAGAACGGATTTTATTTCAAGCTATCACATCATTGCCTGTCACATCAGATGGTGATTTAAAATTTAAAATTTCTGGGCCATTTGCTAAGCCTACACTGATGAGGATAAGATACTTTACCTTGAGAACAGGTGCCAGGAAGACCGAAATCCCAGTCAGTACGAAGACAATAATCCCTGTGACTCTCTGCTCCCTGTTGAAGAGCAGAAACAAGAAGATGGAGTCCTGCCCTTGAGGGCAATTTTCACATATCTCATAAGTACTCAGGTTTAATAGCACCTTCCTGCACACCTGATGCTGAAATACCCCCCACCCCAATATTCCATGGTGTTTGTTCCAGGTGAGCTGCAGAGTCCAGCTGCAAAGGGCAGAGAGCAGGCCTGCAGCAACCATCTGTTTTCACCCAATCCTTACACGGCTCTGCATGGAACCATCTCCATCTCCCTGCTGGAGGATCTCTTTAGACTGAGGCCCAGAAGAGACAACCAGCCCCTCTCCAGACAGAGGCTCCATAAATTCCACTTTAGAAAAAACACGAGAGGTGAAGGCAGTGGATGAAAGCTTAGCAGGACTCCTTTGGACGTGGGTCCCGTGCCCTGCAATGGCATGTGGCACCACCAGATGGAGTGCATGGCAGTGTTGCTGGGCATGGGGGTCAGGGGTCTTAGGAGCCCCACGAGGGGGGTGATATTGTACTGATGGTAGCCTTTGTCTGCCACTATTTGCATATGATTACGATTACTTGTGGGGTTTTTAGTTTTAATTTTATGTTAGCTGCCCCGGGTTGCTCTTGCAAGATGGGCAGCCATATAAATTGATTGAAATAAACAAACATTTATCTCACATATACATGTACATATACAAAACTCAAGGTGACAAACTCCTAATACTCCTACCTCCTATTTTCCACATGTAAATGACTGAAATTATGCCACCTCATTTAGTGATTTTAGGTAGATTAAATCATAAATCCAGCACATAAAATGTGAGTCCTATTGCAAATACAAACATACCAAAAGAGCATTTCAGTTCCCTATCTCAACGATTCCCCACAGACCTGGTGCACCCTCCATTCAGAAACCCTTGGAAATGGACTCCTTTCATAGCCTTCCCAAATACTCGGGAGGGGGGAGCTATTCCAAAGCGTGGGAGCCTTGACTGAGAATGTGCACAGATTCCACCTTGAGGAGATAGTCCTAGGAGTATTGGAGCCAAGCCATAAAGAGTTTTATAAGATACCAGCCCCAGGGGTAGTCACAGGAGGAGGAGCCGCTGGGCACATAAAAAATGGTGGGGTTTCAATCGCATGATTGCGGCCACCACGTTGACCTTTTGACGCCCTCCCTGCAGACACCCCAACTATCCCTTGAATGGGCCAGAAGCTTATCGGAAGCCACGGCACCTCCTGCAGTATCAGCGCTATACTAGCTGCTTTCGCCAGCCAGCAAGAGGGCAGCTGCATTTTGCCTGAGCTGTAGCTTCCAGATGGTCCGAGGGTTGCCTTGAGGCTGTAATGCTCCTCCTAGCTGATGCTGGTCTAAAAAGACAACTGAGCTGGGCTGCAGGTAGAATAAGAAGGTCATTCAGCACTTGGTGGTTTTCAAACCATGCAGGCCTGCTTCAACAAGACCCAAAACACAGCTGGGGGGAGGAGGAATCCAATGGGAACTTTGGCTCCCAGGATTCCCCAGCCAGCATGCTTAATGATCTTAAAGTTGCTGAGGTTGAGAAACATGGCTCTAGAGGGCTGCTCAACATCATCCCAGACACTGGCAAGAGAATCCTTTTTGATGGCTTCTGAGGAACCCTCACCTCACCCCTAGGAACTGTGGCTGTTCCCCTGGTGCGCTGGTCTCTGTCTCCATCTTCAAACTATCAATGTGTGCTATGGAAATTACAGTGGCTGCCACATACCAGGGTAGCCCCATGAAAGAACACACTGCCATGAGGACACCCACCCAGAACAAGTCCAGATGGTAGCCTCCAGATTTCTGAAACAAAGAGGTAAAGACAGTTTTAAAAAGGGAAAATGTGACAGAAACATTCACTCTAAGGGCTGTAAAGAGTCCTAATGTTTTCTCTCTGTCAAAAGTAGGGAAAAACCAAAATTACTGTATAAGTATGCAGTGCTTCCAATTTAATTTTAAAGAGGCCCTTTGACACATGCAGGGACATGAACCAAATGCAAAGCATTGTACAGCCCAACATAATTTGCAGGCAAGCAGAAGGGATGGTGAAATCTCTGTTGGAGATGCTGACAAATCAGCATGCCTCATTTTTGCAAAAGTATGAGTTTCTCTAGGATGCAGACTCTCTATGTGCAAGGAAGCTGTTTGTTGCCACTCCCACTTCCTCTCTCTCTCTTCCTCCTTCTTCCACTGACTGAGGAGGATGCATGCTGCTGTCTCTTCCTCCGTTATGGCTACATGCTTGGGACTTGAAGGAGGATTTTTGCCATTTTCTGCATGCAGCTCTTAGCAGCTATGAGGGCTAAGAGTTGAGAGCCAGTTTGGTCTAGTGGCTAGGGTTCTGGGTTAGAAACCAGGAGTCTGTGAGTTCTAGTCCTGCCTTAGGCATGAAAGCCAGCTGGGTGACCTTGAGCACTTTCTCTCAACACAACTTGGTGCAACGTAGACCAGCCTCCTCGTGGTGCACCCCAGGCAGCATGACATGTCACAGCTAAATAGTCTACACATCTGGCTGCTGGACCTCACAAGGATTTCCCAGCAAGAAAAAAGCAGCATGAACACCAAACTGCTATGCCATACGATTAAAAAAAAAAGGCTAAGAGTTCATTAGGTTTAGGGAACAGAAGAAACAAAGAATCATTTTTCACCAAAGATGGATGTAACTGAACCAAGAATAAAATCAGTAAGACTCTTCTTACTTTTAAACCTACTTTGTCTAAGTGTGTGATTCTTTATGCTTTGGAGGGCTGAGTGTGTAATATCAATAACATGTATTTCTCTGACGTGCTCATTAAAGCTATTTAAGATAATATTCTTTTTCTGTGTGCAGCTTCTCCACTGTGTTAAGCTCTGCTCCATGCAGTGGTCCTAGCTGTCCACTAATGGCTTCGAACTCATGGTCTCAGAGCATTCACCAGTTAGCCTTGCCAAAGGTTATTCAGTGGCTGGATATGCAAATTAACACATACAAAATTAACCCATTTCCTTTGTGTGCACAATATGTTGAATGGTAAACCCATTAGATTCTGTTTTTAGCTTATCTTGGTTTAATACATCATGCCCACCCTGTGCCTCTGGTCTGAATCCTTGCCCGACGTGATAGAAATGGGGTCTGATCATCCCAACCTTAATCAGGCCCTTCTTTGTCTCCCAATCCACAATAGTGGTGTATAACAAGACAGAAGAAAAAGCCAGACCCTCAGCTTGTGTTCCTTTCTGTTCACGATGACTGCTGTAATTTGCTGATCCATGAAGATCAGGATGGTGACCAAGAGAGCTGGCAGTGCACTTGCCAAGTAGATCCACCAAGGATTTTTCCCAAAGGGGAACACAAACCATCCTCGATCTAGGCGTGTGGGCTAGAAGTAGAATTCAGAAAGAGCATGTTATTTGTAGTCATGTTACCAGAACAGCTCACCCACTAAGGAAGTTTTGTGCTCTCTATACATGGCTCGGAACACATATTCCTGCCCTGGGCAGGAAGGCCATTTCTCTCTTGCTTTACTTTCAGATATGAAAAGCCCTGACTCAAACATTTCCCAAGGCAACCAATGAAGAATGGATCACTCCAAAGCAACACATTGTTCAGAGAGCCATATTTCATGTTGCCATCCAAGGTGAGAGATTCTGCTGCTCTGGGCAAAGGAGTCTGGGAGTCTTTTTTAGCCAAGGTGTATCATTCATTCATTTACCTTAAATTCTGTAGGCACTTGCAGTTTTGGAGTGTTCAGCCCAAACAAAACATCAAGACCAACAAACATTAGTATGGACATGAAGATAGAGAAGTCACTAATAAGTTTACGGAACTAGAAAGAAGGAGAGAGAACAGACATGTACACGGAGTAAGTAGCCATGTTAGAATGTTAGCTGGAGAAGGAAAGGACTTTAAGTAATGTTTTGGAGAGAAGCAGAACAGTCTTTTATCAACATTACTTTCAGTCCAGCACTGCTGGTATTTGCTACCACCTGAGTCCCCTCTGGCCTGGCTGTGGAATTAGAATGGTGGATTTCTTTTTACTCCCCTTCAGAGGATGAGGGCAAAGTGAAGGGGTGATCAAGGGAGCCACTGCCTCCTGGAAATGGCTCCAGAAATGCCACTACAGCCCAGAAAAGATCCACCTCTGCTGGTACAAGTTGCAGGGGAGGTGAGCCAGCTCCTCCCACTGTTCACAGGCCTGGCAGTCTTTGGACCCCTGGACTAGAATCAGTGCATCAGTCTCAAGCACTTCCCTCTCCCCCACCCCCCCAAGTAGTTCCTTGAGGCTGCAGAAGGTTGAAGGTATTAGAGATAGCAGGCCAAGGAAGAGAACATTGGAACAGAGAGAGGAAAGTATGTGTCAAAACCTAGATGGGCATCCAAACCTTAATGATATTGGGCACATGCAACTTGGGAGTATCCAGTCCAAAACAGACATCTATTCCACAGAAGAACAAGATGGAGAAGACAATGGAAAAATCAGCAATTAGGCCCCTGACCTAAACGTGGAGGGTTGGAAGGAAGAAAAATACAAGTTATGGGGCACTGTAGAACATTATTTTATGTCCTCTGGGAGTGGAGGATCATTCAGGAGGGACCTTTTTTGAACAGCTGGTTACTATTCGATTGATAAATCATCATCTGGGGAATCTTACCTTAGATGGGAAGTAGCGACTAAACTTGAACTTTTTCAGAGTCAGTGTCATGGAATACGTTCCAAAGAAGAGAATGAAGGACATGAGGGCCAAATCAGGGACAAATTTACAAGATGTCCCCACCAGACTTCCTCCATATTTCAGGCATTCCTTTCTGCTCAACTGAGTCCAGTCCAGAACTGTTATGTTCATAGGATTATACTTGAAGGATAAGAAAATAAACCATATTATTCAGGTACTGAACAATGAGGTTAATAAGTAAGCTAACTCCTCCACACAAAAGACATAAGCCTGCTAATTCTTTTAAAAATTGTACATATACCTGCATATTACATTAAAAAAAACAGCCAAAATCATAGCTGATGATACCATTGTTAGGATCAAGAGATATGCAAGCTTTCAAGTGTTTCCCATGAGTTTTTTTCCCCTCCAAAAAGGGGGAATGGGGAAGATAGGACATCTTTTAACTCTATATTTATCTATTTAAAGGTACCTATTTTGTAATTTTAAGATGTGATTATTGTAGCTCTGCAAATTTTTGTAGAATTCTTTTGACGAGAAGCAAAATTAATTTTCATACTCTCTGGAACAAATTGGACTCCTTTAAAGGGACTGTAGAATACAATTGACTTGAGTAATCTCGAAGTATTTTGGGGGTTCTAAGCCAAAGATCAAAGAGTAAATGCAAAAACAACCACCAACTGGGAGTCAAGATTCAGACTGGTAATTTGGAATTTATATACCCCCAGAACACCTTTATTTTCAAGACCCACTGGATTCAACGGCGTTGACTCCCAGCCCCTGATAAACATGCTAAGAATTTGAGCCCTGTGTATTTTCCCAAAGTCTCACGCTTGCCCGAAGACACCAGGTGGTTGGTATCAAATTTGAAAGGGGGAACTCATGATACCAGTCTTGATTGCAGGCCTTGATCAATTGATCTAAAGACCCCTGCAGATATGAATGCCATTATGAGTCTGAGGGGTCTCTCTTCGAGATAGTAAACCATGTGTGCTTGGCATGGCAGGGTATTCCCAAGGTTTAAATATGCTTATCCAGAACTGGACAAGAAACAGCACATTGCCATTAAATAGTCAGGACTGATCATGGGAGCAAGCAATAGTCCTCACAGCTCTAAGAGGTTTTAAGTGATGTTGCTTCAAGCCTCCTTGGGCTGGTTAGATCAAGATGGGCCAACATTTTTAGGCCCAGGACTAGTTTAGGCTGCTACCTACCACTGATGGGAAAAGAGAGGTAATTAGCTTCTGCTGTTGCGGCTAGATAACACATCTAAACAAAGATATACACAGTATTTTGCATTGGAGGGTGGGGAGAGAGAGGAAAAACTTACCATAGAAATGTTAGCGTTGTTTGGTACCAATGGAACTGAAGCATTGAAAAATGTTGCATTTGCTGCAGAAAAGGAATTTATAACGATTAAAAATACATATTAAGGAAAACTATTAATCCATAATACACAATCACATTACTGGCTCAAACCCTTTTGAAAAATTCTCTTTTTAGTGTCAAAAGAGAACCAGAATCCATGTTAGGCTATACATTTTAGAAGTGACCCATCAGGCTAATTTTGATTACCACCTCACCATCCTGAAGACCACTGCTTGCAAGAACTTACAGAACTGAATTTGGAATGCAATAAGAATTTTAAGAATTATCTCCCAACAGCTTGTAAATAAACAGCTGCCCTTATATGAATAGTTCAATAAGCTACACAGTTATTCAGATTCTATTTCCTGCAGGTACTTCTCCTAATTAACGTAAGATTTATTCTTTCAAATGGGATTTCAGAAAGTAGGGAGGAGGCATCCCTGATGCACAGAATTTGCTTTGGAGCACATCCTTATTGCTGGAGCCACAGCACATCTAAAAATTTGGTTTCCATGAGGAACTGAAATTGGAAATTGGAGAATTTACGTCCAACTGGAGGACAGACTCTACAGCTGGTGCAAGGCTAGAAGATGGGGTAGATCCTACCTACATATCACTTTCCTCGAAATGTTTTGGGTGACAACCAAAATCTACTGTGCAGTGATATAGGATCACTTCAATGGACCTAATGGTAGACGATCTAACCAGTCATGATCTCTCAGGAGGCTGTGGTAAGTAAATGGCAAGTGAGCTGGGTAACTCTGTGGTGCCACTGTGCTGGCACAAGGACCCCCTCCAGTCCTCATCATTGGCTGATGTGGTGGTATTTGTTGTTTTTAATGTGAACTAGATTACCTTGGCCTTGCTTACTTTCCATTGCCTGAAAATAGCCTCAGCTCAAAAGGCCTGGGGCTCCCTCTTGCCCAGTGTTGCTTTGAAATGATGGCAGAAAGTGGCAGGGCCAAGGCCGCATTCTTCTGATGAGATGGCCCACTGGCTTCCTCATGAATGAAGTTGTTGTAACTCTTCCCTCTGCCCCTAGCTCACAGAAATGTACACATCTGCTGGATTGTTGGATTTGGGGATTACTGAGCCCCACCAATTCATGACTAAGATGAAAGCAAAACTCCAAGGGGCATAGTCTGCCATCTTTGATTCTCTCTATCCTTTCCTAGAAAAAGATCAAGGATGGACCAAGCAGGGTGCATCTCATGAGACATGAATAGAAACACTGCATGAAATCATAGTACAGAATAGCTAAAAAAAAAAGCACAATTTTTATTGTTTTGAAATGCTGTTCCTGAGGAACTCTAAACAATCTGTTTCTGCAACAAGGAGTTAAATCAAAGATCCTGAGATGGTTGCCCTTGTCCTTCTCTCCTAGATCTCCTGTACCTGCCCCACACCATTCTTCCCTGTTGTGCTTCCTTGAGGTAGAGGGCCAAAGAGCAGCCCAGCCATGTGGCTATGTGTGGAATCACCCGAGGAACCTCCAAGTTCCTCCAGGTCACCCATCTGGGGCACAAGATATTGCAAAGACTTTAGCTGCTCCATGAGGACATTAGCTAATAGACGCAAAGGCACCAGCATCTTGAAGCCTCTCTTGGGAACGCTGCAAAGACATCTCTCTGACATCTTGAGGCTTATGGAATGAGCATGTGGACAAAGGAAAACCTTTGTATGGACCGTCTTTTATCAAACTACACAGGTTCTGACTTTCTGCAGAAAATTGTATTGGATTTCTCTTTTGGTAACCGTAAGCCAAGCTGTGGCACTGCATTGCATTACCGACTTTAATTAGGTTTCCAGTAGCAAAGAGTGTTCACAGAATTAATGAAGAAGCGATTGCTGGGTTAGAATAGGATTTCCTGCTTCAGAGGAAAAAATAGGAAGTATCAGACAAAGCAGATCATTGCTTGCTATTTGTTCCAGATTCCTCTATTTTCTCCCTACAACCAGTTTTTCCAGACATAAGGCGGCTTTCAATAACTTGTAGATAGTGTAAATGACTAGTTCTAGTATTGGATGTATGCTTTTTTTTAAAAGGCTGATTAAATTTTATGTAGGTTGCGTATACTGAAGTAGAAACAATAACTAAAACTAAGAGTATCAAATATTTAAAAATCTTAATATTTATAAAATGATACTCACTTGAGAACGAAACCAGCCAAATAGTGTGCAGCAGAGACAAATATGGTATAAATAAGTTACAGTAATCCAAAATGACAAAAATAAGAGTAATAAAAAATTAAGAGGACTTAAGAGACTATTATTGACACTCCCAGTGGCATCTGGAAGGTGAGGTCAAGAAAATAAAGAGCCCAACCCCTTTCATGACCCCTTGATGTCATAGATCAAGGGTTGTTTCTCAAATCGGCTTATTGACAGTGAAATGAGTGCTTGCTGAATGCAGTATTCAATATAAAACAGGTCATAGGGATTGCTAATATCAAGCATGTCTATCATATTGAGACAAACAAGGGTCCATTTAGATGACAATTTAGAATTCTCATTGGATTGCTAAATGAATGCTTTAGTTAACTTTGCCCTAGTTTGCACTTCTACTATAGACTCCATTTTGTGAGAAGAGATAATGAAGCAAGATTTCTCAAATTTCCTCCTTTGAAAGAGATTCACGAAACCAAGTTGTTTTCCTGATTGTCCTTGTGAGAGAGAACATGTACAAAATGGTGTATTTCAGATCTGGCATTCCGTTGATGTGGAAAATATGGAGGGTAAAATTTGAAAACATCATAGGGATTGCTGACCAGTGGCCGTTGTCAAGTTGAGACCAACAACATATTTCACCTACGCAGCATTTAGATCACAATTCTGAACTCAAAATGAATTGCTAATGTACTACTTTACTTAATTTGCCCTTGTTTGTACTTCTTTTTCTTCTGGTCACTCCGAAGGCAAAGAAACAAGTGGTCTTCCTGATTCTCCTTCCTGGGGAGAACATGAATCTACAGCTTTCAAATCTCAGCTTTCACTAACCTGGAAACTTGAATTCTGCATTCACAGGAATCGCTAACATAATGCCTCTGTATGATGCTGTGTCAAAGTAGACAAATGTCCTAGACTGCATTTACAATTCTGGACTCTCATTGCATTGCTCACATATTGCTGGAGTTCACCTTCCTCTTGTTTGCACTACTGATATAGACTGCAATTTGTGACATGCAATAACAAAGCAATGTTTCCCACAATTGTTCTTCAGATAACTCAGAAGACAAAGAGAGATTCATGAAACCGTTTTTCTTGATTCTCCTTGCTAGGGAGAACCTTCTCAGCTTTGCCTGTGATTCTGCATACTATTCATCATTTCCATAGACATGTGAGTCTGGTTAGTGATTTGAATAGGCACTCACTACATAAAGCTGAGAATCCCAAGAAGTCTCCTACCAAGAACCAATTCTTGAGAGGTTTTCCTGATTCTCTCACATAGAACATGAAACATCAATTGCTTTTTCAATCTGGTCTGACTGGGCTGGAAAATTGAGTTCGAAAATGGAATTCTGCATTCACTATAGTAGGCCTAGTAGGCATTGCTAACAGGCCTCTCTGTGATGTTTCACGAAAGAAGATGAGTGTCCTATACTGCATTTCGGTGTCAATTCTGAACTCGCCTGGGATTGCTAAAACAACTCTGAAGTTCAGTTTCCCTTACCTTGTCCTTTTGCTATGTATGCCATTTTGGGCAATATGTCAATATAGCGATTTTTCTGAATTTGTTCTTATTTCTGTAAAGTCAGAGAGGGATTCATGAAAAGACATGTTTTTCCTGATTCTCGTTTCCAAATAGAACATGAAGCACCAAAATCTGGTCTTTGACTAGACTGGAAATGTGAGTTCTAAAAGTTGAATTCTGCATTCCCTATAGTAGACCTGATAGGAATTGCTAACATGAGGCCTCTCCATGATGTTACACAAAAATATATGTGTCCTAGACTACATTTACATGTTAGCTTGAACTCGCATGGGGTTGCGAAAAATTGCTGTTCAGTTTCCCCTCCCTTGTCCTTTTGCTATGCACACCGTTTTGAGGAATATGTCAAAGTGATTTTTCTGAATTTGTTCTTTTGATTTCTGTAAAGACAGAAAGGGATTCATGAAAACACATGTTTTCCTGATTCTCCTTTCCAAATAGTACATGAATCATCAATTCATTTTCAAATCTGGTGTTTGACTGGGCTGGAAACGTGAGTTGTAAAAGAATTCTGCATTCACTACGGTATGCCTGATAGGAATTGCTAACATGAGGCCTTTCCATGTGGTTGTACAAAACTAGATGAATGTCCTAGACTGCATTTGGATGTCAATTCTGAACTCGCATGCAATGGCTAAAACAATGCTCTAGGTAACTTTCCCCTTGTTTGGCTATGCACAACATTTGGGCAATGTTGCTAAATAGCAATGTTTCTGAGGTTTTTTCTTTGGATTTCTCTTAGGACATTGAGATTCATGTAAAGATATGATATTGCTGATCCTTGATAGAATATGAATCACCAGCTGCTTTTCAACTCTGGTCTTTCACTGCACTGGAAAGTTGAGTGCTGAAAGTTGAATTCTGCATTCATTATACTACCCCTCTTAGGAGTTTTAGAACTCCTAAGAGGGGTATTATAACTCAGAACTCGCATGGAGTTGCTAAAACAACACTGTAAACCCTTGTTTGTACTTTTGGCTATGCACGGCATTTTCTGCAATGTGGCAAAAAAGTGTTTTTTTGTTGTTCTTTGGATTTCTCTTAAGACAGAGATTCATGAAAACATATGGTTTTCCTGATTCTCCTTCCTATATAGAATTTGAATCACCAGCTGCTTCTGAAATCTGATCTTTCAATGCACTGGAAACCTGAGTGCTGAAATTTGAATTCTCATAGGAATTCCTAACATGAAGCCTCTCTGTGATGTGGCATGATACTAGATGAGTGTCCTAGACTGCATTTACATGTCAATTCAGAACTCACAAGGGATTGCTAAAACCAGGCTGTAGTTAACTTTCCCCTTGTTTGGGCAATGTGGCAGTGATTTTTCTGAGACATTTTTCTTTGGATTTCTGTTAAGACAGAGATTCATGATATATGGTTTTCCTGATTCTCCTTTCCAAATAGAACATGAATCACCAATTGCTTTTCAAGTCTGGTCTTTCACTGCACTGGAAATGTAGTCTTTGTGCTGGAAACCTGAGTTCTAAAGGTTCAATTCAATTAATTTTATTACGGTCACTGACCAGCACAAGATGCAATTCAATAAAAATATGCACATTAGCCATTAGCCATAAAATATGAGCCATCTAAATTAAAATAATTTTAAATTTAAGTTTACAAGTTCTAATTAAGTGTTAAAATACGTTTGGATCACAATGTAAGTGAGCCCCTTAATCGTTCAAAAACAATCTTATTAATTTGCATTATCATGACTAATATTCTATCAGGTATAAGTGTCTATAAAAATATATGTAAAATATTAAAAGGAGTGATAAAAAGAGTAAAATATCATATATAAAATGTTCTAAAGGTTGAATTTTGCCATCACTCTAATAACAACTCATAGAAATTGCTAACATGAGGCCTCTCTATGATGGTGCACAAAACTACTGCATTTAGATGTCAATGCTGAACTCTCATGGGATTGATAAAATGCTTCAGTTTCCCCTTCTTTGTCCTTTTGCTATGACTCCATTTTGGGTAATGTGGCAAAATAGCGATTTTGCTGAGATTTGTTCTTTGGATTTCAGAGAGATTCATGAAAACATGCTTTTCCTGATTGTCCTTCTGAGATAGAGGATGAATCAGCAGCTGTTCAAGTCTGGTCTTTCACTGCACTGATAACGTGTGTTGAAGGTTGAATTCTGCATTCGCTATAATACGACTGATCAGAATTGCTGACCTCTCTATGATATTTCTTGTGGACTCTGTTAACTGTGGACTTCTGGTATGAGCCAGTTTGGTCTAGTTTTTAAGGCAATGGACTAGAAACCAGGAGACTGACCATTCTAGTCCTGTCTTAGGCATGAAAGCCAGCTGGGTGACCTTGGGCCAGTCAGTCTCTCAGGCCAACTCACCTCACAGGATTGTTGTCGTGGGGAAAATAGGAGGACGAAGGAGTATTGGGGATGTTCCCCATCTTGCGTTATTTAGAAAAATTATAAAGCAGGATAGAAAATGCACATGCAATAATAATATTTCTGAGAGTTGTTCTTTTGGTCACTGTGAAGACTAAGATAGATTCATAAAATGAATTTGTTTTCCTGATTCTCCTTGCTAAGGGCAATATGAATCAATACATATTTCTCAACCTGGGATCTTTAATGCTTACAGTTGGTTTCTCCATTGACTTTAATAGGCCTCAATGGGATTGCTTACATGAGGCCTCTCTGTGATGTCGTGTCAAACTAGTCAAGTGTCCTAGACTGCATTTATATGATATAGCCACTATTGGATTGATAAAGTAATACTGTATTTTCTCATTGTGTTTATTTCTGCTAAGTACTCCATTTTGTGACATGGTAATAGCGTGATGTTTCTGAGATTTGTTGTTTTAGTCTCTCTTACATAAAAGAGAGATTCATAAAGCTAATTTGTGGTCCTAAGTCTACTTACTAGAGAGAAGATGGATCAATGGTTCTTTTTCCAATCTGGTATTCCATCGACTTGGAAACTTGAACGTTTATAACTGTATTCTGTTTTCAATAGAAAACGCATCATAGCATTTTGCAATTATGGCTATTGGGTGGTTTGGTTTGTTTTTTAAAAAATAAAACAATAGTGCATCCCCTGCAACCTGACACATATTCAGACATTTAATGCATTTAAGAAACATTCACTATGGCCCAACAGGAGGTTTGATGCTTGGACATGGGCAATGCATCAGTCTTTCAGTGATTATCTGACACTTGCTGTGAATTGTGTCCAGTGAAGAAACATCCTGACACATTGTGTGGCTATTAAACTGAAGTTCTTTAGTCATGAAGAATAAAAAAAGCAACAATATTTGAAACTGGGTATGTTACCCCAAATGTCCATGAGCATGTGATTTGACCAATGTTATTTTAAAGGCAATTACTGTTTGTTTAATAAAAATCAGAACAGCCTTCAGGTTTCTCATTAAAAGGGTTCTGGCACCTTAAGTTTTCATTTCCTCTCCTTGTGATGTCTCTCTACTTTTGCTGGGCAGGAAGGAGAGCATGTAGAGAGGAGGCCCTGGTCATGAAACCAAACATTCAGTCCAGCAAATTTATGACACAACCTTAACAACAGAATGAACTCTTGTTATGCACTGACAAATATCTGTTTTTGCTGGCCTGAGCCACTTCTGATTTTAGACAGAACAAACGATTTCAGAAATCTTTGCAAGACCTTTTTAAAAAGTGCATGACAGTAAACGTGAACTGCTGAGGTCTGAGTTATAAAGGGCAAAGCAATGTCTTTGCAGTGGGGCACAGGATTTGCACTTACCTGCATCTGGAGCTGTGCATTCACATTTATACATCGTCACGTAGTCTGGGTTGTAGTCTGCATTGATAGGGTAGACCTTAAAGGCTCCAATCATTTTTTTGATGGCATCATAGATGAAGATGAAGCTAATCAGAGTGGAGAACCCCTCTTCAGTGAAGCGAGTGATGTATTTAATTATGAAGCTAGCGTCTGTAGCCACCAGAATAAGGCACTGGGCAGCCGAGTGCAAGCCAATCCAGAGGCGGAACTCCAGATAGTCAATACTGTTACCTCTGAGGTTGAGAACAGAAACACTCGGTTGATCACAACAGCAGGAACAGCAGCAGCAGCAATGTGTTACATTCTGACAGTGAAAAGTACAAAGATAGAAGCACACTGTTGACCCTGCCATAACTAATCTTTGGTACCTGCACAGACTTTCTGAAGCAGTTTAGATGGAGCATCACCTTTACCCTCATGGTAAGCCAGTCTGAAAGGGCAACCCAAGGAAGCATGTGGCTATTCAAGTAACTTGTTACAGGTAAGCAATTTGGTATTCTTCATACTCTTTGTGCATTGCACAAATGGGAGAAGGCAGTGGGCAGTGTCTTAGCAAAAGATGGAAGAGAGTGGGGCTCAGCCAAAAGAAGCATCTCCTGTGGATCTGATATTTAACTGGTAGTACTTAAATGTCGTCTGGTCCATACCACCATTTTGTAGATGACCTGAAAGAACATTTCTTGGGCAAATGCAGTGAAGGGGGAGCCTAGTACAGGTTGGGCAATATCACATGTTTTGAAGAACCACAAGAGGTCTGGAATGTTGGCTGATTTTTTGGGACTTGTTTGGACTTTTAGGGGCATTAACAACTGTCCTAAATTATGCTCCTCTCAGAACTCAAAGTTTTGCTGCCAATATTTGATCATTGTGCCACTGAAATTTGGAAGTGAGATCTCAGGGGCTGCTGATTAGGTGCTGACAGGATGTATTTGGCTTGTTGCCCAGTGGTACTCTAATTGATTGCCTTCATACATCAGCTGGATGAGATAAGCCTGCTGACTGAAAAGAAACAAATTCCTTAAACCAAATGCTAATTTTAAAAAAGCCACTGAAAGGCTTAGAACGGGTTGTTGAGGTTTTCCTACTAACAGATTAAGCTACTATTATACCTAATCATTTGGCCAGGTGAAGGGGTTGTATTTGATTGTCTCCTCTCACGTGCTTCATGCAAAATAGCCTGGGGGGAGGAAACCTGCCCGGACTTGTTTTCTCACTTCCTCTTTTTTTCTCTCTGCTGATATGTAGCCAAGCAAGGCTTGCTCCAAAAAGGGAGCTAAGTCCTTTAAATGTTTTGCTTTTGTTTTTGCTTTCTGTAAATAAATTATTTTTATAGAAATGCTTGGTGTGTGACTTTTTTGACCTCTCCTGGGCTAAAGGCTTTCCCAGCATCTGCCAACAGGTTATGTGCCCAGTAAACAACGCAGTAAAACCCAGAGAGAAAAGAGAGATCAGCTCCACACCTCATGCACAATTTAAAGGCAGGTAGCAAAGACCTGTGAAGATTTTCTTTGGAGCCACCTGGAGATTTTCCAGCAACTGCCGGTCTACAGGACAAAGAAGCCAGCTGAGGTGACTTGCAAAAGAAGGAAGAAGCCATGGCTACCTCCCAGCCCTCAGCGATGCCTCTGGAGCGCCTATCAGAGACCAACTATTTGAATTGGGCCCTGAAGATGGAGATGTATCTTCGCAGAGAGAATCTTTGGCCGCAAATTGGTGAGCAAACCCCCCAAAATCCCAGTACTGAATGGCTGAGACAGGATGAGCGGGCTAGAGCCACCATTATCCTGGGAGTTGAGGACAATCAGCTAGTCCACGTGCGAGGTATGCAGTCTGCAAAGCAACTTTGGGATGCTTTGAGAGACTTATATGTAAAGGTGTCCTGATTACCAGGAAACACACTGAGACAATGACTTGATCTCTAACATTTATTACTAGTACTTAACAGGAATCCTAACAAACTGAGGAAGCATGGGAAAACCCAGCCATATAAACCCCAAAGGTTAAGGCGGTCCCGATCTGTGTCTCTTTGAATGGCTGAACAGTTCCTCAGTGCTACGCATGCGCTTGACAGTCTGGGTGGGAGCCCCCTGCTCGCCATCCTTACTCATGACAAAAGGCAACAGCAGGGAGTAAAGTTACTCTGACGAAAAAGCTGTACAGAGCCTACCTTGCAGAAGGAGATAGCCTTCCTGAGCACCTGCATTATATTCAGCAGCTGTTTGTTGAGTTGCAGGAGAGAGGAATGGAATTTACACCTCTCACAAAATCCTATATCCTCCTGTCCTCACTGAATGCAACGTGGGACACGCTGATTTGTACCCTAGAGGCTATGCCTAAAGCAGACCTCACCCCATCATATGTTACGCAGCGCTTACTCACTGAATGGGAGAAGAGAGAGGAAAGATCCCCCCCATCTCTTCTGGAAAGCTGCAATACCAGAAAATGAGGGAAAAGAAGGGAAAGGAACCTGAGGCCACAGCGCTAGCAAGCCAGCGATGCTTCACTTGTGGTTCAGCTGGACATTTGCAAAGAGACTGTGCCATGAGACCCAAGAGTAGAAAGACAGAGCAGAAGAACACAAGGGCAACACAGAAGAAGGCTCTTCAGACAACCCAAATTGCACAGGTTGCTGAGAAGGGTAATTCTGATGTATGGGTGTTAGATTCTGGGGCCAGTTGTCATTTATGTAATTGTAAAAGCTCTTTTGTGTCACTGTCTAAAACTGAAAGACAAAGTGTATCTTTGGCTGATGGGTCTGTGACCAAAATTATGGGACAAGGTGACTTGTATTTATCCTGCTTAGGAGAAACTGTAAAAGGTGTGTTGTATGTGCCAAATTTACAATCAAACCTTTTATCTGTGGCACAATTGGCTGCAACAGGGTATATCATAACATTTAAGAAAAATGGTTGTGAGATACGTAAAAATGGGAGATTGTGTGCTACTGGTATGTTAAAAGACTCCTTGTACATTGTGCAAAATGCAAGGAAGCCAAGCTGCAAGGCTGCAGTTGGCAACACTCCATATCATGACCAATGTGTACACCTGATGCACAGGAGATTTGGTCATGCTAATTTCAAGTATATAGCACAAATGCCACAGCTGTGTGCTGACCTAAAGATAAAACCCTGTGATAAATACTTAGACTGTGTAGTTTGCAAAGAGTGCAAAACATTAAAAGCTCCTGTGAGTAAGCACAGTGACAGAGTTACAACTAGACCTTTGGAAATTGTACACTCTGACATTATTGGTCCTTTTGCTCCAAGTCTTGGACAAGCAAGGTATGCAATGACCATCATTGATGATTTCTCAAGATACACATTTATCTACATCTTAAAACATAAAGATGAGGCATTTGAGAAATTTAAAGGTTTTGTGACATGGGCAAATGGAAAATTCCCTAGGCCTGTATCTGCACTCCAATGTGATAGAGGAGGAGAATACCTTTCTCACAAATTCAGAAGGTTCCTAGTGGAAAAAGGGATAGAACAAATTCTTTCTAACCCGTACACCCCTCAGCAAAATGGTGTTGCTGAAAGAAAGGGCAGAACCTTGCAAAATGCGATGGAATGCATGTTAAAAGATTCACGATTATGTTTTAAGTTCTGGGGAGAGGCAATATCGACTGCCACTTATGTTCAGAACAGGTTGTATAACTCTGATTCAGGACACTCCATTCCATTTGTTTTATGGTGTGAAACCAAAGGTAAGCCATCTTAGAGTGTTTGGTAGCACTGCATGGGTTCACATTCCAAAACAGCAGAGAAGGAAAGGAGGCCCCACAACAAAGAAAGCCATCTTTGTTGGCTATGAACAAAGCCAGAGGAGCTACAGGTTCATAATGGGAGAGAAATTAATAATTAGCAAAAGCGCTTCTTTTGCTGAACAAAACTGGGGGAGATTAAATTCTAGCTCTCCAGTTGATCTGACCACCACAAGAGAACGATGGTGATCTTTTGCCTGATGAGGACATTAAACCAGAAAAGCAAACTGAAGATCTGTCTGATGAGATAGATGCTTCTCAGGAAAGTGATAGGAGTCAAAATTTAAGCCCTGTATTACCTCGCAGATCTCAGAGGAGTAATAAAGGCGTTCCTCCATCACGTTTTCAGGCTGAAACAGTAAAGGCTTTTCACATATTCACAGAACCTGAGTCTTTAGAACAAGTGAATGCTTTACCACCTGAGATTGCACAAAATTGGCATTCTGATGGCAAAATCCAAAAATACAAAGCAAGGTTGGTTGCAAAAGGGTTCACTCAAAGGAAAGATTTAGACTTTGACAAGACTTTTGCACCAGTTACTAAAGGTGAATCAATTAGATTACTGTTAAAAGTTGCTGCACTCAAGGGAATGTCAGTTAACCACTATGACATTCAAACTGCATTTCTCTATGGTGATTTAGACCACAGATTATACATGCAGCAACCGCCTGGCTATGAAAAAGGGGAGAATCTAGTCTGTGAACTGCAGAAGTCAATCTATGGGTTAAAACAAGCTGCTAGATCCTGGAACCAAAAATTAGATGAAAAACTGCAGAATTTTGGTTTTGAAAAAGGAAAAGCAGATCCCTGTGTATATATGAAGAAGGACAAACAAGGCTGTATGTATCTCTGCATTTATGTTGATGATTTGCTGCTGTTCACATCAACAGAAAAACAAAGGCTTGATTTTGAAGCCTGCATGAAAAGCCATTTCACATTAAAAAGCCTTGGAATTATAACAACCTAGGTTTGAAAAAAAAAAAACACAGGAAGAAGAATGGTAGCTTTCTGTTAAACCAAAGGGGAGATAATGGTAATGTGAATGGAAAGACATATAAAGTTGTCAGAGAAGATTGGTTATGCATCTTAATCTGTAGTGTAAAAAGGGGAGTGTTGAGGTTTTCCTACTAACAGATTAAGCTACTATTATACCTAATCATTTGGCCAGGTGAAGGGGTTGTATTTGATTGTCTCCTCTCATGTGCTTCATGCAAAATAGCCTGGGGGGAGGAAACCTGCCCGGACTTGTTTTCTCACTTCCTCCTTTTTTCTCTCTGCCGATATGTAGCCAAGCAAGGCTTGCTCCAAAAAGGGAGCTAAGTCCTTTAAATGTTTTGCTTTTGTTTTTGCTTTCTGTAAATAAATTATTTTTATAGAAATGCTTGGTGTGACTTTTTTGACCTCTCCTGGGCTAAAGGCTTTCCCAGCATCTGCCAACACAGGTTGTGCCCAGCTTGAAACTTCAAAGAATGTTCATCAAGGCACAAACAGTACCAAAACTCTTCTCTTTTCAGTTCAGTGATCAAACCAAAGTTAAGAGAGACATTCAATAAAAAGTGTTGTTTATTCGTTCAGTTGCTTCCGACTCTTCGTGACTTCATGGATCAGCCCACGCCAGAGCTTCTGGCCGGTCGTCAACACCCCCAGCTCCGCCAAGTCCATGGAATATCATCCATCCACCTTGCCCTTGGTCGGCCCCTCTTCCTTTTGCCTTCCACTCTCCCTAGCATCAGCATCTTCTCCAGGGTATCCTGTCTTCTCATTATGTGGCCAAAGTATTTCAGTTTGGCCTTTAATATCATTCCCTCAAGTGAGCAGTCTGGCTTTACTTCCTGGAGGATGGACTGGTTGGATCTTCTTGCAGTCCAAGGCACTCTCAGGATTTTCCTCACATAAAAAATGTAGATTGTGGGAAATCTGTACTTTTAAGGGAATTGTATTAGGAACATAGATACCACGAAACTCAGTTATGTGAAGGAAACAGAATCACAACTCAAACCAGCAAATGGGAATTACAACAGCAAGGAGAGGGTCCTCCTTCATTCACTTCTTAGCAAAGTTTTCTTTCCCCCTAGTATTCTTAAGCTTTCTCTGACTTAGTCATCTTAACAGCAGAGCAGTTGAAAGATGGCATGTTCTTCCAGTTCTGGAAGAGTTTATTCCCAAAACGACAAGCTTTGTTTTAAGGAAGATTGGTTACAGCTGGAAGCTGTATCAGAATGGCCTGGTTCTTTCTTTGAGAACTTGTTCACACTTTGCGTGGAACAAGCATCCCGTTTCCCATGGAATTACAACGTGATCCCTGTTGCAGTATTTGGGGTACTGATGGCTGTCTGTCTGTGATGTTCACAGGTAAATATGGTGGGCCTCCTAGGGCCTTCTAGAGTGTTGTTTTTTCCTGGCAGATACATAGCTGCTAAAACGTCATGCTTCTGGCTATATTCTAGGTCTACGGACAGCTTGAGAACAGCCTTTGAACGTTGGCCTCCCTGCTTGTTGATACGAACCAAGTTTTCCAAAGTGGAAAATTTGAATTCTGCAATGGAAAAATCTGAAAGGCTTGATAGGCTTTGACTATTGACAGGAGCATGAAAACCTCGGTGTGCAATTTTGACTCTGCCATATTCCACAAAGCCTTTGTCACAAAGCTCCTGCACACATTTGGCTGTTTTTGTTGAAGGGTGCCTGCGGGTGAAAGAAGTTCTCCCAGTGTGACTAAAGCAGAGAAGCCTTTCTTTTCATTTAATGCTCCTAACTCCACCCTGTCAATGCTTATAAAACTGGAAAATTTGCCTGAGCACGACTCAGAAGTAGTTACCTATAATATTTCATGCTGATTTTGAGCTTCCTATTTCAGTCAAAAAGAAAAGATAGGTTAGTTTTACTATACGTGTTCGCACTTATGTGTATTACATAAAAGCCTGACTTTTAACCTTTTTAACTCCAATATTATATATAACATTTGGGGAAAGAAAAAGTTAAAACCTTGAGGCCCAAGAAAATTCTGCCGTTGCAAAGTTTCTTCTAATTACATCCGGATGATGTCACCATATCTGCACACCTTAATAAAGCCTTTTAAAATAGTGATTATGGAGAGATTCTATCTCACTGCATCATTGCTGTATGCAATATCCTCATTCTTCCTTCTCCCCTCAGCCCAGGAAGGAGATGGAGAAGTAATTTCTCCATTATTTTTCTAAAATGGTAAAATCATCCCTGAGGCAGGTCTGAGTCCTGGACATGTCCATGAAGTTTTTGTAGCATGATAAAAAGTGGTTTACCACTGCATTCGTCCAGTATGTTTTTGATTTCCCAGTCCAGCGTGAACATCCTTGGAGTCACAGCAGGGCCAAAGGGGAGCGCCTGATACTGAGAAGAGGCAGGGAGGGATCAGCGATCATTGGGCCAGATGACAGCATGGAAGTAGCATCTCCTAGGCCTACCACTGCAAATCCTGGTCCATGAAGGAGACGAGTGTGTCTAGAATAAGGTGGATGCCATTGTCATTCTTGGATATTGTGAAGTATCAAGAGAAAAAACTGTCCAATCAATTCATCAATGGTGTCGGATTGATGGTTCCTTCATGACCAGGACCTTTATTACCTTGAGAAGGGTGGGAAATGGAGCCATAGATCGGAGTGGCACATTGAGCTCTGTGATGTAACTGTGCCCCTTCACCTTCAGACTGATCTGATGCCGATTATGAAGAAAGCACTGTTAGCAATGCCAGAAAGCTGGGGAAGGGAATGAGACGGCAAGTGAGCAAAGAGTTGACAACTGAAAGATGTCATCCAACTTGTGCAAAAAAGATCCTGGACTTTGCTGACTGAGAGAGAAATTAAAGTGAAGCAAGACCCGAGTGCTGCTGGCAGATTGAAGGGAGCCTGTTTCAGTACTTGAATCTATTCAGAGGTAAGTGTGCATAAAAGTATTTGTTTATGTAACTTCTGTTTTATTTATCCAACTTCTGGGATACCACTAAGCATTCCACAGCTTTTGTACTTGGTCTACAGTATCATCCCTTTTGTTACTAGAAAGCCCATTGAAAGTCCTCAACAGTTCTGTATTTCACCTTGATTTGAAGACGCAGTCTAAAACATGATGAGCGTGTTAACTTGTTGCATTACCATTCAACCAGCTTTTGCATGGAACACCTGAGCCAGCTGTTTTTTTCTCTTCAGATAAGGGGTCAAGCAATGCAGCTATTTTTTCCTACAGGACACACTGGTATCAAGCCATTCGTGCCTGGAATTGGAGATAAGCAGTTCTGGGGAGGGAGTAGAGTAGAACACTGCTAACGGAAACCAATTCCAGCCCTCTTATCTACTGGAGCCACTTGTCCTGCAATTTATCTTGAGAAGCCTCAGTTATGGTCAGTTTTGAAATGCCCCTTCCAAAATTTTCAAACAAAGATATGTGTGCAATATGTAATATTCTACAGAGGTTTCTCAACCTGTGGGAGATAGAAGATGACAATCTGTTCCAGGGCCCCTTAGTCACTTAACAAGAAGCAGGGACCATTGAGTGGAAATAAGTGTCTGTGGAAACAGCTGTAAGGCTGGACCATCAGCTTGGTGTCTTTTGCTTTATGGGTGGCTTGAAACTTCAGCCATTTGGAAAACTTGTTCTGTATAGGGCACAACATCCACAGTTGGAGAAAAAGTTTCTGAACATCCACCAATGAGTCAGGGAGGAAGAAGGAAATTTGGACTCTGAGCCTAATCCTGTGTTCCACAGGCGATTGGCTGGCAGGCCTAGTTATAGGAGCTGAAGAAGAAAAAGGAATCGGAAATAGTGATTCCAAAATTGGGGACAGGTGACTCAGGGCAATAAACAAAGGAGCAGAGGCTGATTTTGCTGACCTGTTGTGCTGTTGCAGATGGAATGAGTTGCAAAACTGAAGCTGGGATCAACCTTTTTGGAGTCAAGAGTGTGGGTTGAGTTCCATGGCTGGGCTGCTGACATGTGCAGTTTCTAAGGCATAGCTGGGTGCCACTGATTTTACAGTGGGACACAAATGAACAAAGGTGTAATGGTAGCCTTTAAGGCTGCTCTGGGATAGAAACTCTGACAGGGAAAGAGGTTCCCCTACTCCCAGATAGGGAATTCTGACTGCAGATGCAGGGTCCACCTGATGGCCTTTGCTGAGGAAAAGCAAACCCTATGAAATGCCCCTTCCTGAGAATAAACACCAGTAAGCATAAGGAAAGCTGACTGAGCGAAGGAAAGAGACAGAAATCCTGGAATTTCTTACAAGGTGCTGAGTGGGCTAATAAGAGGCAAGGAAGACAATACAGAATTGTGGTCAGTACTTGTGTGATGCCCAGAGACTAAAAGAATAATTCCCACTCTCCAATTGAAAGAGGCAACCGCCCCCCCGCCCTCAAATCAGCTAGACACAGATTTCTGAAGCAGTTCAACAGGCCTTCACTTACTTGCTGAAATCATAAAGCAGCTTTTCAAAGATGAGGATGGGCCCTGTGCTGCTCAGGATGATGAGGGGTTGCCCTGCCAACAAGCAGAATACGGAACCTGCAATTGCTGTTCCCAGGAAGCTCTCCATAACACCCTGGTGGGAGAAACACCTTCATTAGTACCATTTCAATCATTTTTAAAAGCAGGGGCACCATTTTAGCAAAATGAAGAGTACTAGAGTTAGGGTTAGGGTTAGGAAACTTTTTTTAATTAGGAAACTTTTTATTGAGTAAAAACCATTCTAGAACCAAAACGAATTGCCCATACGCAGATGAGCTAACTAAAGAAAACTACAGGAAACTCAGGAAAACTACAGGATAAATTAAAACAGTCAAATATGACACAAAGAACCAAAGACTAGGAAAAAGAAGCTTCGAAATATACACAAGGTAAGTAAAATGAAGCAGTTTCTTTAGCAGAATCCCTCTGGGCCCATGCTATAGAGTCCAGAAAACACATCAATAAAAACACTCCCCACTGACTGCCTCGTCCATTGATTTCATGGAACCCTCTCATCTGGCTCAGCCCACAGGCAACCGGTTTGGTCCCGCCAGGGCCACAGAGTCCACCCCCGTGACCAAGGCCACTGTGCCCTCTTGGCAAAGCAGAGGCAGTCGAACCGGATCCGCGTGAGGGTTAGGGTCTAACCCTAATCCTAACCCTTCTGTAGTCCACCATGTGTCTCCTCATCCTGCTTGTCCTCCAGGTAGTTTTGGACTTGTGGGGGGATGGCAGTGATGGCAGCGGTGGATTGCGGTGATGGCAGCAGCAGCAGCAGCAGGAGACAGCCAGGCAGAGTGAGGCACTGAGGGTTGCAGACGCGGTCGAGCGCGTCCTGATCCGCTTCAGCTGCCTCTGCCTTGCTGAGCAGGCCCAATGGCCTCGCTCAAGCTGGAGGACTCTGCGGCCCTGGCGGGAATGGACCCCTTGTTGGGAGGTTGGTTGAGCTGCGGGACAGACAGCGGGTGGGGGCTCCTCTTCCTCCTCATTGTGTTGCAGCTACCTGGGCAACAGACTTCCTCTCCGCAATGTGGACAGAGACACAGCAGTCACTGGGGCTTTTTCTGTTTTTATTGATGTATTTTCTTTTTCCTAGTCTTTGTTCCTTTGTATCATTTTCAACTGTTTTACTTTATGCAGTAGATTTAGGTTTGCTCATTCGTGTACGAGCAGTCTATTTTTGTCGCAGAACAGTTTTTAACAAATAAAAGGTTTCCTAATAAAAAAAAGTTTCCGAACCCAAACCCAAACCCAAACCCAAACCCTATGATCTTGGTCCCTCTGAACCATGAGTTGGATGGAGTCGGAGAGTTGGACAACATTCCGGTGGTGACGAATTGGGGGGTGGAAGGTGGGGGTTTTTGCAATATGTGGGTTGCTTTCATGTATCTTTTTAATAAGCCCAGATATCAGCTTTTAGTGACATCTGTGTAGGAGGATTTTATTTCAATAAAAAAAATAGTCTGCTTCCTAACCCTAACCCTAATGGTCATGGATTCTGGTGCCAAGGTGTTGCTTGGAGCCAGTTGTTCCCTAGGAAGAGACCCACTCCTCTTTCCATATCTATACACAGGGATGCCCCCAGCCCTACCGAGGCCCTCAGTCCTGCCTTGTGCTTCAAGCCTTCTTTTTACCCTGGGGGCAAGATGTGTGGCGAGGGGGCATTATTCTTGAGGTTGATGAGGGGCCCACAGCATCACCACCATGTTAGGAATTGCAGATGGACACAATTGAAACAACACAGATTCATTCAGTGTCTTCCTTCTCTGGGTTCTAAAAGATTGCCAGGGGACCAGTTGTCTGGTTCTTGTAATTTCCCAAGAACATTTGTTTCTAGCTGCACTGAATGGCAAGGTTTTGTTTTTCAACTCAATTGACTCCTCAAAGCAGATATGAAGTGTGTGCAGAAGCACCAAAGCCTCATTATTCCTAACTGCTCAGTCCTTGAGATGTCAAGGGCCAAAATCTTTTGAACTCTCTGAATACTACTGCAGCCTTGCCTGTTTGGGGGGCTACCTTTGGGCCCAAACTTGCCTGGTAGTTCTCAGTAGCCTCCCCCAACAAGCCACCAAATGTGATGGCATTGGCGATGCAGCCCAGGTAGATGAAGAGCATGGCAGAGATCGACTGAATGTGGAAGCCATCGTAGAAGTCACTGGGGAACCAGGGCAGTTTCCTCTTGAGATCCAAATACAGCCCTCCACAAAACCTGAAAAGGAAGCAGGGCTGGCTGGGCTCTCTTCACACTGAAGGGCATTCCCATTCTGTGCCCAGAGGAGTCCAATTTTTCTCTCTTAGCTTAGGTCTCTTTGGCAAGATTTTCTGAATCGGGAATCTATTCTACTGCTGCTTATGAAAACACCATTTCTACTCCTACCAATTTCACCAAGCACCCGTGTTACTGACCATCTTTTATTTGCCCTCCTGGATCTTGCCCTTCTAGGTGAGGAATGGCCTTTTTGAAGGCTCCTTATAAAAACAGAAATCTATGATACAGGAAACAAGATGCCAGAGAGAAAATGTCTCATGATGCCTGCTGACTCCTGGGCAACTTTCATGTCCCCTAGTGATGGCTGAACTGCCACAATTTGTGTCAAACACGTCAGAAGCAGGGATAGAACAGAAAAGAGTGAGGGACTGGAATCCTCACGTCCTTCTGTAAAGTAGGTCCCAAAGGGATGGCTTTACTCATTCAGGTTCCTGCATTGGCCAGACAATAAGAGCTGGGATAGAGTGAGGAGGGTTAAAAGTGCCTCTTCCTGGGTTTATGCTGCTCTTTTCTGACACAGATGGAGCAGATGGAATTTGAACACAGATCTGTAGGCCCATCCTTCTCCAGCAAATGGAGTAACTTCTTCAGTGCTTCCCTCTACCCCAACAGCAGATATTTTGCTTCCCTGCTGCCAGCTGATTGCATATTTCTCACCGTCCAGTCCAGACCAGCTCCTCTCCAATGTCATGGACAGTGGGCACTTCTCCACTGCCCCTGTCCCCACCACCGTCCCCACCTCCTGCTGCTCCACCAGCTGCACCATTCATCTGGGTTGCTTCACTCAGAGAAAACACAGATTTTCTAGGAAGAAGATGGCATGGAATATTAGTACATGAAGGGTGCAAATGGGTTCCTGTAATACAAGTCAGGGGTAGTCAAAGACAGATATTTGTTAGATTTATATCCTACTTTTCCTCTAAGAGCTCAAGTCAGCATACAGAAGCATTCTCTCCTCTTCCTACAGCCTCCACCCTGGGAGGTGGCCTGGAGAGAGGGACATGACAAGTCCCCCAGTGAGCTTCCATGGCTGAGGATGGACTAGAAACCTTTCTCCCTAAGCGCAATACCTCAAATTTCTCCCTGCTATGCTATGGCTTGATACATCACAAATTCAGCAAGCTAGATACATTTTTTACATTAAGATGGCATTCGTACGTAGTTCAGCTTCATATTTACCATGATTTATAGGTGTATGTATTTTGCTTGCTCATATTTTTAGAACTATGTAAAACACCAGGATTAATCCCAAGAGAGCTCCCACCCTCCTGATGTTAGGGAGGACAAGGTTCTCTTGGACAAAGGAAACTGGAGGCATCGAGTGCCCATTTACCTCTTCTCTGCAGAGGGCACTTTCTTGGGTGGCTCTATCCGAACGTTTGGATCCCACCCGCCCGGAGGAAGAACCGTGACTTCATCCAAAAACTCATCTAGTCCTGCTATCAGATCTTCTCTGTCTCTCGCTTTGTAGGCAACATCACTGAATAGCTGAACATAAAAAGGAAGAATCATCTGAATGTGTCATTAGCTAGGAAGCAGCAGTGAAGAAAAATGGAGAGAACAGCCAATCTCTTGTGAACAATCTCAGTTAGTTGCTGACTTGTTGTACTGTATTTAAGAGCAGCATTGAATGCATGGATGAGAAAACATTCAGGCTGATGCTCCAAATGACTAGAAGCTATGGCTGATATTTAAGCAAGGCAATACAATCACACCACTGAGTACTTAGGGTTAGGGTTAGCCAACCCATTTTGGTCCACCCATTTCTCACCTTCTTGTGCAAGATATTTAGTGGACTTTTGGGTTCAGTTATGCTGCATTGTGCTGTTGCAATTGGGGAGCCTCAGGAAAACATGGACAGGGAGGCAGATGGCAAAGGCTGGCCAAATCAACTTACATCATCTACCAGGAGGGTAGCAATGGCTCGGCCAATTTCATTGTAGGATTTTGCTTTTCCAGAGGGACCCAGGAGGATAAAGAGGAATCTGTAAAAAAAAACAAAACGGCATATATGAGCATTTGCAAGCCATCCCATTACTGTTCCCAGATAACAGGCTCCTGCAGGAGAGAAACATCTGTATGGCCCTTTCCGTAGCTAACAAAAGTATCACACTGTTGAGGCAGATAGATATGACTTGTCCCGCTATGACCATTTGCTAGAAATTTGCCCTGCTCTTTTCAGCTGAATAGGTGCAAGTCAACATCATGATAATTCACAAGCACAGTAGGCTAGACATTGATGCCATGATGCCACAAGGAATACATGCTGCTTCTCTCATCATGTCTGAAATATAATTTAAACAAAACAAAAATACTAGAGCGTCTGTGATCATTAGTTGAGTCTTCTGTTAAATTAGTGAATGAAACTTTAATAAAGGTTTGGAAGTTTGTAGGGGTTTATCCTCTATGCTACACAAAAATTAGCAAAGTTCAGAAGACTTTTAAAACAAGTGCTAATCCAGTATTTTTGGATTATATTGCATACAGTGGGATAAGACATAAAAGAATAATCCCGTTAGGGACCATTTTTCAGCAACTCCAAGTGAACTTGGATAGAAATATAGGAATAGAAATGAAATGGCAAATGTGGGATGCTAATCCACCCCAAGTGCTGTTCTTAGCCCTATTTCTCTCTCTTAAATTGGAAGAAGGCACAGATGGCTTCTGATCATCAACCTACCTGGTTGGAACTGGCACTTCTGTCACTCCACCCAACAGGCTGGACCGCATAAGCCGGACAAAGGCCACAAATGGTTTGTCCAGGAAATCCACTTCTCCCACCAGAACGTTTGAGGCTTCAGCGTTTTTTGGGATCTTCTTCATGAATTTGTTTCTGAGCTGGAGAGAAAAAAAATCTCTCAGAAGACCAGAAACGCTCCTCCTCTTCTGATTTGTCCTGACATGCACTCTTGGCCAGCACAATCCAGGGGACTTCTCTGTTGGGCTGCCTTTTTTTAATAAGTCCACAGGTGCACCACTTCATCATTTTCCCAGTCACTTGAATGTGAAAATATTTGGGTGAATGCAAATGTTGGACCAGGAGCAAGAAGACCCTGGTTCCAGTCCTCCCTCAGTTGCAGAAGCTGCTGGAGTGAATTTGGGTCGTTATCATTCTTCCTCTTGAATGAAATCAGATTGCACAGCAGCAGAACAAAGAACTACCATAAAACAGTAAAAGGTAAAAGAGCGCTTAGCTTCTAACAGTGCAAAAGTCCTTCCCTCAGCTAAAAACAGTAAAGAGCAGAGGATTCCTCTGAAGCTTCTGAAAGAAATGGTGGCCACCTTCTCTGTGGGCACAAAAACAGAAGGAGGGAGAGCAGCCCCAGGTGCCCAGCATCATCCGAAGTTCAGAGGACAGGTCAAGGTCGGCAGGAAGGCCTGCCCCAAGGCGAACTCAGAAACCTCCAAAGGAGAAGCAGCTGGCAGAGACTCCTACCTGGGCTGTGCTTGGAGTGTCCAGGATGTCATTCATGCTTCGGCTTTGTGCGTGGCCTAACGGAGGAAAAATGTGCAGAGAAAGCTAAGAGGAGCATTTTTTTATTTCTTCAGGTCTTGGGGAAAGCAGGTAACTTAGTCTAACCTGTGGCCCCTCCCCAATTTGGCAGCACCTACTGTTGATTCAGCCCATGGGTCAGGCAACTCAGGGCGGCTCTGCTGGGGAGGAGACTCAGCCCTCCTTGGCTGTGTGCTGGACTCTGAGTGAGTCACTCAAGAATGCCACTTCCCAACCAAAGGCCATGTTGGCAGAGGGATTCTGGGAACTGCAGTCCAAACACAGTTCCACAGATCACCAGCTCGAAGAAGGGCTGGAAGGGCTGACACCTCCATTGGTGTCCACTTGGTTCCGTGTTTGGGGGAAATAGATGTTTTTGGCTGGTCCTGACCACTATGGACACTTTTAAATGCACCTACTATATGCCTTAAAAATTCTAAATGGTTTCCCAGCCCCCAAAGTTCACCTACCTCTGCATTAAGCACTACCCTTACATTTGGTGTCATTTCACCTGCATCTGTTCACTATATTCAGTTATTCTATCAGGAGGTGAGGAAATGAATATGTGAAGAAAGTCCATCAAAAAGTGGGTGACACTTCCTCCTACAGCGTCTGATCTGTAATGGCAGGACTAACACGAAACTCACGTAATCGCCCATAACTTGAGTTCTGTCTTATTCTGAGATCTTCAGAAGAGCGGTAAAAGCCAGCTCCTTTAGCTGGACTCTGGACAGGGCTACGATCTGTTGGCAGATGGAAAAATAATGGAGATGAACCTGTCATAAAAATGGTGAGCTAGTGAAACTGTTCTTTAAGGAGAAACATTGGGCTTCTAGTACAAAGCAAGAACCCAGACCACAGGAGACACACTGTCACTGTTACTTGAGCAAGAGGGCAGAGTTTGGGAGAGGTGGACTGGAGACAGAATTGCCCACAATACTTTTTGCATGGGCACCAGATACAGGGGGACCAGAAGTGCACATACCAACGTCAGACTGACCACTGCAACCGGAACACTTGGCTCTTTGCCATCTTCTATTTCAGGGAACTTCTCAATGTCATATTGTAACTGAATAGATCATGTTCTGTGAATCTTCCCTTCTGCTCTTTTGGGAAGGACACACAAACATGTTTTAAAAAATTGTTTTTTTGTTTTTGTTTGAGTATTGATCAGAGCCACATCACCTCCCCCACTCCTGCTGTCCTTCAGGATCCTTTTGAGAGGATTTTGCAGCAGCAGAAGCAGCCCAGAATGTTGAATGAGCCCAAGACAATCCTCTAGCCTAGCTTTGCCAAAAATAGCACTCTTGAAATTTCACTCACTTATGCTTGAGACAGATTTGCTGATGTCTGCCAAGGATCGGTGGATGGATTTCTTCATCTGATGTCGGTGCTTCCTCAGGAGCACGTAGCTTATTTTCTCTCGCAGCTCTGGCTTTAGAAGGCCATTTTCTATTTGTTTTTCAATGACATTATCTGAGAGACAAAGATCATACTATTGATGATGTCCACCCGACATACTCTTGACCCCTTGAGTTTTCAGATGATGGGTCTAAAGGTAATACACTTAATTTTTTGCCCATTATTTTTCTTTGGGGAGATTGGAATGGAAATCAGAGGTGAAGACCTCTATAGGACAAATTTAACCCTTTCCCAGCTTTAATCCCACTCTAATGGGACCCCAGAGTCATCCTGAATTGCGTCTCATTGCATAAGGCGACAGCTGGCAGTTTCTGGGCAGCCCTTCCAGAAGGCACCTTGAAAGGCCATTTTGCCAGTGCCTCTCCAGGTGCCTTCTGGGAGGGCTGCCCAGGAACTACCAGCTGTCGCTTTATGCAATCGGTTCACCAAGATGTATTTCAGTCTTTGATCAGCATCAGGTAACATAAAAGCTACACATTTTTTTCAAAGACCTTCAGCTATAAAATTAGCCTTTACTTAAAAACTGCATAAAAAAGGAACTATTATATTAAATGATAATAGCATAAAATATTGACTATAAATGAACTCAAATCCATGAGAATAAAATCCATAAAGCACCATAGAATTGATTAAACTTGAAGTAATATCTAATGAGGGTACAATAGTAATTACATATTCTTTTATAGTGATATTCATTATTATGCAAGAAACTGTAAAAATGTGACTTTTAAAGCTACAGTTCTAAAAATACAGCTGTGGATTCTCTTTGGCCTGGTTAATGCTTACTGCTCATAGTCCCACCATTAGTTACGTTGCTATGCAGAACATGGCTATATTATAAGAAGTCATTACCCAGAAGTAGCAGGTGGGCATAAAATAGATCTTTACAGCCTGTTAAGCTTAAGAGTAATAGTGTGCTTTGAATGTCTCCATAGAATATACAGTAAAGAAGAATGTGGTTTCAACCTGTACATCACCATGGGGCACTGGTGTGCCATCTCCTTCCAGAACTGCTGATGGAGGGAGCTACAGTGAGCCAAAGTTAAATGCCAAAATTAAGAGCCTCTGGTTGTGTGAGATATATTGTAGGTGCTGCGAAATATACTTTAGCTTCATTAATAGGAAGAATATGAACTCTGGCAAGGTCATATTGTCCTCTACATCCGGTTTATGCTGCCTTGGGTGGCTCATATTGCAAAAGGTAAGTGGGAAGGAGGTAATCCAAGTACTGGAACATTCTTCAGTATGGCCCATTTCCATGGTTTGATATCCATTAACTAAGGTTAGAAATGCTGGTCCTGATGAAAAAGGGGATTGCCTTAATCACAAATGAACTACTGTATGGCCCATACCATGTTGACATTTCTTTGTTTCTGCACAGACCCGCTAGGTTACCATGGTAATTGAGTACTTTCTTAAGTATCGGCAGGGTGAAGAGGTCGAAAATTGTCAGTTTCGGTGTTAAAGCTGCATTGCCTGGGGGAGGAACTTGCCGGGACTTGTTTTAGTTTCGCTTTTGTAGCCTTCCAGCCCAATTGCAGCCCAGTCCTCTCTGAGTGCGTGTGAATGCACACCTTGTAAATATGTTTTTGTGCTTTCTGTAAATACATTTATTTTTATAAATTTTATTTCTATTGTGTGATTTTTCTGATCTCTTGGGCCAAATGCTTTCCAGCACTCTGACAGGTTATGGGCCCAGTAAGCAGCCCAGGGAAACCCCAGAGAGAGCAGAGAGATCACCTCCACACCTCAGGCACATTTAAAGGCAGGTAGCAAAGACCTGTGAAGATTTTTCTTTGGAGCCGCCTGAAGATTTTCCAGCAACTGCCGGTCTATGGGACAAAGAAGCCAGCTGAGGTGACTTGCAAGAGAAGGAAGAAGCCATGGCTACTTCCCAGCCCTCAGCAATGCCTCTTGAGTGCCTATCAGAGACCAACTACTTGAATTGGGCCCTGAAGATGGAAATGTATCTTCGCAGAGAGAATCTTTGGCTGCCAATTGGTGAGCAAACCCTCCAAAATCCCAGTGCTGAATGGCTTAGGCAGGATGAGTGGGCTAGAGCCACCATTATCCTGGGAGTTGAGGACAATCAGCTAGTCCACGTGTGAGGCATGCAGTCTGCAAAGCAACTTTGGGACGCTTTGAGAGACTTGTATGTAAAGGCAACAGCAGGGAGTAAAGTTACCCTGAAAAAAAAGCTGTACAAAGCCTACCTTGCAGAAGGAGATAGCCTTCCTGAGCACCTGCATTATATTCAGCAGCTGTTTGTTGAGTTGCAGGAGAGAGGAATGGAATTTACACCTCTCACAAAATCCTATATCCAACACTCCATATCATGACCAACTCTTGCCTTTCCCTTATTTACTCTTTGATTCAAAAATCGAGCTAGTGTGGTTCAGCAGATGTAAGAGATACACAGTACATGCAGGTAAGAAATATAAAGTATTTGCAGATGACTCATTGGTATTTATTGATATCTCTGAGACTTCTGTACCAAAATTAATGTACTGTACCCCAAATTAATCTCTGTGTGTCTAATAATTCTTTGTGGCCAGGAAGCTCTTCCAAATGCAACTGAGATTTCACTTACTGTAGTTAATAAACCCCAGCAAAGGATCACTACCTTGTTGTGGTGCTGGAGCTTGAGCACCTCAATGATGCCATGAGCTAAACCATGAAGGGCCACTCAAGATGGGAAGGTCATGACAGAGAGGTCAGACTAAATGCGATCCCTGGGGAAGGTAATGGCAACCCACCCCAGTATTCTTGCCGTGAAAACTAAATGGGTCAGTACAACCAGAGATATGTCAGTATACCATCGGAAGATGAGACCCCCAGGTCAGAAGATGGTCAAAATGCTACTAGGGAGGAACAGAGGATGAGTTCAACTAGCCCCAGACGTGATGACGCAGCTAGCTCAAAGCCGAAAGGACGGCTAGCGGCTGACGGTGCTGGTGGTGAACGGCAAATCTGATGTTCTAAGGATCAACACACCATTGGAACCTGGACTGTAAGATCTATGAGCCAGGGCAAATTGGATGTGGTTATTGGTGAGATGTCAGGTTAAAGATAGATATTCTGGGCGTCAGTGAACTGGAATGGACTGGAATGGGCCACTTCACATCAAATGACCACCAGATCTACTACTGTGGACAAGAGGACCACAGAAGAAATGGAGTAGCCTTCATAATTAATAGAATGAATGAATGAATGAATGAATGAATGAATGAATGAATAACTTTATTGGTTAGTCAAATGACCATATCAGAAAGTTGGGCATCAGCCGCTATAAAATATAAAATGTGATACCATAAAACAGCTAAAAACAGTAAAATTAACTAGAATATACTATGTTGAGATAAAATACGATAAAATACGGTAAGATAAAATAGGATGTGATAAAACAAGTGATAAAATATATAAAATACTTCATAATTAATAGAAAGAAGCTGAAGTAGATCAGTTCTATGAGGATCTGCAGCACCTACTGGACAATACACCAAAAAGAGATGTTATTTTCATTAGAGAAGACTGGAAAAAGAAAACCAAGAAGGCAAAATGGCTGTCTGCTGAGACACTAGAAGTAGCCCAAGAAAGAAGGAAAGCAAAAGGCAACAGTGATAGGGGGAGATATGCCCAATTAAATGCAAAATTCCAGAGGTTAGCCAGAAGAGATAAGGAATTATTTTTAAACAAGCAATGCGTGGAAGTGGAAGAAGACAATAGAATACGAAGGACAAGAGACCTCTTCCAGAAAATTAGAAACATCGGAGGCAAATTCCAGGCCAAAATGGGTATGATCAAAAATGAAGATGGCAAGGACCTAACAGAAGAAGAAGAGATCAAGAAAAGGTGGCAAGAATATACAGAAGACCTGTATAGGAAGGATAACAATATTGGGGATAGCTTTGACAATGTGGTCAGTGAGCTAGAGCCAGACATCCTGAAGAGTGAGGTTGAGTGGGCCTTAAGAAGCATTGCTAATAACAAGGCAGCTGGAGACAACGGCATCCCAGCTGAACTGTTCAAAATCTTGCAAGTCGATGCTGTCAAGGTAATGCATGCTATATGCCAGCAAATTTGGAAAACACAAGAATGGCCATCAGACTGGAAAAAATCAACTTATATTCCCATACCAAAAAAGGGAAACACTAAAGAATGTTCAAACTATCGAATAGTGGCACTCATTTCACATGCCAGTAAGGTAATGCTCAAGATCCTGCAAGGTAGACTTCAGCAATTCATGGAGCGAGAATTGCCAGATGTACAAGCTGGGTTTAGAAAAGGCAGAGGAACTAGGGACCAAATTGCCAATATCCGCTGGACAATGGAAAAAGCCAGGGAGTTTCAGAAAAACATCTATTTCTGTTTTATTGACTATTCTAAAGCCTTTGACTGTGTGGACCACAACAAATTGTGGCAAGTTCTTAGTGGTATGGGGATACCAAGTCATCTTGTATGCCTCCTGAGGAATCTGTATAATGACCAAGCAGCAACAATAAGAACAGACCACGAAACAACGGACTGGTTTAAGATTGGGAAAGGAGTACAGCGGGGTTGTATACTCTCACCCTACCTATTCAACTTGTATGCAGAACACATCATGCGACAAGCTGGGCTTGAGGAATCCAAGGCTGGAGTTAAAATCTCTGGAAGAAACATTAACAATCTCAGATATGCAGATGATACCACTTTGATGGCTGAAAGTGAAGAGGAACTGAGGAGCCTTATGATGAAGGTGAAAGAAGAAAGTGCAAAAGCTGGTTTGCAGCTAAACCTCAAAAAAACCAAGATTATGGCAACCAGCTTGATTGATAACTGGCAAATAGAGGGAGAAAATGTAGAAGCAGTGAAAGACTTTGTATTCCTAGGTGCAAAGATTACTGCAGATGCTGACTCCAGTCAGGAAATCAGAAGACGCTTAATCCTTGGGAGAAGAGCAATGACCAATCTCGATAAAATAGTTAAGAGCAGAGACCTCACACTGACAACAAAGGTCCGCATAGTTAAAGCAATGGTGTTTCCTGTAGTAACATATGGCTGTGAGAGCTGGACCATAAGGAAGGCTGAGAGAAGGAAGATCGATGCTTTTGAACTGTGGCGTTGGAGGAAAATTCTGGGAGTGCCTTGGACTGCAAGAAGATCAAACCAGTCCATATTGCAGGAAATAAAGCCAGACTGCTCACTTGAGGGAATGATATTAAAGGCAAAACTGAAATACTTTGGCCACATAATGAGAAGACAGGACACCCTGGAGAAGATGCTGATGCTAGGGAGAGTGGAGGGCAAAAGGAAGAGGGGCCGACCAAGGGCAAGATGGATGGATGATATTCTATGGACTCGACCTTGGGGGAGCTGGGGGTGGCAACGACCGACAGGAAGCTCTGGCGTGGGCTGGTCCATGAAGTCACGAAGAGTCGGAAGTGAGCGGACAAATAAACAAGTCTAATAAAGGTGTAAAGTTAACTTGGACAGAAGGCAGGTAGATCCTGGTGCAACATATCCCTCCTGCCTTGCTTCTCTCTCTTTAGCCTCTTTACATTCTGGAAGGAGGTCCAAAATCTGTGTTCACACCAGGTGTAAAGCTTGTGGAGCTTCTTCATCAGGTTAGATTTTTATACTTATATTCAACCAAATGTATATACATAATACCAAGTCAGACATGAATATAAGAGGTCATTAAAAGGACTAGATAGGATAAGCACTGTAGAGGCTGAGGCCATCATGCCCAACTCGGCCATCATAACCCTTCTGTCCTTTTCAGTCCCACCTATGATCATTAGAATGTATTAAAAGGTCCACAGTGTGATTACCGTGTAAGATGTGGATTGCCCCCCAATATGATCATGTAAGGCAGAAATGGGTTACTGATAAGGATGAGTAGCATTGGATGCTAGGAATTGGCTGCCCTGGAAGGGACTTTATAGGTCATTTGCTCCAACCACCTAAGAAGGTTGCGCATTTGGTAAACCCAGGTAAAGCTCCATATGCCCTGGATTAAACAGGATTTTAATGTCTTTGGAAGAAACTCATATGAATACATGGAGACTGATTGTGACAATCATCATTACAAGGATGCATGCAGTACAACATATCCAACACTCCTGACTTGTGTACATGAACAGGCCTTTACAGAGAGAACATTCCTACCACCTTAGACATAGTGTTCTTTCACATCCTGAGCTTCCAGTAAGACTGATGGAGAGTTATTTGCACTCTTACATCCACAGTGATGTTACTGTTTGAAAGCACTTTGGTGGGCCCTTTATTTTAGCGTAGCAGATTTTGGATGGGTTGAACCTTTAGTTTCAGATCTTTGCAGTTGCTTTGGATCTTCATTACCTTACCTATGATTTGTGGCAGAAAGTAACCATCAAGGTCTAATAGGATGGTTCCTGTTTGCAGGCAAGTGCGCAGTTCAAACAAGCTATGCAAAGTCAGAGTTGATACATGAGGTTTACTCCATCGCTCCCCTCCTTCTTCCACCTTCTCTTCAAACTTAATCCATCTGAAACAAAGATACATCCCTTTTGCATGTGTAATAGTATGTGGGAATGACCTTGGGAGACAGGAGGAAGAGCCACAGACTAGACAGCAGTAAGTTAAGAGGCAGCTGAGTCTGCAGAAGGAATGGGGATGAGGCAAACATCTCAGAAGGGACGCTTCCTAGTTTCTTGGGCTGTAAAGGTGAGGGGAACCCTGGGCCAAGTTGTTCTAAATAGATCTTGGTGCAACTGGAGCCGAACTAAAACAAACAGGTGCTTTATCCCAACTTTGTGACATCTAGTACATCAGGCAGTGGCTTGTCAATACCTTCTTCCAGAATGTTTTCTAATTCCAGCAAGCCTGACTCTGCTTAGTTTTTTCAAGGTTAACCAAGTTTGTTTAGGTTTTGCCAGATGTGCATGATACACCTTTCATAATTATGATGCAAATTAGTTATGCATAGCTGACAATGGGCTCTTCTTTTAGAAGAGACATCAGGGGACACCTTACCAGAGCTCCCCCCACCTTGCTCACCTAGAAATAAATAATTTGTAGGAGAGTGAGAAGCAAAACAAAAGTTAAATTCAGTTTTGATGGGAGAAAATGCCAAAGACAAAACAATACCCTGGAATTTCAGCCTTTCTCTTTACCTCCAGACATGGGAATGCTTATTTATTTATTTATTTATTTATTTATTTATTTATTTATTTATTTATTTATTTATTTATTTATTCAATTTGCGTAGCTGCCAGTGACTCTGGGCAGCTAGGGTTATATCCACGTTCCATCTGTATTTCAGCAAAAGCATTATTTATTTATTTGTTTATTCAAAAGATTTGCATGGCTGCCCACACATCTCTGATGGAGGGACATGGGAAGAGCCTCCCAAATCTTTACTCAGTGTTTGCTCAGTTGTTCATATTGGGCCCTGGTGAACAGACGAGGTGCAGAGTGCATCTTTTGTGGCATGGTCCTACCCACCCTCCACAACAGTGAGATTACATTAGACAAGGTCATTACGTGGCACACGCTGAAAACTACCATGAACAAGGAAGACAAATGAATTATTAAAAAATAAATCTAATTAGCTGCCTGACCTTACCATTTCATTTTTCTTTGGCAATAGCATAAGCACTCACAGTGTTTTGTTCTTCATAGCCAAGAGGTTTTGCTGGGATCAAAAGTGCTATCAGAGTCCCCAAATCCCTCCTTCCTCCCCCAATGCAGAGAGACTTAGTATATTAATGAAAAATAACTGGCTAATGCCTCTAGAGTCTCAGCTGATAGAGGAAATTCCATAAGGATTTGTATTTGTATTCTTCTACATGGTAGTGAACTCATAATTCAATAATGTAAGCACGTCTTAACATTTTCTTTAATACTTTGATTAAAGTTTGAGGATTTCAAAAGGGTTTGTTTTATACATTTGCAGTAAGAGAGCAAAGTTAATTCTTCATTTGCTGAGACCCAATAAAAAGGGAATGTCTTCTTATGTCTCAGCTGATCCAGAAGCGGGCAAATGGTTGGAAACATGCAAGGCAATATTGCCTGGGGTGTTAACTGCACTAGGGAGGGATGTGGATGGAACAATCTGTCACCTGGAAATTGGAACATCTCACAATTCCTGGTCAAATTCTCAGGTCAGCAGATTTGTCTCCCACTTTATATAGGCCTTCCAGATATTAAGGAAAGTGACTCTAAGTCACAAAATCACAGAATTATAGTCTTGGAAGAGCTGTCTAAACCAATGAGTTCAACCTCCTGCTCAGTGCAGGAATTGAAGCTAAGGCACCCTAGACAGATGGCTGTTCAAGTATATCAGTGAAGGAGATCCCTCTGCCTGTCTGGATGATTGGTTCTGTTGTTGAACTGCTCTTATGGCTGCAAAGTTTTACATTGGCAACTTGCTTGAGGTGATGATGAATGAAGACGTTTCTCCTAGGCATAGTTTTCCTTGACTTTGCCCATGCAGACACAATATTTTGTGAATTGCTGTTTGGGTGGAGTAAGGGGTCCACCATAGCCTCCACATGGTCATGTATCCTTGGGGCTGTGCCAGAGAGAAGAGGGGAAAATTTGCATTTAATATTGGAGCAGGGTTTCCTTCACCTCTGAACCAGTTTTCCAGGTGTACACTAGTCGCAACATAGGCACTAATGAGCACATCGCAAAAACTGAGGATAGCTTTCAAAGAGGCATTAGGGGCCACTGGCTAAGGTGATGGTCTCATCCCAACCTTTCCCACTGGCAAGACAGTTTTGGAAGGGCTTGTCCTCCAAAGCTGCTTGACTAGAGGCACCAGAAGCCTAAGAAGCACAAGAACAATATATGTGTACGCAGCAGGAACCAGAGCTTCTCCCATGCTCCTTTCTGCACCCTACCAGCCATGAGCTGAGCCTTCCGAAGCACCTGGAGCCAGGCGCCTGCCAAGTTTTCCTACCTGGCTGCCTCTTTCCACTCCATTTCTTTTCCATCCTGCTGGAGGGTGTCCATCTCAGTGAATAGTGCAGGGTTGGGGGGGTCATCATCTCCACCCAGGACGTACTGGAGGCGCTCAGCAGCAGGTGACACTGAACCAAGGATAAAAAATTGATTAAGGACAGGCAGAAACCTGCTCATGATTCCATATTTTCAACCCAGTTTTGAAGTTCTTGGGAAAGAAAGAGGTTTCTAGCGAGGGATTACCTAATATGCTGGAGTAATCCAAATGCTCCTTTTGGGTGGAAAAATGTTTTGTGTGCACTCTGAGACTTGTTCACCAGGATCTCTTGCAATGCTCCTAGCATACAAGACTCTGCCCTAGCATACCGCAGGGGTGTAAGGACCATCCACTCAACCTTTTATTACACTCCCTAAATAATACTAACATCACAAAATGTGTGGCCAGAATCTCCCTTGGGATCCAGAACCCCTGAAAACTTGCTTGTATTGACTTTCTTACTTGGGTCTTGTTGTTAAATGCCCTCCATACCCCAACTGCACAATTCATTCTTCCACCTCCCCCAATGAAAAGCTTGTTTAGAGGATAATACTGTTTAAGGTATAGCAGCTCATTAAAAACAATATGCCTATTCAGAGTCTGCCAGTGCAAAGAATATTATCCTTTCAGGCCAAACACTTTCCACAAAGAGGGCTTGTAATATAGAGCACGGGAGATGGTATAGCCAAGTGAAAGAAAGCTCTGTCCCTAGTCCAAAGGGTCACTGTCCCAAAGTCCATTGCTCAGGAAACAAATCCACACCCATGGCTTGGTGGGCTTGGCACTAAGTAGGAGGTGGCGCCGACAAGAGTTCAGCATCCCTTCCCAGGACACCTGCTGTCCAGAGAGAGGAGGAGACCAGCAATGGGTTCAACATTGCTACGTTGCTCTCCACACTTGTTTTCCTACCCATTGGCTATGCAGCCAGAGGGTATCAGGAAAGACCAGAGGCCCCCATGGGCTGGACTGCAGAGACTTCTCTATGGGTTTTTCTTCGTGCTCAAGCTGCAGAAGCAACTGAAGCATCTGGGACCATCTGCACAAGGCGGGCCAAGGGAGTTGTCTAGCCCTACAGCTTCTGGAATGGGCATTTGGTTCTCTGGCCTCATTTTTTTCAACTTCTTCTCTGCCAACAGTTGGGAATCAGAGATAGAAACATGGTTATCTTGGGGAACCTCACATTAGGCAAGGTTCACAGTTTTTGCTCTTCTCTCCATTCTCCCAGTAAATATTTATTTATTTATTTATCCAATTTTATCACGGTCCATCTCCCCCCAGAAGGGGGATTCTGGGTGGTTTACAATAAAACAAAGTTTAAAATTCAGTGCCAATTAAATACAATAAATACAGTATATAAGAAACAGTAAAAATATAAAACGTGATAAAATCCAGATGGCTAAGATTGCAACTCAACCCGTGAGTACAACAGGCCCTTCTAGGGTGCTAGCCATCCCCAAAGAAGACTGTTCCCCTTCCTGCCCCAGGCATGTTGACACAACCAGGTTTTTAGTTTTTTGTGGAAGTCCAGGAGCAAGGAGGCCTGTCTCACCTCTGAGAGCAAGATGTTCCAAAGGGCGGGGGCAACTGCAGAGAAGGCCCGCTTCCTGGACCCCGCCAAATGAAGTTCTCTTACAGACAGGGTCCATAACATGCCCTCTCTGCCTGACCGGGTGGGGCGGGTCGATGTTGTGGGGATGAGACGGTCCCTCAGGTAGCCTGGCCCCATGCCATATAGGGCTTTAAAGGTGATAACCAACACTTTGAACGGGACCTGGAAGCAGACTGATACCCAATGCAGCTCACACAGAAAGGTGCTACATGTGCTGACCTTGGGGCACCAAAAATTGTCCACGTGGCTGGGTTCTGGACCAGTTGTAGCTTCCAGATATTCTTCAAGGGTAGCCCCATGTACAGCACATTACAGTAGTCTATATGGGAGATGACCAGGGCATGAGTGACCATTTGAAGGGCCTCTCGATCCAGGAAAGGGTGTAACTGGCACACAACATGAAGTTGAACAAAGGCCCTCCTGGCCACAACTGCCACCTGCTCTTCGAGCAGGAGTCATGAGTCTAGGAGGACTCCCAGATTCCACACAGGGTCTGTCTGGGGCAGTGCAACCCCATCAAGAACCAAGGATGACAATTTCCCAGATACTGAGGAGCCATTAATCCACAGCCACTCCATCTTACCAGGGTTCAGCCGAAGCCTGTTGTTCCCCATCCAGGCCCACACAGCCCCCAGGAACCTGGAGAGGGTGGTCATGGCATCACTTACTTCACCTGGGATGGAGATGTATAATTGAGTATCATCAGCATACTGATGATACCTCATCCCATGGTGATGGATGATCTCGCTCAGCAGTTTCATGTAGATGTTAAAAAGGAGCGGGAAGAGTACTAAGCCCTGCGGCACCCACAAAGAAGGGGCCGTGGCCTGGATCTCTCGCTCCCTATCACCACCGATTGGGGCTGGCCCTGGAGGAAGGAGGTGAACCAGTGCAAAACTATGCCACCCACCCCCAACTCCCTGAGTCTTCCCAAAAGAATACCATGGTCGGTATTGAAAGCCACTGAGAGGTCAAGAAGGGGTCATCCCATAACTGGGCCTGAAACCTGACTGAAAGGGGTATGGATAATCTGTTTCATCCAGAACTCTCTGGAACTGCAATGCCACATTTTCTCAACCACCTTCCCCAAAAAGGGGAGGTGGGAGACTGGACGAAAATTGTCCAGTACAGTAGGGTCCAACGATGGCTTCTTGAGGACGGGGCGCACCAGCACCTCCTTAAAGACCGCCAGAAACACCCCCTCCCTCAAGGATGCATTTACCATCGCCTGGACCCAACCACACGTCCCCTCCTGAGCCGCCTTCACCAGCCAGGAGGGGCATGGATCTAATTGGCAAGTGGTGGTGTTTACAGTCCGGAGGATCCTGTCCACTTCCTTGGGCCCAACAGGATCAAACTGTTCCCAGATAACTGGGTAAGTACATTCCCCGGGCATCTCCACAGACGCTGTCCCACGCTTGGAGTCCAACGTGGAGCAGATCTGAGTGATGAGGTGAGGCCACTGTCTCTAGTCAGGTCCTGAATAATCTGGAACAGGGCCATGGCTGCCATGGTAGCCATGAACTCCCGGGCTGCTTCCGAGGCCCACCCCAGGGACGGCAGGTTGAAGTACCCCAGAACCATAAGCCTGGGGAACTTCACTGCCAGCCCTGAGATGGCTCCAGCAGCTCAGGCAGGGAGGTTGCTATGCAGCAGGGAGGCTGGTACAGGAGCACAACTCCCAACTGTTCTCAGGAGCCCAACTTGAGAAACAGGGTCTCACACCAGGCCACTTGTGGAGCAGTGCCCCTGAAGGCCACTAGAGATTCTCCAATCACGACAGCCACCCCTTCTCCACTGACCTCAGGTCTCGGCTGGTGCCATACTTGGAACCCGGCCAGGCATATCTCCGAAAGAGGGACACCTCCTTCCAGGCCCAGCCAGGTTTCGGTAATACATGCCAGGTCTGCTCCCTCTTCCATGAATAAATCACATATGAGGGGGGCTTTGTTGTACACTCTCATAAGAACTATAATGGGGCTTGAGAGGGGTCCAGGTAAGCAAACAGGGCACGTGCTGGGGTGGGGGTGTCAAAAAAGTCAATATGTGGATTGCAACCGTGGGATCACAGGGGTAGGCCTTCAATCCCACATTCGCAGCCCCCAGTCTTGATTTCTTTGACCCCTGTGGGCACACGTACAAGCAAGATTCTCAATTATTTCTTTCCGTTTATCTGTCCCCAAGTCTGGAAACCCCAATTCTGGAAAGGGCATTTGCGGCCACATTTTGCCAGGAACAAAATCGAAGTAGAAAGAGAGTGTTACTGCCAAAATAACCAGGGACAAAGCCAACAGGATGCACTTCTGTGCTCCCTTCGCATCTCTTGCATACCCCACTCCCTACGTGCTACACAGGCTGTGCAAGGACACAACACACAGCTCTTCGTAGCCACACGGAGGAGTCTCCCACGCTGCAGTGAAGTTTAGCCCAGCCAGTCTCCTTACAGGGAATTTAATTATACATTTCCCACACAAGCAACAGTGCAGCTGATTTTTCAAACCTCACATCTTTTCTTAGCCAATATCAAACTGACCAGAAAGCCCTTTTTTCTGTAGAATATTTTAATAAATTGCTATTTGTGTAGTGTAATTTTACCCGTCCCTATTCAGATGTGCATCCAATTACATTCAGTGAGATTTGTCCTCAGGTAACAGAGAGACTGAATTGTAGCACCGTCAGAATTAGGTGGCATTTGCTAGTTTGCAGCAAGTTCTGAAAGAAAGGCAAATGTTCCTTTGCTTCCCACTTTTTGACAACCGGCTCACAGTAGATAAACAAAGTGTAAAGAAAAACAAGGGCATACCTTTTCATCAAAATGTTACCAAAAGATACAGAAATCTCTCCATTGCATTCCTCACCATTGCTCAGGCAAGTGATAAACTCCTGAGATCCTGGAAAGGAAGAACCTGCCCCCAGCAGATGGGAGGCAATTGGGAAGGTTGTTAATTTATTTTATCAGTCACCTTGCCCTTGCACAAGATCATGTTTCCAGAAATACCAGGAAGAGGGATTAAAATGAGTGACCCCCAAAACATCCCCTTGGAGGGAGCCTTGCCAAGAAAGCAGATTTTGGTTGACAGAGCCCGAGATTTTTCAGGGAAGGGATTTGCACCAATCTGGGTGCCTACTGATCAATGTTTACTGCTACGCATTTTGAGTCCCAATATTTGGAACACATTTACAGAGTCTGTTATTATAATATTATATAGCAGGTCTTAGAGCCCAGCTTGTTGCCTTACGATGCTGCCAAAGGTCTGAAGACTTAGTCTTCAGTCTAACCCCAGGAGCCTGTCCTAACGTAAAAAACAAGATCCTTGGTCCCTTTCTTTTTCTTTCCTGGGGTTTCATCAATAATGGAATTATTGAAACATCTCATTTAAAACATCTCAGAAGAACTATCGACTGTTGCAGACTTCTTGAGAACTTCCATGAGCATCCACCCTGTCATTTGCATCATGATGTCTATACAAATGATGTGAATGATGCCATTTATTCAAATTACCTCATTGGATTAATTTTCATGATGTCATTAACCCATGACATCATTTTGACATCTAACAGGTTATGTTGACAAGGTCTTTTGGGGGCTAAATTCACACATTGTGCTAAGGCACTGTAGGAAAAAACCATTATGATTTAATGAATAAGCCATGGTTAACAAGATGTAGCAAGTGTAGTGACTTACCTCAGAACTATGTCTCTTGTCCTTCAAGTTATGTAGAAGTGAAAAGATTAATCAGCGCTCCACTGGAGTTGTTAACCTTTGACAGAAAAAAATTCTGGGACTTTGGCAGAGCCCTCTGATTTTTGGGGTCCAAGTGCAGGGATCTGGCAAATCCAGAAAGGCCCAGTGATCTTTGGTGAACTCAGAGGTCAAGCCAAAATGCTCCTTTTTCCAAGAGGGAGGGAAAGCAACACTGTGAAATGCTGGGATGTGTAGAAGAGGGAGAGGGGAAGCATCCTGCTTCCCAAAAGAAACCCATCAGTCCCAGGCTGTCCTGCCTGTTGGTAGGCTGATGCTGTTGAGTCCTTCCTCATTTCTCAGTCTAGAACTGAAGAGGGAGAGAGACTCGGGGAAGGATTCACCCAACTTGCTTGATGAGGCTGAAAGGATTGGGGCATTTTGCGGTTCAGTGTGTGGTGGAGACACAGCCCTTTATCTAGCATGTTGTAAGATCCAGGCTGCACTTTATGTTGCTTCTTTCAGCATCATGTGTAAAAGGTGAATGCTCTGGGGGCATTCATGGGGGAAGGGTGTCAAAAAAGTCAAGATGGCAGCTGTGACTGTCGAGTCCCTTTCTTACATGTGGTGCATGCAGGACACAGATAAAAAGGGGGCAAGACTTTGATCACCAGGAGCACCTTCCATCTTGACTTTTTTCATTCGTGGGTAGCAACTCAGTGAGATATTATAGGTGAATGAAAGCAGGACATGATTCAGGGTCTGAATACTTTTTCAACGCTAGCCACAGACTGACATGAACAGTCACTTGAAGTGGTCTAGGTTGCAATCTACGCTTCTTTTCTCTCTCTGCTCTTCACCTGCAAGAAATTAAGGGATGTATGAAACCTGGATGTGGCTGCAGCCTCCCACTCCCCTTCAGCTTCAGTGACTGTACCCAGCCACACCACCACTGGCTATTGCCCTGCAGGTTTCCTTTGGATTTACTTGTTAAAAATCAGAATGCCTGTTTTCAGAACTACATAACTTGTTCTTTGATGCTTACAGGGTGAGAACTGAACATTTTGCTGCCCGATGCAAAGAACAACGGTAACTTGTTTCCCTAACCTTGAGGGTGGGGCAACGGCATCCCATTCTCTCCAAGGCAGAGTGGTGTGCCCCTGCCTGGCAAGGGGATGATGGTGCTGCCTTTCTCCTCACCTTCATTGGGACCTGAGGACACTGCCTAATCGTGCCTAATGAGGGGACTGGCCCCATGCACGTTGAGCCGTTTGGAGGGGTGTGTGAGTCACAAGAATGAATGAACACTGAGTTGGCAAACAAATGTGCCCCGTGTTCATTACAATTGCTACTAGTTAACATGGGGGGTTTCCACCATAGTGGTCCCAGAAAACATAGGATGTTCATTGTATTTTAGCGTAATCTGATTAGCCTAACTAAGAGCATTAACACTGAACTGCCAGGACCAAGGAAATATTGGCAAAGGATTTCAGCACCTCCAACATTTGGTAAATTTCTGGAATATCAGAAGTTATTTGGGGCTAGGAAGGGTGATGTTCAGATGGCAAACACATACTATAGTGCTAAAGTATAAAGTAACCTGATCAGGTTACTGCCTTGATGGCCATTTTGGCTTGACCTGCCTTTGTATTTCACACCGGTGTAGCATAGACTGCAAGACCTGTTTCTAAACACGTTCAGTCATCTTCTGAAAGATAGGTAGACCTGTCTGTCTGTGTGCATGTATGCATGTATATGTATATGAAAGGAAAGAGATGTATTGCTTATTCTACCTCCAAATATTGCAGTGCTGTTTTGATTCCTTTGGAGGGAGTCACTACCACTTTGCTTACCCTGGAGCCATTTTATGTTCTTTTCAGCCTTGCTCTGCAGCTACTCACTTTCAGCATTGCTATTCCCTTCCAACTCTTAACTCTAATTTGAAAATCAGGGTGAAACTGAGTTGGCTCTTCTAGCCCAAGGGGCACCAAGACCAGCAAACCCATGTCCAAACAGGCTGGCAGACAGATCAGTAGGTGATCTATCCCCTTACCATGCAGCCCCCTCCTTTGCGTTGCCAGTCTTCCAGAAGACTAGCAAGCCCAGGTTTGGAAATTATCTGAGGAAAAGGAAGGATCTGCAGAAAGCAGGATGGAACAGCAATGTAATTTCTAAGCTCCTGATTCTGCAAAAGGAGGAGTCACTTGCTCCCTTCAGCGGCACAGCTTCAAGAGAGCACAGATGCCAACATGTCTGGCTGGAACTAGAACTGGGCCGGCCTTTCTAGGACAGAATTCCAGATAGAGTTGCAAGGATCTTTCAGACGAGGTCAATGTTCATCAATTTGTTTTTTCTCCCATGAAAATGAATTACTCTCCTTCTGCAAAATATGGATAAAATTTTCCCAGTTTCACATCAAAGAGTTTTGAAGTAAAATAACATGTTTATTAATTTTTAAATTTTTAGATTTTCCCACTTGTGAAATAGCAGCGGAGATGTTGTGACCTCGGAAGGTGTGGGGGGGTGAGAGATGTCACTTAGGGAACTACCAGATAGAAAAGAAAGGAGCCCACAACAGAGTGAGAGAGGAAGAAACTTAGGAAGGGCCTGGCCTAATTACTCAGGTGGTAAATAGGGAGCGTGGGAAATTGTCCTTTCAGACCTGTGAGACTCTGTTAACGCACCTAACAATAAAGTAGAAGCAGCTCATCTGGTCGTGTTTCCTGCCTGTCATGTTTACCTGGGAGGGCTGACGGATGTTCCTCCTTTCTAATCACGTTCACAAGATTAATTTATTGAACTTGTATTATTAGCTTTCTGTTTCTGCTATGAATGCTTACGAAGTCAACAAAACTGTCAGCCACTGAAGCACTTAGAAAACAAAGGCAGACATTTAAAAAGAAAAACAGGGTGGTTGCAAACAGTGAGTCATTTGCTAAGTGGACCTAAGTGGCCCTTCACAAGCTTCAGAGGGCAGGGAACCCCCCAGACTGAACTCTTGGACTTTCTTTACCGTTGCTCATTTCTTTCTGGTGCCAGTTAAACAGGGATCCTGTTTTGAGGAGGGTATCGGGGTCATACAAATCATTTAATTTCAGATACTCAGTTTAATTTGACTAACATATTAATTCATTAAAAATGCAAAGAATGAAAGAAGGCAAAACAGCTGCTGTAGCTGGAGGAAGATGGATAGCAAAAAACAACAGAAAAATTTGACCCAGTTAAATGCTGAGGTCCAGTGAAGATCAAGAAGAGAGAAGGAGCTTTAGGTAACCAAGCAATGCAAACAGATCAAGGTTAACAACTAAATTGGCAAGACAAGATATTTATTTAAGGAAGGAAAATAAATGGCAAACAAGGTGAAGATCTGCCAGAGAAAGAAGATACACAGACAAGATGGCATGAATCTGTGGAAGAATGGTACCAGAAAGAGCCCCAGATTAATGATACTTCTGGAATTTTGATCACCGAACTAGACCCAGACATTCTGGCAACTTAAATTAAATAGGCCTTACAAAACATTGTTAATCACAAAGCTGCGGGAGTTGATAAACTACTAGCAGGAAACTTGCACCCACTATCAAAATGCCTATTAACTAGGACTTTAAAAAGCTTAAAACTACTTTCAGGTATTAATCTGTTCATCCCAAGAATGCAAACAGCTGAACAGTGGAAACAGTGGAGTATTTCAGCCTATGTGGAAATGAGCTGAGGTTTACTTTGACCAAAGACAGTCAAGAGATGAGGGTAGGAGATGCTTCAGGACTGGAATTCAGTGCAAAGTTGGATGCTGTGGTTGCTTTCAGATGGACAATTTCTAGCACTTCCCATAAAAAGACTTCTGGGGTGCTTGGGGTGAGAGGGATTTAAAAAAAGTCAAGGTGGCAGCCACAACCACGTGATCAAATCCTGCCCTTTTTCATGTGTGTCACATGACAATCACACAATCAAAGCCACCATCTTGATTTTTTTGATCCCTTCACGGAGGCCCCTGCATCCGGGGTTGAATACATAGGAGCCTTATAGGTACAAAAGAATGTAGTCTGGAATTTCCCCACTCCAAATTCCATGAAGAAGGCAACGCATGCATACAAACTATGTGCATGCCCAGGTCACAGGCATTTGCAGGATATGGTAAAAAAAAAAGGTAAAGAATACAATGCCCATTAAACCAAACAGAGCTTTGATCATGGCCACCATCACTCTTTTGACCACATACTGCAGACACCCTGGTTACATGTTCTCCAACTATTATTCCTGAAATTGCTTTTTAAGTTCCAAGCAGGTGCATCTCTTGGGACCTGCCTTCCTCTCCCCCAATTCTTGGTTGCTTCTCTCCTTCATTCACATGATAAAACAGGCTTCAGCTGAGGAAAGTCTTGTATCCCAAGCATTACACAGGCCTTGATAGTGTCACAGGCTTTCAACACTAGCAGTTTCTGTATCACATATTAACAGGCATAAATAGACATGAACTGCATTTTAATGACTGATTAATGTGCTGTACCAACTGCATCTAGATTCTTCAACACAAACTAGAACAGTTAACAAGACAGCATATAAGACAGAAATACGTTTTACCTTCCCTTCATTTATAACTGTTAACCCTGGAAGACCGGTTCTCAAGGCAGTACATCCTTTTTATTCTTTTCTTTTTTTTCATTTGACTCATATTGTTGTTTTAAATTTAAAAAGGCTGTTGGTTTTAAAGAACATTTGGGGATCGCCAGAGTATGTGAAATCTCTGCTTAAATTCAAATGCAGGAAACACATTCCTGGTATTACAATATGATTCAATATGGATTCCAACTTCTACTTCCTTTATTGTGGAATTCTAATCAAGACTGGCTGTGCCAGAGCCCCCATTTATCCTACATAGTGTCACCTAAATGTCCCTCTTGTAGGCAGACAGTTGCATCACTTGCTAAAGAAGCAAAATCCGATTCCCTAGTGTAGGAGCGTCCCAAACCTTCAACAAGCCTCAGGCACACATAAACTAGAAATGCTCAAATGAAAATGGCTTTCTTACTGAAAATGCATGGAATGGTTTCTTACCTGGAAATGGTTGGAGCTTTCCCCCCATTTTTTCTGGTGGAAGCCGTTCACGGCACCACACGCAGCCTCTTCCCAGCTCCAAAGCCCCTAACTGAAGCTTCAGCCACAAAAATAATCCCTACCTTCTGCTTACTTGAATAACCAGATTATGGGGCATATCAAGCTCTCAGGATGTGAGATTACGAAATCGGTACAACTTCTGTGACAGGAGGTGGGCCTGTTGGTGGCCCTCTGCGGGAAGGAGCGGGAGTGCTCATGCTTAAAGTGGGTACATAACCCTTTCCCAGCTAGAGACATGGCATAGTGCTGCCTAGGTTGCAAAGTGAGGCACCCTGACCAATGCCGCAACAGTCTGATGACAAATGGTTAAAAGAATGGAACTAATTCAGTTATTTTTTTTATTATTTCAGGAAAATCAAGTTGAATCAACCCCTCTCCCAAAGGGCATGGAACTGGCACTGAACGACCCTGGTGCCAATGCTGCTTCTTTCATCTTCCTTGACGATACAGTGATAGCAATATCCGTCAAGGAAGATGAAACCAGCGAGGGGTTCTAAGGGAGCCAAAGTTTCCCCACTGAGTGGCTGGAGCCTGCCTGGGTTTATATAAAAATTATATAGGAAGGGAGGCAGGCTTGCTTCATATTGGTAAGAAATGCCGTGCCTGCAGAGGGCTTGGACGCAAGAGATGGCAGGCCAAGCAGCTGGCAGTTCTCAAATGCATGCTCTGCAATTCTAGTTATAGCCCCCCACCCCCAGCCACAATCAGACCTGCAAACTGTCTGATTCCTACATATTAGCCTTGCAAAGAGGAGAATCAGGAGAATCAGGAGGACTAGCTCTCCTTTAAGTCAGCCACTTGGCTGAGCAGCTCTTATGCTCCTGATGCAAAAGCCATGTCTCGGCTTCTGCGCCGCAAGGGCTTGTGATCACTGGGCATTGTGGATCGGGCTGGATCATGTGGTTAATCCCCAGCAGGTGCTGCAAAAGCCGTTTTCAGTCTATATTGAAGAGGAGGAGTCATCAAAGACCCCGAAAACCTGTGTGTGTTCCTGGGGCCGTGGTTGCCCATCCTGGTCTAGAAAATGGGCCCACAGCCTAGCGAGAAAGATGCTGAGAGGCAGGTCTGGCTCCAGAATCATTTTATTAGGGTATTTTCAAGAACAAGGTGGGCAGCGCTGTCTCACTGAGGAACAGTAGGAGTGCAGCATGGGATGAGTTCTTCCTCAAACGCTTTGCTTCTGGCTGCTGGGGGAAGCCCCCCAAAGGGAAAAGTACGGAATACTTTCCCCCCTTTGGAAAAGGATGGTTTAACTCTTGAAGTGTTCCTTTCTCCAGAGCAAGCGAATGCCGTGTCCCCATTCGCTCCTATGACACAAAAAGCAACGGACTGTGTTGCCAAAGGAAGCTGTTGCTTTTTAAGTTTGGGCAACCCAAGTAGCAAGTTCCAGAAGGCAGAACTATGCCCTCTGTGGGCAGGAGGAGGACTCCCCCCCGCCTGGCAAAGGATTGTGTAAAATCTCAGCAGAATGCCTTTCTGAGAGAACCATAGAAAGCAAGCAACTATTTTGGTATGCAAAATATTAAGCTTTTATAAGTAGCTTATGAACTAGGCTGTAGGGAACAATTCGGTCGGGCTGCAAAAAACCCCCCAGCCATCCCAAAAGCGAAAGCAGCCATTCCCTACCACATCCTAGGCCAATATCCAACAATTAAAATGATAAAACAGCAGTGTGGTTTTAATTTGTCTTACATCAGCTCTTCATTTCCTTCTAAAACAGACATTGCTATCTCCAGATGACCTTTTGACTCTAGCCTTTGAGGAAGGAGAGTACTCTGTCTCTTTTGTCCAAAAGGCTCTGTCCCTTGCCCTCCCCCAGGAAGTCAGGGTGATCTGGACTGAAAATCTAATCGGTAGAAGATGGAAAGTGGTCATGCCTGGTGTCTCTCTAACATGCTTATTTCTAGCCTTCTACATGGTGCAGAAGCACAAGGTAAACCCTTCTAAATGTGGTGGGATTCTGGCTCATTTTCAGTGCTCCATTTTCCTTCCTCCTGTACTCACTAGTCCTGCTGGCGTGGTCATTTCCCCTCCCATCCTCAGTCCACCTTCCTTCCTCTGGGTCCGACTGGATCTGCTGCTCGTAGGGCCTTTTGCATTCATCGTTTTTATCTCGGCTGGAGGAGGATCTCCTTTTGTGTCTTTTTTTCTGGTCGCTATGGGGCATCGGTACCCCAATGTAGATGGAATGGTAGTCTGCTGGAGGAGAAAGCCAACCAGTAAAAAGAGCAAAAGTGAAGGTTTCCCATTCATGAAAATCCTACATAGGATACACACTGTTTTAAAATAGAGAAATTTCTGTCCCCCAAGAGTTGGGTGGGTGGGTGGATGGAAGTCATGTAAAAGGGGCCATGGAATAATGTAACAATGGTATCTCTCTGCTCTTAGACTTTAAGGTAGGTGGGCTGTACATGCCATTCTGGTAGCTCCCATTCATGAAAGATATCTTGTAGGTACTCCTTCTGGCATGGCCAGTGGTTATGCCCCCTTTCTGGTTCCTTCAAAGTGCAGAATCATAAGGAATTAAGCAGTTAGATCCTGCAGTAGCTACACAGCTGCCCCTTGAAAGGAGCATATGGTGACAAATGTGTGAAAGGACTTTTTCTAGCTAAATGCTCTTTCAGCAGAGTCTGCAAACAATTTGGGACCACATCTTGGGCAAAGGAGGGAAGAATACTTTCCGAGCCATCCTTCTAGAACTGTGATTTACATGTAAATCTAAATCACATTTTACTCAGGAAAGTATGTGAGGGAAGTGAGGGACACATTTGATGCTCAAGGGATGTACCACATCAGAAGAAGTGGAAAAATCACCCTGCCACAGTGGAAGAAGGAAGCCTGAATCTAGGATAGAAGGACACGCACAGGTAAAATGTTCCCCTTACCTTCTTCTGCATTGTATCGCATTCTGGAGGTGCTGAGGCCTCTCCCACCCATGGTGTCATTCTCATCCATCATGGCCAGCCAGTAAATGCTATCACAGATTTGAAGATAATGAATGATTAAATGATAATGGAATTGCTAATATAGCTACTGAGAAATTGCTAATTCACCTCCCTAAAAGCAAAAAAAAAAATTATTTATGAAATAAGGAGCAATGAAAAAGCTTAATGAGAAATAATTGCTCAATACACCATTCCCTTCTGGGATAAGCAAGGTCCTGCAAAGTGAAGAAAATGAGTAATTAAGAATTCAAAGATATAAATAAGAAAAATTGTAATTGTATTTTAGGAAACTACATCAACACAACTGTGGGCTCTCACTCATCAACAGATGAGTGACTCAGGATGAATCTATGACCAAAAGGCCATACGAAGGGATGAATTTTCTTTCCCCATGTGCGGTCCCCTTCCTGCTACAGGGACGATGCTGGCAAACAGGTCTGTGCTGATTATAGTGTGCAGAGCCTGTTAAGGGCAAGAATTCCCTCCCCTCCCACCAAACATCACTATCTGGTTAGAAAACCTCATCCCTCACTCTCCTTATTATGGGAGGAGGTGAATGTTGATGGCTAGACTGTAATTTTGGCCCTCTATCAAAACTCGCTCAAGGTATGACCAGCACTTTGGGGGCTGGGGAGGAGCTCCACATTGTCTTCCCATGTGCCTCATCCCAGTTAAATGGGCTAAATTTTCTAAATTTAGTGCTAAATCCAGGTTTAAAAATAGCCTGACATGCTGTTAAGTGTGCAGGGTCCTACTTCACTACCCAACTCCCTATGTGCTGACAGCTCTTTGAACATGGAGTTAGCATTTCTGTGGAAGAGCATCAAACTTGTTCTTAAAAATAGCTTGACTAGCTATTTTTATAGCTTGAAAGGATCCCTCTTCCAAAAATGCACAGTTTAAGCCAAGACCATATTCCTCTCAGTGGTCCGTGTGCAGGATTTCTTGCTTTTGTTAAATTGGGAATGCATATTGGTTTCCTAGATGCCCTTTATGGGTGACTGGGAAAGATGTAGTTACTTTTTATGGCAGAAAAATCAATTTCTTCCAAAGTCACTTTGAAAGAGACCAACAGCTAAACCCAACGCCAGTCTTTCCCTCTGGCATCTACATGCTGTTTATTACTGCACACTGACAAAACTAAGAGAAAATGTCATATTATAGTTAGCTCAAGACTAGCTATTAAGGCTGCCACCAATGAACATGGTAAGTTGATTAATCATCTGCCTTTCCATCAGTTATACACGCTAACTTAAATTAAATGGGTGTAAGTCACAACTCAGTTGAACTAAAAAGATGCTGCAGTAGAGTTTCAGGATATAGTATATTAAGCATACTTTAAAAATGGAACAGGAATTCACATTATTTTTAAAAAATACTACAGATGAACACCTTCTTGCATCTATGATAATTTCCTGTTTTCAGAAATTTCTCTCTTTGAAGCATTCTTTTCTTCAACAGACCTACAAAGAATTCTGAATTCTCAATATACTTACAGTTGAACCTTCCCAGGAAGTGCTCCAGACTAAATTCAGGAGACTGGTCAGCATCTGGCCAGCTGCAGGCTTAGGATCCCACTGAGTCCTAGACAGCTGTAAGAGTGAGAAGAGGCCAGTGGAGCTACAGATACAGGGATGGTATTGACCCCCAAGGGCTGCATGTCATGATGTGGATTGATTCCTTCAGAGCAGCAAGGGATAGTGTCACGGGGTACAGATGGCACTCAGCGGAATCTGTTCAGGCAAATTCTGACCCATTTAAAACACAACCAACTTCAAGTAGCCAATCAGCCCCCGGGTGATGAAGATACTATACAGAATTTGTTTCTAGGTTTTGGACGAGGTAAGATTGTTGGCTGCAGGGATGAAAATGCCTTGGCAGAACCATTTCAGTCCCAGCTGAATGGTCTGAATGAGTAAAATTGATGGAGTCCTGGCAAACAGGCCTGGCCTCACAGGTCCCTCCATTATCACTGGTCTGAAAACATGCCGGGGAGATGGTTCCAACTTGAATGGAATCACCTATTATGATTTGAAATAATAATGCTATGTGTAGTGTTCTCAGGTAAATTCTTTAGCATACATTTTTTAGTTATAATCTTTCCCAATATCCTGTAAGTTATATATTATTAACCTACACCTGAGGCTGAGAGAGAGCAGGCAGCTTGCCAAGAAAATGAATAACGGAAGCAAAATTTGAACTGGGGATGGAGTCACTGAACCATTTAGATAAACCCTCTCCTAAAAAAGAAAGAGAAAAAAGTGACAAATGTTGATGAGGACTTAGGGCAAAGCCCACTAAGATAACTAGCCAAAATCCTGGTTTAAAATGGGCTTAGCTATGATGTCACTTGATGGTTCTCTCCACCAGCTTCCAGGGGCCTTTAGGCCCCTCTGTCCTCAGGGCTGCTGCCCCTCCAGGCAAGGGAGGAATCCTTTTCCACAGTTGCTTTTAAGAAGTAAAAAGGTCCTTAAGGTTTTAGAGGATTTCTAGCACTTTGCAAACCTGCGGAACTTCCTTGACAACAACAAAAAATGCCACTCTTTACTATTAGAACCTATTTGCCATTGTCTAGGCTGTGACTCTTCCTCCTGTCTCTCAAGGGTATTCTGACAACTTGTTACAGTGGGCCGCCCTGTGGGAGTATTCCACGCAGGAGGCAGGTGGAGGGAGAGCCGTGGAAGACAAGCTGTGGCAGAGCTGTCCTTTCTTCCCTTTCTAATAGGATAGGCTGCTCCTCTAGAAACGGCCATCTAAACCCCCCAAAGGTTGAGAGGACTGATGGCTTGTGGAGGCCTCTCGGCAGTCAGTCCGGCCATCCACAAGCGGATCTCAAAATTTTGGCTACATCCCTTGACTAAAAAACACTGGGGGATTTTTTTGGAGTCACGTGGTCAAGGTAAAACTATTTCCAGATATTATATGTCTGCTTAAAGTGGAAAATGACTTGATAGTCAATACAGGAGAACCAGATATGGGGTTCTTTTTCCTCCTTCATCAAACCCAAGAGAAACATTTCTGGTTTTGTTTTGTTTTTTGTATGTTCACTTTGAGAATCTTTTGTACAGTATTACATATTTGGACCCAAAACTTTTTAGCCTTCTCACAAGTCCACCAAAAGTGATAAAAAGTTCCTTCACCCTGTAAACATTTCCAACAGACATTCATTACACCATTATACACTTTTAACAACTTATCAGGGGTTAGATAGCAATGATATATCATTTTATAAAATTGTTCTTTTAGATTATAATTCAGCATAAATTTCAAATCTTTGTTCCATATATTTTCCCACTGATTAAACCTAAAACCAAACTTTCTTATACCTTGTAAGTCTTAAAAAAAGATCAAGCAAACTTTAAATCCTTGAAAAAAAAATCAAGTACATATTCTTAATTTCTCCAAACACATTCTTATACCTTATGAGTCTAAAAAAACAAGCAAACTTTAAATCCTTAAAGTACAATAAGAGTCCTACAAGCCTTCATATCGGTCATGAGTACGGATGGTGAGCAGGAGGAGGCCCCTATCCAGGGGGGAAAATGCATGTGTAGTTTAGAGGCTTTGAACTGTCATTCAAAGAAACCCAGAACAGACCCGCCTTGAGTTTTGGGGTTTATCTGTCTGGGCTTTCCCACGCTTCTTCAGTTTGGTAGGATTTTCTGTCTACTATAGCAGTTAAATAAAACACTAGAGACCTTCTCCTCATCTCGGCGTGGTCTTCGCTGAAGCCAGGACAATATCAATCCAAATACATATTCTTAATTTCTTATCCTACATCAAAATATACTAAAGCATTTACTTGCCTCCATCTTAGGCCTAAGGCGTTTTTCATAATAAAATTAAAATTAAGCAATCCAACTCCCCTCCTTAAATAAAAACAAATTTGCCAGTAGACAACCTCCCACTCATCATAGCTTCGTTCTCATAACAATCATTCAGGAAAACATCTTGGACAATGTCTTGCAATTTAAAGTTTAACTCCTTCACCAAACTGGGTTCATTGGCTGGCATTTCTTCAAAGAGAATTTTCCCTGTCAAGAAAAAAATCCTCCTTTTCTTCACCCCCCCCCCCGCAGAACATCTTCAGCCCCCTGCAGAGCGTCTTCAGCCAGTTGACATATTTCAGAACTGATATTTTCTACAATATCCCAAATATCTTGCATAATGGCTTGGTGAAAGTCATAGAAAATCTCTTTAAAATAAAAAGGGGCCCAGAGCGAGGCTGTGCAGAAACTTTCTTAAGGTCAACCATGTTTCAGGCAGTCAATAGGAGCTACTGAGTTAATGAAAGGCTTACAAAATTATTGAATAAAATTGCCAAAGAAAAAATATGCTAACCAACAACTACCAAGAGTGCACAGAAAAATAGAAAGTCAAAACAGCAAATTCAGTGTGTAGGAAGAAGTTAAGTCCTTCAAATTGAATACAAAGTTAGTAATGGGGAGTTGATTAATTATTCTCAGTCCATCTTAAAATTCAAGGGAAAGCCAAAAACTAAACAAAAGGTTTTTTAGAGTTAATCCAGAAATAGCAATAAGCATGAAAAGAATCCACTTTTTCTTGTTGTAAAAAACTTTTGTTGTAAAAAGGTAAGAAAGCTTAAAAATATAAATTGGGTGATTGAGAAGTGAGGAAGGCTCAACCTAGTGTCCATTAAGACTACAAATACAGGCTGGACATGGTGGTTTCCCTGCTTCCCATCATCTCTTACCAGGTCTTCACTGCTGCAATTCTCAGGCTTCAAGGCGACATCCTGGAGGAGAAATGGGATAATTCTGAGCTTTTTCTTGATTCATGAAAAAGCTCGGGGCTTCAGGTAAAAGCCTTAGTCCAAAAAAAAAAAAAAACCCGTGTTCTCTGTGAAGCCATTAGTGTACAGCTAGGACCACTGAATGGAGCAGAGCTTAACACAGCAGAGAAGCTGTGCACAGAAAAAGAATATTATCTAAAGTAGTTTTAATGAGCATGTTAGAGAAATACAGGTAATTGATCTTACACACTTAGCCCTCCCAAACATAAAGAATCACACACTTTGACAAAGCAGGTTTAAAAGTAAAAAGAGTCTTACTGATTTTATTCTTGGTTCCGTTACATTCACCTTTGGTGGACACATGAAGATTCTTTGCATTTTCTGTTCCCTAAACTTAATGAACTCTTAGCCCTCATAACTGCTAAGTGCTGCGTGCAGAAAATGGGAATTCTAGGCCCACCACAGGGAGCCCAGAGATGGAGGGAGAGCAGCATGCATGTTGCCTTCCTTCTGCCAGTGATGAAGAAGGAGGAAGTGAGAGAGAGGAAGGGTCTGTGGAGATGCCAAGGGAACATTCTTGCCCAGTTATCTGGGAACAGTTTGATCCTATTGGACCCGAGGAAGTGGACAGGGTCCTTTGGACTGCGAATGCCACCACCTGTCATTTAGATCCATGCCCCTCCTGGTTGGTGAAGGCAGCCCAAGAGGTGACATGTGGTTGGATCCAAGCGATGGTTAATACATCTTTGGGAGAGGGGGTGTTTCCAGCTGCCTTTAAGGAGGTGCTGGTGCACCCCCTCCACAAGAAGCCATCACTGGACCCAACTGTGTTGGACAATTTTCGTCCAGTCTCCCACCTCCCCTTTTTAGGGAAGGTGGTTGAGAAGGTGGTGGCATCACAGCTCCAGAGGGTTCTGGATGAAATGGATTATCTGGACCCTGTTCAGTCAGGTTTCAGGCCAGGATATGGGACAGAAACTGCATTGGCTGCACTTATGGATGATCTCTGGTGGGATGGAGGTAGTGCATCCATCCTGGCTCTTCTTGACCTATCAGTGGCTTTCGATACCATCGACCATGGTATCCTTTTGGGATGGCTCAGGGAGTCGGGGGTTGGCAGCGTGGTTCTGCGCTGGTTCACTTCATTCCTCCAGGGCTGGTCCCAATCGGTGGTGATAGGGAGCGAGAGATCCAACCCTCGGTGACTGCCCTTTCTCGGTGCCTGGCGGCTGTGGGGGCCTGGATGGGGAACAACAGGCTTCAGCTGAACCCTGGTAAGATGGAGTGGCTGTGGGTTGACGGCTCCTTGGTTTCTGGGAAGTTATCATCTTTAGTTCTGGATGGGGTGGCACTGCCCCAGACAGACCCAGTGTGTAATCTGGGGGTTCTTCTGGACTCATGACTCCTGCTTGCAGAGCAGGTGGCAGTCGTGGCCAGGAGGGACTTCGCTCACCTTTGGGTTGTTGCGCCAGTTGCACCTGTTCCTGGAGCTAGAGGCCCTCCGAATGGTCACTCATGCCCTCATCATCTCCCATATCGACTACTGCAATGTGCTCTACATGGGGCTACCCTTGAAGAGTATCTGGAAGCTTCCACTGGTCCAGAATGTAGCCGTGTGGGTTATTTTTGGTGCCCCTAGATTGGCACATATAACACATTTACTACCCGAGCTGCACTGGGTGCCAGTTTGCTTCCAGGTCTAATTCAAGGTGTTGGTTATCACCTTTAAAGCCCTACATGGCATGGGGCCAAGCTACCTGAGGGACCGTCTCATCCCCACAACATCGACCTGCCCCACCCGGTCAGGCAGAGAGGGCATGTTATGGACCCCGTCTATAAGAGAACTTCATCTGGCGGGATCCAGGAAGCGGGCCTTCTCTGCCCCCATCCTTTGGAACATCTTGCCCATAGAGTTGAGGCAGGCCCCTTCACTTCCAACCTTCAGGAGGGCCCTGAGAACTTGGTCCTGCTGTCTCACATGGGGCGGGAAGGTGGGCAACCATTCATGGGGTTGGCTCGTGCCTTAGACCCCCTCTCACCTGATCAGAATTTTTAACCTGTTTTATAGGATCTTAATTGTGTATTATTATAGTTTTAATTTTATTGTAAACCACCTAGAGTCCCTCTTTTGGGAGAGATGGGCAGTAGCAAAATTTGAATAATAAATAAATAAAGTGGGAATGACAATGAACAGCTTCCTTGCACATACATATGCTAAATGAGGCATGCTGATTTGTTAACATCTCCAGCAGTCAGATCTGTCCACAGAGCTCGTGGACAAGGCTGTTCAGTCGGCCATTGTCACGATCACCATTGCAATGCTTGTGACATCGCAACGGCTTGCATGACAATGCAGGGAAATGGGTACCGGGTGGATTAAGGGAAAAGGCAACTAGCTAACAAAAGAGAGCAACAGGTGCTGGCAACGAAGTATCAACTCTAGCCGGAGGCACAGAAGAGAGAGATACAATGTTGCAAAGACAAGACCAGACCACGAGGCGCGCCCAAGCTGTCAAAGAGATTACGAACCTGATCGCCCGGCAATGAACCATCACCGGCCAGGGAAGCAATTAAGGAAACGCCCGGAGCACAGGAGGGGCTCCACGACCCCTCACCTACCGGCAACAGAACCAACGGGGCTCGGGGCGCACCCGAAGTAAGAAGGGGTGGAGCGCTGAACGGCGCGGGCTATTTAAATCCCGTTCCGGCGCGCTCCACTCACTCTCAGCTTTTCTAAAAGGCATGCACTCTGTTCTATCAATAAAGCCAGAACCTAAGCCCACGCTAGCGTCTGTGTCTTTACTGGTTAGCAGGCAGAGCCTGACATAAAGCTGAGAGTCACCAAACCAAAGTCGCCAAGCTCCACCGGATGAAAATTTTTCCGCGGGAGAGACCAACTGGCGAAAAATGGAACCGGGGACAGCGATGGAGCCAGCACTTCGCACCAGAGGCATGAAGGACAGCCTGCAAGAGGCAGAGGCGACCCGACAGCTGCTGGAGGCGGCACACCTGAAAGGGGACACGGACACCCTCCCTGCCCACACCGCACCCCAGTTCCAGATCTGGAGCTCCAACCCAGACGGGAGAACCCCGACGGAAGATGAAGTCGGGGACCAGCAACTCCTCACTTGGGCCGGCGGAGCAGGACCCTGGACAGGAACACCCTACTCCACCTGGAGGTTCCGCTACCCCCAAACGCCCGCGCAGGAAGGCGCAAGACTACAGACCGGACAGCATCTGGCAGCACCAACGTCGGACGACCAGGGCACGCCAGACAGGGTCACGGCCCTGGAAGCCAAGGTACAAGACCTGGAACATATGCTCCAGTCCCTGGCAACGATCGTAGGTGAGCGCTCCAAGACTGAGGCGGCACAGGGGGCAAGAGGGGATCGAGGCACCATACCCACCCCGCCAACAACCCCGAGCGGAAGGGGCCAAGCACGAGACTCTGTCGCAGGGCTTCGTGGCCCCAGGCCAGTGGGAGCCATCCCTCACCACCCACAGGTAGGAGTCCCACAAATTGGGAGGTTCGCCAAAGACTTCCCCGTACAATTCGACGGGAACCCTACAAAACTGTCCTTCTTTCTAACAAATGCGAGGGACTACATGGCCCAATACGGCCATTGCTTCAGCACAGAAGCCGCTAAAATCTCGGCAGTGGCCACCAAGCTCCAAGACAGGGCTGCAGACTGGTACGTGCAGATGTCCGAGTCCGGAGCCCCAGCCTTGGCCAATTTCCACGACTTCCTAGCCAAGCTGAAGCATTACTTTGAGGACCCCCTGGCGAAGGAAAGGGCCAAGTGCACACTTCAAGCGCTGCGCCAGGGAAGAAAAACGGTGGCCGACTACGCCCTTGAGTTCAAGGTCCTTGCAGGCAAAATCACGGAATGGTCTGAGGCCACCCTGATCGACATGTTCAAGCGTGGCCTCAACTGGGAGGTGCTACAATGGGCACTCTACAGGGACGACCCAGCCTCCCTTCATGGGTGGATTTGCCTAGCCGGAAAAGCGGAGCACGCTCAGCACACATTCCTGCTCACAACCGCAGATGACAAAATCCCTCCCAGCACCAGAGGACCAGTCCCACAGTCAGACCCGACCTGGCACGCGGACCAACAATGAAGGCTTGCCCGCGGGCAGTGTACCAGGTGTGGGAAGATGGGCCACCGAGTGGCGGACTGTTCCAAAAACAGGACAACAGATCACCCGCCCAGACCCACACCGAAGATGCCGCACAAGCCATCCAACCCCCCCAGATGCCTGACAGGAGCGTTAGCAACCTGGGACGAGGACGTGGATGCCTACCTCGCAGGGGACGCAATCGATGCCCAAGAACAGCTGGCGGAAAACGCTCCCCACCTGCTCTAAGCAGCGCCGCTGGGCAGGTGGTGAAGAAGGGGCACAACAACCCCAGGGTGAGTGACGATTGCTCCATCCTGGCAGGGACAATTAAACTCTCTTATGGCCCTAGAGCCATTGCGGTCGAAGCTCTGGTGGATTCTGGGTGCTCTAGAAATCTGATCCACCCGGACATTGTCGCCGCACTAAAACTGCCCTGTTCCCTCCTCCCTAAACCGCTGGTGTTCCAACAACTAGACGGCTCTACAGCGGTGGGGGGGGGGGGGACCAGCCACCCAGAGGACCGGAAAGGTCACCCTTACAATGGGCACCCACAAGGAATCCATAAACTTTGTGGTAACCCAGATAGGGAAACCCATAGTAGTGCTGGGGATCCCCTGGCTAGCACGCCACAACCCACACATAGACTGGAGGACATGCTCCATCAAGTTCAAAGACGGGGTCTACCAGGCACCAACACTGGACAAACCACCTGCTTCGACGGTGGGGAGGGCAGAAGTCGTCGACCATACCCACGAACCCCCCCCCCCCGAAGGACTGCCGGAGTAATATGCAGACTTTGCAGATGTCTTTGGAGAAGAGGAGGTGGACCAATTACCCCCCCACCGCAAGACGGACTGCACAATTGAACTGCTCCCAGATGTCCCATTACCCAAGCCCAAGATCTACCCCATGACCCAGAGAGAATTAGCGGTGCTGCAGGAATTCTTGGACAAAAACCTCTCCAGGGGCTTCATAGAACCAGTGAACTCGCCAGTTGGAGCACCCGTCCTATTTCGGGAAAAGAAGGACGGCACCCTGAGACTATGCACCGATTACCACGGATTAAATTCCGCTTCCCTATCCAACAAATACCCCCTACACCTCGTAAAGGACATGCTAGCACACCTGTCAAAGGGAAGGGTGTTTTCCAAACTCGACCTCCACGAGGCATATTACAGAATCCACATCAGGGACGGGGACGAGTGGAAAATGGCATTCAACTGCCCCTTGGGCTCCTTCCAATACAAGGTACTGCCATTTGGTCTTGCGGGGGCCCCGGGGGTCTTCATGCAACTCATCAACGAGGTACTGCATGAACACCTATTCAAGGGTGTACTGGTTTACCTGGATGATGTCCTCATCTACACGAGGACGCAGAGGGAACACGAGAGGTTAGTGAGGCAAGTCCTCACTAAGCTCCGGAAAGCCAAACTCTACGCTAAGCTGTCCAAGTGCGAATTCCACAAGTCGCGCTTGGACTACCTAGGGTACAGAATCTCTGACAAAGGCGTAGAGATGGACCCCGCGAAGGTCCAGGCAGTTTTGAGCTGGGAACGCCCACGCACCAGGCGCCAGCTTCAAAGCTTCCTCGGGTTTGCGAATTTCTATAGGTCCTTCGTGAGGGGGTTCGCGGAAATCACCCTACCCTTAACCGATTTGCTCAAGACCAAAGGCGTCGGGGAGACGCACAAGGTAAAAAACCCGGGGGCCGTACTTAATTGGACTCCTGCCTGTCAAACTGCGTTTGACAGGCTGAAAGCACTGTTCACAGCGGAGCCAATTCTAGCTCACCCGGACCCCGAACGGCTTTTGTGGTGCAGGTGGACGCCTCTGACTTCTCAATAGGCGCCATCCAGCTGCAAAAGGATTCCGCTGGAATCCTGAAGCCATGCACCTATCTCTCGAGGAAATTCTCGGAGACAGAGAGGCGCTGGCACGTGTGGGAAAAGGAAGCATTTGCGGTTAAAGCAGCACTGGAGGCTTGGCATCACCTTTTGGAAGGGACGACTTGCCCGTTTGAGGTCTGGACAGACCACTGCAACCTCGAGGTGCTCCGTACGCCCCGGCGCCTCAGTCCCAAGCAAATACGCTGGGCTCAGTTCTTCAGCCAGTTCAAATTCCAGCTGAAGTTCATACCAGGAAAAAAGAACTTCCTGGCAGATGCACTCTCCCGACTGCCTCAGGATGTGGAGCCTATCTCCAACATCATAGGGACGGCGCTTTCCGATTCCCAGCTGGGTATGGCAGCGGTCACCCGGGGTTGCACTCGGGGACAGCCTGCCCCCCCTTGCAAACAACTACGATGCAACCTGCCCCTAGACATAGGCAACCTCAAATGCCAGGTGGGCTACGGGCAGATTTTATAACGGCATTAAAATCTGACCCCTGGTTCCTCACCAACCCCAACAAGGTCACTATGGACCAGGACCTCGCATGGGCGGAGGGAAGGTTATATGTACCCAACTCACAATGGCAGGTGATCCTCAACAGATCGCATGACAGCAAACAGGCTGGTCACTTCGGGTTCTTGAAAACCCTACACCTGACTCGGAGACAGTTTTGGTGGCCCTCACTGAGGAAGGACGTCAAGACGTATGTGGCGTCCTGCCCAGTGTGCGCTATGGCCAAGCGACCAGCTGGCAAACCCCGGGGGCTGCTGCAACCCGTGGCTGAACCCTCCCGCCCTTGGGATGAAATTTCAATGAACTTCATAGTCGACTTACCGCCCAGCCAAAAGAAAATGGTCATTTGGGTGGTAAAAGACTACTTTTCAAAACAAGCGCATTTTATCCCCTGCGCCTCGATCCCGTCAGCCCAACAGCTGGCGAAACTGTTCCTAGTCCACGTGTACCACCTACATGGCTGCCCCTCCCGCTTGATGACCGATAGGGGCACACAATTTACCTCGAGGTTTTGGCGGGCTTTTTTGAAACTGATAGGTACCCAGCAAGCCCTGTCAACCTCCTGGCATCCCCAGACGGACGGATCCACAGAGATCCTTAATGCCACACTGGAGCAATTCCTCTGCTCCTACATAAACTATCACCAAGACGACTGGGTGGACCTCCTCCCGTTTGCAGAGGTCGCATACAACAACGCGATACACCAAAGCACGGGAAAAAACCCCTTTGGGGTCGTGTCAGGTTGGGAGTTTGTCCCCATCCCTGAACTACCTCAGCCTCTGTCCCCAACAGTGGCCGCCTGTGATTGGGGTGAGAAACTCGCGGATTCCTGGCCGGTCATCAAGGACGCGCTTAAAGAGGCACAAATGGCGTACAAATTACAAGCGGACAAACACCAGCGCCAGCAACCAACATTTCAGGTGGGGGACATGGTCTATCTATCCACCAGATTCATAAAATCGCCGCAACTGTCGAAGAAGCTGGCCCCCAAGTTTATTGGACCATTCCAGGTGACACAAATCGTGAACCCAGTCACGGTGTGCTTGGACCTACCCCATAATTTAAAGAGACTGCACCCGGTATTTCACTGCAGCTTACTCAAGCTGGCAAGTGATCCCTCCCGGTGGCACCCACGCACGCCCCCCCCCCACCAGTGATGATAGACGGACAGCAACACTTTGAAGTAAAGGAGGTGCTTGACTCCTGTAAGCAGTGGGGCTCCCTCCAATACCTTGTAAAGTGGAAACACTTTCCACACCCTGAGTGGGTCGCTGCCCGTGACATCCAGGCCCCCGACCTGATCTGCACCTTCCATACCGCCTACCCCTCCAAACCCGTGGCTTAACCTTCTCAAAGGGGGGCAGTATGTCATGATCACCGTTGCGATGCTTGTGACATCGCAACAGCTCACGTGACAATGCAGGGAAATGGGTACCGGGTGGATTAAGGGAAAAGGCAACTAGCTAACAAAAGAGAGCAACAGGTGCTGGCAACAAAGTATCAACTCTAGCCGAGGTGCGGAAGAGAGAGATACAATGTTGCAAAGAAGGTAATTGACAAGACCAGACCACGAGGCGCGCCCAAGCTGTCAAAGAGATTACGAACCTGATCACCCGGCAATGAAGCAATTAAGGAAACGCCCGGAGCACAGGAGGGGCTCCACGACCCCTCACCTACCGGCAACGGAACCGACGGGGCTCGGGGCGCACCCGAAGTAAGAAGGGGTGGAGCGCTGAACGGCGCGGGCTATTTAAATCCTTCTGGCATACTCCACTCACTCTCAGCTTTTCTAAAAGGCATGCACTCTGTTCTATCAATAAAGCCAGAACCTAAGCCCATGCTAGCGTCTGTGTCTTTACTGGTTAGCAGGCAGAGCCTGACAGCCATGTTCCTCACGTGATCTCCTGCAGATCCTCTCTTAACATCCCACAGGAGCTAGATCCCAGCACAGGCCGGAGAACAGCTTCAGCCAAGCCCTTTTATTGGTCGACCTCCAAAGCCCAGGACTGGCCAGCCCAAGGTAAGAGGCTGCCTGGCCAACAGCCGGGCCTTTGACACAGTGGCACGGCATTTCCCCTACAACATCGGCATGGAGGACAGTTCAGGTAGGGAGGCCAATGTCTGCCATGAAGCCGCAGAGTATTCCATTGGCCTCCCTCCTCTTCCCCTGGACAGTATGATGGAAAGAACACGCACCCATACTCATCATGCAGTTCCCTTTGGCAGGGGTAAGTAACAGTACGCAAGTAAGAAAGAGGAAGCAAAATTTCCAAAAGTTTCCACTGCTTTATGCTTTTTTTTGTTTGTTTTTGTAACAAAAACAAGAAAAAGGAAATAAAAAGTTTCTACTGCTTTTTCCTCTCCAAGCAGTCCAATCTGGAGCTCTGGAGCTGGCTTCAGGTCCGAATGGGCAACCTTCAGTCAATGCATCATCTAATCCAGTGTTTCTCAAATTTGGCAACTTTAAGATGTGTGGACCTCAACTCCCAGAATTCCCCAGCCCGCAAGAATTCTGGGAATTGGTCCACACATCTTAAAGTTGCCAAGTTTGAGAAACACTGATTTAGTGGAAAAAATCTCAAATGGTACTCCTTCTGTCACTTTGCCTCAATATCTAGAGAAAGCTGTTGGGAACCCTGGCAGATATAACTATCTATTGCAAGTTTCATGATATTGCATGACTACAACTACATGTGAGGCCTTTCCGGAGGTCTTTCCAGCTCTATTCCCATTTCAAAAAAGAGGGTGCATCTCTCTCCTTCTCTTTAATGTTGATGTCAACTCTGGCACAAAGGTTCTGCCCCAAACTGAATTTTACTGTCTGATGTTGGTCAATAAACCCGTGTTAATGATGCAGTCAGAAGTCAGCCTTCAGCAGAGCCTGCAAGCCCTGGCAGCATTTTGGAATACAAAAAATTGGACATAAATTATTCAAAAATAAGTGTTCCTTTTCAGCCAAGAGGATGCCAACTGCTTTCACAACTAGGAAATAAATGTCATCCACATCCACAAGTCAAGGGCTTAATATTTTTCTCCCAGTCATCCATTGCTTGGAAGAAACAAAACAAAAGAAATCACAGTGTGAGCACCAAGCACTTCCAGCACCACAGTGTGATTTGTTGGCTGCATGGGCAATAATTTTATCCCAGCCGCTGTTAAGTTATTCAGGATGAAGGTGCTGAGTCTCCTGCTTTATAGACCTCAGCTCTGTGCTTATAAATATAAGAAAGCCTTGGGGGCAGCAGAGTCTAAGTTCTTATGAGTTACACTTGATGTTCCTCTGTATGTGCCTGATACTCTTCTACAGCTGGAACTTGGCCTTGCCTGCGTACAGGCTTGTATGAGAGCCCGCTGGCTAAAATATTGGCTAAAATCAGCTTCCTTAGATGGTTCTCTGGCCCAGTTAAATCTTTCCTTACAGTTACTTCATCTTGGAAGAAAAGTGTCACCTCAGAGCTGAATTACTCTAACCTTTCAGCTCAATCTCTGATGATATCAGGGCCTAAGAGGGCCATCCTAGCGAACAAAAAGTGAGTCTTTGATCTAGACTTAAAGTTTCATGCATACCACTGCGGCATTTTCTTCTATCAGTCATGGCACCCTGAATTATTGGTGCCCCTATTAACCTTCTACTTGACTGGTCTGATAAGAATCCTGTTTCTTAGCACACAACTATAACAGGATGGCCCTTTTCAATTATGGTTGCTGTATGAAGACTTGAGGTTAGACTGGCTAATTTATTCTGCCCAAATGGTCTGTAATTCTAACTTTTAAATCTGTGTGTATTTTAATGCACTTCAAGTTTGACTGAAAGTAAAAAAAAAATCTAAACATTAAAAAAATGTTCTGGAAAGTGAAATAGTCAATAAAATATTGAAGCATTTTTGGGACCTCACAGTTTTGGCTGAGTTGGTATTCCAACAGACATTGGGTGCTTGAACACTATCTCTCTCTCTCCACCCTGAAAGTTCTGTAATCTGGTCTAGAGGGACATTATTAAGATCTTCTGTCTATAGGACTCCTCTACAATAAGTCTTATTACGTTCCCTTCTTGTGTTCTTTCTCAAAGAGCCTTGACTGGAATCTTGTGCTTAAATTCCTTGACTTCAGGACATGTATGCAGTTCCCTCGTGTCTGGCTTATTCCTCTTACGCTGTCCCCTTCAGTCTTTGCATTCTACCCAGGAATTTTGTCCACCAGGTTTCTGGCCATATAGATTGGGACCGGAGAGAGGAATGCTGTCAAGCTCTTGGCCACCCCACCTCCACTTGCCAAGGTTTATTGAAGGAGGAAAAGAGAAGGTCATCGGAATCTCAGCCACTGAGAGGTTTTCCTTCAGAATCCAGGTTCCTGAGGAGGCACTTGAGCAGGCGGTACAATATAAGCTGGCTTCGTATGGACTCCCTCCCTATTCCAAGCCAAACAACTTGTCATCCAAAGAATAAGGGTCATGGAGTTCCAGAATGAACTTAATAGGCTCCCACAACATAACAGAATTTGGATATGGGAACCAGCAAGATATTTGCTAAACCTAACCTTCCCTAAGTTGAGAATCGCATTCTTCAAAGCCAGATTCAATATTCTTCCATCTGCACTACTCCAAGGCAGGTATAACAAAGTCCCCACAGCTGAGCATTTCTGCCCATGTGGTGAAGAGGAAGTAGAAACCATCTCACATGTACTGCTACACTGTAAATTTTATAGGGATATCAGGTCAATCTACATTTTACCCCTAATAGATAAATTCCCTGGGTATCCAGATAGTTTTTAAGTGAACTATCTACTTCAGGATTTAAAACCATACATTACATGTATAGTTGCTAAATACGGTGTTGCTGCAATGAAAATAAGACAAAACCAGACAAAGAATAACTCCCTACTTTAAAAACTTCTAATTTGAAATATTTTTATTAACAAATTGTCAGGGGATATATATTTTTACTTTTATTTTATAATTCTTAATGTTCTAGGCTCACCCCACTAAGGCAACAAATGTATTAATATAGTAATAGCAGAGAGAATGCTGTATTATTATGTGATATTAGTTTGTAGTATATTATTGTATTTCTTTGTTTTACTTTGCTTTTCTCCTTTTAAATTTTGCTGGTCATTGACCGAATAAATATGATTTGATTTGATTTGATTTGATTTGAGGTGGCACTTGCTTATTTTCTTGTTCAGGGCTCTTATTGGAGAAGGCTGATCTCTGAGCTGTCCAGCTGGTTGGGATAAGAATCTCTCTTTGGTTCTAAAGAGGAAAGAAAAAGAAAAGAAAGAGAAAGAAAGAGAGGGAAAGGAAAGGAAAGGAAGGAGAAAGTCTGCGCAGGCATGGGCGTCTGCAGGTGGAATAAAAAATACCAGGATGGTGCAAAGTTCTGCCTGGTTTTATGCGCATCACATATTGATCACACCCTGTGGACACTCCTATGTGGGCCTCACGTGCAAGAGGCCCCAACAACCCCTGGAGATACGGTAGCTACTGCCTTGATCATCTGCCCAGCCAGGCCTCTTCCTTCTTCATCAAGTGATGGCAAAGCATGCCTGCTGTGCTTCTCTCTTTCTTGGTGCCTTCAAGTCTTGACTCCTGGTGACTGCCTGGACGAGTCCCTGCAGTTTTCTGGGCAAGGTTTTTCAGAAGTGGTTTGCCATTGCCTCCTTCCTAGGGCTGAGGGGAAGTGACTGGCCCACGGTCACCCAGCTGGCTTTGTGCCTCAGGTGGGACTGGAACTCACAGTCTCCCAGTTTCTAGCCTGGTGCCTTCACCACTGCACCAAACTTAAATACTTAAGAAGTATTTGTAGCCAATTTGACAACCCTGATGCGCAATTTAACCCTGTCATATTAGATGAAGTCCGTTTCCCTGTAAATGTTAATTAAATGAAATATTCATCCAAGGTCACACATCCAAGTCATTTCAAGTATGGATGAGCTCTTGGAGGTAATGCTGGGATCCTCTTGTTCTGAAATGGGGGGTCATTTGCTTCGTCCTCACAATCCTTGCAAGGAAGGTCCTCCAGGTCAGGGGTGTTCACAGGGCACAGCTCCCAGGCAGTTGATGTTCCATCAAGACACAACTATTCTGCTTTCCTTGATGCTGACGTTCCATCAAGGCACAACGATTCTGCTTTCCTTGATGCTGACGTTCCATCAAGACACAACTATTCTGCTTTCTTCCTTTCCATCTCCAGCCTTCTGTAGAATCTGAGATACAAGGCAAAGTGCATATTTTCCATTCTGCCTTTTGGGTTTGCAAGAAAGACCTCTGCTCCTGTTTTGTGAGCACCCTGTTTAAAGAAGAAGATCCTGATTCATTTCTCTACATAATGGAGTTTCATAGTAGGCAGTAATTTAGTAACTGCGTATGTTACTAAAAGGTAGGAGCAAAGAGGAGTTTCTTATATGTCTAACTCAGGTCTTACTTTTTAAAACACAGAAGGTTAAGCACTTTTTAAAAAACATTCTGCCGATACAGCTCATTTGTTTCTATTTCTTTCCCAAAAGTGGGCTAGAGGCTGAGTGACTGTCAGTCCTGTGATGCCAATTTTTTGGGTGTGTGTGTGTTTGTTGGTATATTGTTTTCTGCTACAGAAATTAATGTTACCATGGTAATTGAGTACTTCCTTAAGTGTCAGCAGGGTGAAGAGGTCGAACTTAATTGTCTGCAGTTTGGGTGTTAATAGCTGCATTGCCTGGGGGAGGGCAGCTTTCCTGGACTTGTTTTCAGTTTCTGTTTCCTTTCTACTCACAGCCTCCTCTCGGTCCTCTCTGAGCACGTGTGAATGCACAGCTTGTAAAATATGTTTTTGTGCTTTCTGTAAATACATTTATTTTTATAGAAATGCGTGGTGTGTGTGATTTTTCTGATCTCTCGGGCCAAACGCTTTTCTAGCACTCTGACAGGGGGGAGCAAAGTGAGAGGGGAACGGGACAACTGTGCTGCATCGTCTTGTTCTCTGTCACTATTCCATCTTCTGGCCTGGACCTTCTAGTTTCAGAATGGCTGGATATTCTGATGCAATTGGTTCGCTTTGGGTTTAGCACAGTGTTCCAGTGCAGTCATCAGGGATTTTAAGCCACACCTTATGGCTCAGCTTGATGTAGGAACCAAGCCACTATGACTTGTTTCAACAAACCACAGTTAAAACAAACCATGCTTAGCACAGCACGCAAAAACAGATGTTTCCTCCAGGTTTTGCCTGCAATAAGAGAGAAATATTTTGCCTGTCAACATCTCCATGAGAGCTATTCAGAAATCAGCCTACTTCCTCCAGCCTCTTGAGTGTCCTCATTTCAGATGGAGGGTGGCTCATCCTCTGGATTCCTGCCCCTTGTTTGTGCAGAAGCAATTTCTGGGCGAGAGTTTTTTTCCACTAGACGGTAGCGCTTCTGGGAGCAGGGCTGCAACGGGGGGTGGGGTGGGGACGGGGACAAGCTGGGCATGTGCCTCGGGCGCTGAGCTGGGGGGTGGTGGTGCCAAAACGGGCGTGGAATCCATGTTTGCCCCGGGTGACAGTAACAAGAGACCTGGGAGTCCCAGGTCCGGGCGTCCCAGGCCAGGCCAGCCGCCTCAGACTGTGGCGGCGCCGCTGAACGAGATCAAAACCGCCCAAGGAAGTCTTGCTCTGGGTCTGCATTCCTCAATTGCGGTTTCCGTTTGCGACCACACGGGGGTGCTACAGCCACACAACTGGCTTTCCCCCTTCCCACCAGGAGAAGTAGCCCCTCGGGGGTGCTGGTTTCCGCGACGGAGAAGGAGCAAGGCCGCCACCGAGCCGGCGCCCGCACAGCTGCCGCCGGGCGTCCTCCCAGGCCCGGCCCCGGCGGCTGGGCGATGCGGGGGGGCCCTCAGGAGAGCCGTGGGCGGCCCAGGAGTCCAGGAGGAAGAGCCTCCTTTCCCAGAGGGGAACAGGGATGCCCGGCGGGTCAGGGCGGCGGCCTCCCCCGCCGATGCCCCGGAGCCTCCGGCTGGGCTGCGCGCAACGCGAGCTGCGGCGGGTTGCAGGCCCCGCCCGGGGAGCGTCGCGAGGCCAGAGGCTCCGTCTTCGCCCCGGCTTCCTGAAGGGACGCCCGGGCAGCCCGGGCCGCTGACAGCGAGCGGGACGACGCGCCCCCGGGTGGCGGCGGGGGCTGCGCTCAGACGGAGCGGAGCGGAGCAAGGGAGGCGCGGGCAGGTGCCGGTTGCCGCCTCTCGGGGCTGCTCGGCGGAGGGACCCTCCCCCTCCGATAGGCTCTGCCCGTCGGCCAGGCCAGGCCAGGCCAGCTAGCGGGGCCCAGGCGGCTGGCCTTTCCTGCCGGGGCACCGACCTCTGGCGCAGCATCGGCGCGGCCCTGCCTTGCCGGCCCTTGAGAAAGCTCTGAACACGCGGCCTGGGTGATTGCGGGGACAGAGCTGGGGGCTGTTGCCTCCGGGTGAGGTTACCTTTTGGGACTGTTTCTATTCTTCTTTGCATGTATTCAGTCACATGGAGTTGGAGTTGCCTAGAACATTGCTTGTTAAATCATCCATCCATCCATCCAGGAATATTAAGTTTGTGGACACAGAGAGAAAGCAAGCAAACTCGCTAGAGGACAGTATCGGGATTCAAGAGGATCTTGACAACTGGAACAATAGGCACAGGATTTTTGCATTGAACAGGCGGTTGGACCAGTTCTCCACAGACACTTTCAAAGCAGACATTCTATAATCCTATGAAATGGCTTTATTCAAGGCTTGAGTTTATGGCTGCTTTAATTGAGCACTGCAGTAGCTTTTTTATAGTTATTTCCTACCGTTAGTTGTTCAATGATTTGTTTACTTACTGTATTTATTAATTTAACGACATTAATGAATGCTTATGCTTTCATTGCAGGAAATGGATCAAGCCTTAGAGAAGCTGTGTTCTGGCAGCCCTCAAATTCTGCCAAGGGAAAGGTTAACTGGGCATGTTTCCCAGGCTGTGGCTGGTCCTGATGCTCAGTGAGAAGGGAGGGGGGCATGGAGGGAAGAGAGCTGTTTCTGATCCCGGCCTCCTTATGGAGTCCACCAGTACTTTGGCAGCAGGGAGGGCTTAGATGCTCAGCCAGGAGCCAGAGAAGAGGCCTGGCTGGCTGGCTGAAGGTCGGGAGTGCCACAGGCTGACTCCCCCCCCCTCCCAGCGCTTAGGCTACCGTACCCCTGCTATGACGGTTTGAGACTGGCTCACAGAAAACCCAGCGCTCATTCGTCACCCTCCGATGCCACTATGGACTGAGTCAGCGTTGACTCCTGGTGACTGCCTGGACTAGTCCCTGCAGTTTTCTTGGCAAGATTTCCCAGAAATGATTTGCTCTTCCTTCCTCTTGTTCCTGGGGCTGAGAGGGAGTGACTGGCCCAGGGTCACCCAGCTGGCTTCATGCCTAAGGCAGGACTCACGGTCTCCCAGTTTCTAGCCTGTTTTTTTTTATTGTATGGCATAGCAGTTTGGTGTCCATGCTGCTTTTTCTTGCTGGGAAATCCTTGTGAGGTCCAGCAGCCAGATGTGCGGACTATTTAGCCGTGACAAGTCACGTTGCCCGGGCTGCACCACGAGGGGCTAGTCTCCATTGCACCCAGGTGGGCTGAGGGAGAGCGACTGGCCCAAGGTCACCCAGCTGGCCTCCCTTCCTCAGGCGGGACTAGAACTCACGGTCTCCTGGTTTCTAGCCCAGAACTAGACCAATCTGGCTGTGCCTGGTGCTTGACCGGTACATCAGTCTGGGTCTCCTGATAAGTCTGGGACTATTTTCCATGTGTATGATAAAATGAGGATATAAATATATAATGTATGATATAAATATATAAATGGATGCGTCTTTGTGGATGCAAAAAAGGCTCCTTTTGCTGCCAAAGATTAACACAACTCTTATTTAATCACTCAATTGATCAGTCAATCAATTGATCACAGCCACTACTTCCCAGGTACCCATGGTGATCTGAATACAAATTGAGATTTACAAAAATCATGAAAAATAGGAGCAAAAAATATATAGCAAAATTCAAAAGCAGCAGGACTAAAAAGGAACAATTTTACAAGCATTGTATTTACAAGCATTGCTGTATCTACTTAACACAGGTCCTTTTTTCAAAACATTGAGATCCTACTGCATGGCCCATTTCCTAAGGCAGATCTTTCTTTAGCACCCTGTGTTGCTGTGCAATTTCCACTGATAAAGAATGCACCTCTTTTTCAGGCACTGTGGCAACCTTAGTGAAGGAAACACACTTAGTCCTCCAATACCACTTCAGTGTGCGCACACTGAGTACAGCTGTTGCTTGTCCACGCAGTGTCACGGAGCTGCATCTGACTGGCAACATGGTGCTACAACATCGTGTTCCATATCTGTGGCCCAGGACTACTAGTGCTGGGAATACTCCAGGAGAGAGCCAAAATAAAAGTTAACTTTCAAAAATGGCAAAAAATGCGGGGATTGCCACGTGTGTATGATTGTTCTTCCTCTGCATTTTGCAATATCTCAGATGGGAATATTAAAGTTTATTTTATTTTGGAGATCCATATATACCTTTACTATCATGGTCTTCATAGGCATAGCATTGCCACCCCTTGCTTTTCATGGTGATCCTCAGAATCTTTTGATGGTGGTATTAGTACTGTAGTCTGTAAAATGGAAAGGACTGGAAACAGCTGCGCTACAAGATTCTTGATTGGCTGACTTTTTGTAGTGAAGAAACTGCTTTAAAGTCAAGAGACTTTCTTTGGAAATCAAAACACTAACTAAATTTGAAATGATTAAAAAATTGGGCCATCTGCTAGGTAATATGTAGGTGAATGCAGGGGCAATATTTTAATAATCTGGGGTACAAAATACACAGAGTAAATCATCTTTCTCCACCCAAAGTTCTAAAATCTAAATACAGTAAAATAAAAGCCTCTACATTTCAGTTTTTTTTTAAATAAAAAAAGATTAACAATCCAGAATCCCAAAATTGGAAAAACCTACTTGAAGTTTAAACATCAACCTAGTATGCAAAAACAACTCTCGTGTGGCTGTGTGCATTTCAGAAGATGAAGCCCCTTTGCAATTCCCACGGGTCTCTCTGCTTAGCAGTACCAAACCACAACTCTCCCTACAGGCTGGCTCTGACTGAAAGGGGCCCTTTGGGCAACCCCAATGGCTTCACACTTTGCTTTGGCCAATGGCAGCCCCAAGCACGTTCTCCTCGTCTTTGTCACAGATGGGGATGTAGCCGCCTTCTCGAGGCAAACACCAGCACCAGCCTGCCCCTGTGAGGTCCAGAGAGGCAAAACTGAAGTCACTCCAGTCGAGTTGCTTGAAATCCACAGTGTCCATCTGGGAGTGAATCTCATTGAGCTTCTGCCAATGTAGCCAGGCCATCACTAAGCCGATGACCTGCAAGAAGAAAAGGGAGACGTGCAAATTTGTTAAAAGACAAGGTGGCTCTCTTGTCCCTGGGTTGGCTGTGTTTTCCTGCGTCTTAGCCAAACTTGTGGGGAAACCAGCTGCACCACCAAACCACTCCATCGTTGCCAGGTTTACCTCTGTGGTGCAGCAGAACAATTGTGTGCTCAGTGGCTGTTTTTGGGTGCCCTTGGAAGCTGATTTCCTTAGCCCCAGTGGATACTTAAAGATCTAATACTGTGGTTCCTGTTGGGCAAATGACTCTTCATGTATGTCATTTCAAGTCATCATCGCACCACGGAGACTGAGGTCTTGCCAGTATTTGAGACGTGCCTTGCCAGAATTGCATCCCATGGTAATTAAGGCTGTGCGTTGGGGTCCTTTCTCGCAACTGTTTCAACTAGAGCTCCAGATCTGAATTTTTAATGCCAGGATACACACAGGTCTGCTTTTCCCATTGTTTGTGCAATTACATTAAGGTACACAATGGGAGGCAACAGTTGCAGAGGCAGGAAGGAGCCAGAGAGAAGGGAGAATGTTGACCCTTCCTTCCTTCCTTCCTTCCTTCCTTCCTTCCTTCCTTCCTTCCTTCCTTCCTTCCTTCCTTCCTTCCTTCCTTCCTTCCTTCCTTCCCACCACTTCCTCAGACAATGCACATACAGCTGCTCATAGATATTTTGTGAGGCTGGGAACAGACAGTTCAGTGAGCTTCATGAACATGCTCTAAAAGCTAGGTTGCTTCTCCACTGTTTATGGGCCCTTATGCATTGATTTCTTTTCCTCCAAGAGATTTCATAGGTTTGCAAGGGGATTTCCCTTCCTGTTATCCCCACAACAATGACCCCATGAGGTGGGTTGGACTGTGTGTGTGTGTGAGAGAGAGAGGTTTCTGTGGCTGAAGGCCTCCCCAGCTCAAGTCCATCCCCTACAACCCAACTCACACCAACCCTCTTCCCCTTCTGTAATCAACTCGTGCATCTTATAGGACATTCAAATACAACTGACCACAGATGGTGCTGTCTGAAGCCTCCTTCAGGTATGGCAGATTCAGATTGTCATGGAAGGAGGGCCACGTAGTCACAGTCTGGTATGTTGTGCTTGATTATTTTCAGCAGGAGTGGGAGAGGGACCTGTTGAATGTGTCCCAGGGACTAAACTAATTTGCCCTGCCTTGGCATCAATGAGCATTGAAGGAGGGGGCAGGGATGTCACGATTTGCTGTTCAGTGCACTTGTCTGTGCCTTTTTTCCCCTGGAAGATAACAATTTTGACTGCCATTCCTCTCCTTCTGGCTCCATTACTTTTTTTAAATAATTGCAGAAAAGAAGAAAAAAAATAGAAAAATAAGAATATAGTGAAGAAAAAGAAAAGAAATATATAAATAAATGACTTCCCCCTTCATCACAAGTATAAAGAATTTTAGCAACTTATCACCTTTTCTTAAAATACAAAAAATGATCTCTTCCTCCCATATCCAATCTCTTATCTATAAACAAATCCTTAAAGCCTCATCGTTTAGTCCTGGTAAACAAAAGTCCATTAAGGTTACCAGAGATAACAACACATCTATTTTAACCTTGATCAAATAAACAAACTTTATATTCCATTCTTTTAACAATATTCATCTTTAGTTCCTTCAAATAATGTCCTAGAACTTGATTTCATTTTTTCTTCATCTCTTCTCATAAAATCCTTGAAAATGTTAACAGATCACTTTTGTAAATCCAGTATAGGAAAGTTATCCAGGTCATTCTTTTGGTTTGTTATTTGTATATCCCTTTTAATTATTAAGACATCAGCTGGTTTCATTTGTATATCCGGTGTAGCATCTTTTTCCATATCATTCTTGTAGCCTGTCATTTCTAACTCCACTTTCAGATCAGTCTGTCTTGTCCAGTAAAACATGCTCCTCTTCCAAACACCTTTCAAACATATCTATAATGGCAGACACTCTTAAAATTAACTCCCATGTCCATTGTTCATAAATATCCTAAAATATGTCCAATGTTAAAATATTTTGTTCCATTCTGTATTAGTAAGTCAAATTTAAGTCTTCTTCTGCATGAATTGTAGTTCCTTCTGGTACCCTCTAGTGTCCAACCTTCAAAGTTCCATCCTATCTTTTTTTTTTTTTAAGAATTCAAAACAACAATTTTCCACTGGAAAGATTCTTGTAACTAATTTCAAAATCTTATTTCAAATCCATCTGGACCCTTAGTTCGTTTATAACTTTCCAAAATCAACATTCTAATCACCTTTTGGCTGTTTATTCCCAAAAAGATTTTTTTAAAGTTCTTAAACTTGTACTTAAAACTTCTTTCGCTAAGGGTTTTATTTTATTTATTAAATTTCTCCACCACCCATCAAGTGCAATGACGATTGATGGAAACTCACCCAGTGCTATAAAGCTTGTTGATCCAAAGGTTCTTAATAGTTGAAAAGCTAACCCGAAAGTGATTAAGAAATGACGCTCGATGAACTTTAAGTCCATATAAGCTGTATTATGGCTGTGAGCTTGATTGAAATGCCTCGACTCCCATCTGCTTGACTCCCAAGTTGACCATGAAAACCTCAGTTCCTGCAGTCTACTCTCGAGGAGCAGCTGTCTGGAGTATGTGGGAGATCTCACAAACTCTCTTTTTTTCTGGAGAGACTTCGCTGGCCGGAATTTGCCATCTGGCCACCTATTGCCATCACAATGCTGTCCCCACTACTTCAGGGATGTCTAGTTCACCATATATCCTCACCAGAAGTCCTCTTCTGGCTCCATTACAAGCACAGAGAAAAAAAATTCTCCAAGGCCCTGGTAACTTCCATTTATTTTGCTCAGATAATGATTCTGCACAGAGGACAAACTCACTGTTCAATTAATAGTGTTATTATTTGCTTGTTATTCAATAATTGCCTCAAGCAAGAAAAGCCCAATTTATAATACAGCCCTTGTATCCCCTTGCCTTTCCCTGCTTCCCCCACATTGCTCACAAACCTGACCTGCCTTTGCCTTGTCTCCAACCCCTTTTTGGACATCATCCAAGGGCGGCTTCAGATTTGTTAAATGGTTGTGTTGATGGCTGTTTGCTGTTTTATCTCAGCTGCTGGTTATGTATTTATTTTCTTTGCTGGTTTTTAATTGTTGTTAGTTGCTCAAAGTTACTTTGATGAGATGGCCATAGAAATCAAATCAAATCAAATTGATAAATACAATATTTTATGATATCAAGTTTCCAACACAATTCTGAGCAGTGCTCTGTAACTCATTCTGTTCTTTGCAAATAACCAGACGCAGGTTTCAGCTAGGAGTTTCTGCCACACCCTTCTGCTAGTTCCCAAGGTTCACCCAGCACAGCCAACCTCTTGGCAAAGCCCCTTCTGTAGCTCAAACAGCAGCTCCTGTGCGGGGGAACACCTGGACCAAAGTTAGCAGCAGCTCTGAAGCTGAGCTCACAACTGTCCTGCAAGTGGCCCATGGCACAAAGATCTCTAATGACCAACTAGAACACTGAGTGGTAAATGACATGTTCGCATTGGGGGCTGGAAGACCTCCCACACCCTGCCCAATTTGGGGCCATCCAGATGCAGAGGGACTGTGAGTTGCCAGTTCCAAGGTAGATAGTTGTGCAGCCCCCCAACTGCGAAGGTGCCCTCTCCAGGGAGGCGGGATGGACAGGAGGAGGAAACTTCCTGGAATCAGTTTAAGACTGAGAAAGACAAGCAAACCAGTTGCAGGAGACAACTTACTGGGTTGGGAGGAGTGTATTTATTTCTATCGAAACTGAAGATGTATGGCTCAGAGAAACAGAAAGGGATAATTACAAAGGCTCAATTCCCACTGAAGACTCCGTCTGCTCTGGAATCCTCTTGTGCTGCATGTGAGTGAAAGACCCATTCCTTGCCATGGGCCTTTCAATGGAGGGAGGGAGGCCTGGAAGGAGGCTGGATTTGTACCTGTGCTGGAGTAAATCACATTATGCACAGGAGGATTTTGAGCATGGCAAGCCATGGACTAGGAAATTAAGGCTACAACGTTTGATCTGCAAAACTCCGGATGACCACTAGGAAGCAGCCAAGAAAGACTAACTCATTTCTGCCATCTACTGGTCATCCAGAGTGTTGCAATTGGCTCTGGCAAACCTGTGGGAAGTCCCATCAGAAAAGTCCAAGGTTTGATTGACGAGGACAATCAGGCCAGGTCTGATGGTCAGGTCGTTCTCATATGACATGACTGATTAGATGTACAGAAATGTTTATATGAATGATTTCATGTATGAATGAATGTATGAAGAAAAATTCTCATATTTATCCCTTTCAGATGATGCGCTGAAGCAGGTGACATTTGAGGAAAGGCATCTTCTTCCCTCAGCAGGAAAGAAGCAATTGTCAGCTGCTGTTTTTGGAAGCACTTGCATGAAATATATTAAGCATTTTTTTGTTGTTGTTTATTCATTTAGTCGCTTCCGACTCTTCGTGACTTCACGGACCAGCCCACGCCAGAGCTTCCTGTCGGTCGTCAACACCCCCAGCTCCCCCAGGGACGAGTCCGTCACCTCTAGAATATCATCCATCCACCTTGCCCTTGGTCGGCCCCTCTTCCTTTTGCCCTCCACTCTCCCCAGCATCAGCATCTTCTCCAGGGTGTCCTGTCTTCTCATTATGTGGCCAAAGTATTTCAGTTTTGCCTTTAATATCATTCCCTCAAGTGAGCAGTCTGGCTTTATTTCCTGGAGGATGGACTAGTTTGATCTTCTTGCAGTCCAAGGCACTCTCAGTTCAAAAGCATCGATCTTCCTTCTCTCAGCCTTCCTTATGGTCCAGCTCTCGCAGCCATATGTTACTATGGGGAACACCATTGCTTTAACTATGTGGAGCTTTGTTGTCAGTGTCATGTCTCTGCTCTTGACTATTTTATCGAGATTTGTCATTGCTCTTCTCCCAAGGATTAAGCGTCTTCTGATTTCCTGACTGCAGTCAGCATCTGCAGTAATCTTTGCACCTAGGAATACAAAGTCTTTCACTGCTTCTACATTTTCTCCCTCTATTTGCCAGTTATCAATCAAGCTGGTTGCCATAATCTTGGTTTTTTTGAGGTTTAGCTGCAAGCCAGCTTTTGCACTTTCTTCTTTCATCTTCATCATAAGGCTCCTCAGTTCCTCTTCGCTTTCAGCCATCAAAGTGGTATCATCTGCATATCTGAGATTGTTAATGTTTCTTCCAGTGATTTTAACTCCCGCCTTGGATTCCTCAAGCCCAGCATGTCGCATGATGTGTTCTGCGTACAAGTTGAATAGGTAGGGTGAGAGTATACAGCCCTGCTGTACTCCTTTCCCAATCTTAAACCAGTCCGTTGTTTCGTGGTCTGTTCTTATTGTTGCTACTTGGTCATTATACAGATTCCTCAGGAGGCATACAAGATGACTTGGTATCCCCATACCACTAAGAACTTGCCACAATTTGTTGTGGTCCACACAGTCAAAGGCTTTAGAATAGTCAATAAAACAGAAATAGATGTTTTTCTGAAACTCCCTGGCTTTTTCCATTGTCCAGCGGATATTGGCAATTTGGTCCCGAGTTCCTCTGCCTTTTCTAAATCCAGCTTGTACATCTGGCAATTCTCGCTCCATGAATTGCTGAAGTCTACCTTGCAGGATCTTGAGCATTACCTTAGTGGCATGTGAAATGAGTGCCACTGTTCGATAGTTTGAACATTCTTTAGTGTTTCCCTTTTTTGGTATGGGGATATAAGTTGATTTTTTCCAATCTGATGGCCATTCTTGTGTTTTCCAAATTTGCTGGCATATAGCATGCATTACCTTGATAGCATCATCTTGCAAAATTCTGAACAGTTCAGCTGGGATGCCGTCATCTCCAGCTGCCTTGTTATTAGCAATGCTTCTTAAGGCCCATTCAACCTCACTCTTCAGGATGTCTGGCTCTCGCTCACTGACCACACTGTCAAAGCTATCCCCAATATTGTTATCCTTTCTATACAGGTCTTCCGTATATTCTTGCCACCTTTTCTTGATCTCTTCTTCTTCTGTTAGGTCCTTGCCATCTTCGTTTTTGATCATACCCATTTTGGCCTGGAATTTACCTCCGATGTTTCTAATTTTCTGGAAGAGGTCTCTTGTCCTTCCTATTCTATTGTCTTCTACCACTTCCGCACATTGCTTGTTTAAAAATAATTCCTTATCTCTTCTGGCTAACCTCTGGAATTTTGCATTTAATTGGGCATATCTCCCCCTATCACTGTTGCCTTTTGCTTTCCTTCTTTCTTGGGCTACTTCTAGTGTCTCAGCAGACAGCCATTTTGCCTTCTTGGTTTTCTCTTTCTTTGGGATGTATTTTGTTGCCGCCTCCTGAACAAAGTTGCGAACTTCTGTTCAGAGTTCTTCTGGGACCCTATCTACTAAGTCCAGTCCCTTAAATCTATTCTTCACCTTCACTGCATATTCCTTAGGAATATTAGTGAGCTCATATCTAGCTGATCTGTGGGTCTTCCCTAATCTCTTTAGTCTGATCCTAAATTGTGCAAGAAGAAGTTCGTGATCGGAACTACAGTCAGCTCCAGGTCTTGTTTTTACCGACTGTATAGATGTCCGCCACCTTTGGCTGCAAAGGATGTAGTCAATCTGATTTCGGTGTTGTCCATCTGGTGAAGTCCATGTATAAAGCCGTCTCTTAGGTTGTTGGAAGAGAGTGTTTGTTATGCAGAGTGAGTTGTCTTGGGAAAATTCTATCAGCCTATGTCCCGCTTTGTTTTGTTCTCCCAGGCCATGCTTACCTGTAATTCCAGGTGTCATCTGACTGCTCACCTTAGCATTCCAGTCTCCTGTGATGAAAATAACATCTCTTTTAGGCGTGTTGTCCAGGTGCTGCAGATCCTCATAGAACTGATCTACTTCAGCTTCTTCAGCATCCGTGGTTGGGGCGTATATTTGGATCACTGTGATGCTAGATGGCTTGCCCTGAATTTGAATTGAGATCATTCTGTTGTTTTTTGGATTGTATCCAAGCACTGCTTTAGCCACTTTACTATTAATTATGAAGGCTACTCCATTTCTTCTGTGGTCCTCTTGTCCACAGTAGTAGATCTGGTGGTCATTTGATGTGAAGTGGCCCATACCAGTCCATTTCAGTTCACTGACGCCCAGAATGTCTATCTTTAATCTTGACATCTCACCAATAACCACATCCAATTTGCCCTGGCTCATAGATCTTACATTCCAGGTTCCAATGGTGTGTTGATCCTTAGAACATCGGATTCGCCGTTCACCACCAGCACCGTCGGCCGCTAGCCGTCCTTTTGGCTTTGAGCTAGCTGCGTCATCACATCTGGGGCTAGTTGAACTCATCCTCTGTTCCTCCCCAGTGGCATTTTGACCATCCTCCGACCCGGGGGTCTCATCTTCCGATGGTATACTGACATATCTCTGGTTGTACTGATCCATTTAGTTTTTATGGCAAGAATACTGGGGTGGGTTGCCATTACCTTCCCCAGGGATCGCATTTAGCCTGACCTCTCTGTCACGACCTTCCTGTCTTGGGTGGCCCTTCACGGTTTAGCTCATGGCATCACTGAGGTGCTCAAGCTCCAGCACCACGACAAGGTAACGATCCTTTGCTGAAGATTAAGCATTTAGAAACTGTTTTTTAGTTAATGTGACTAACCTTTTAATTCCAGTCAAAACTTTTCATTCAATTAATCTGACAAAAGTTAAACATGGTTGATCCTGGGGTGCTTCCAGTGACCCGACCCCCTGCAGGATGAGTTAGAGCCCTCCTCTCCTGGGCAGCTGCAGGGGTGCAGACAGGGTGGCAATTATCTGGCACTGATTTAAAGAGGAGTCTTTGAAGTTAAAGACAAAATATTTACTGCCAGTCTGGTAGGGGACTGATGTCTAAGGCCATTTCCACACTAGTGACTTTGAGCATCTTCATAGCATCATTCAGCCATTGCTGACGTGATAGAAAACCTGTCCTTGTTATAGTTAGTTTGGTACAACAGTGGTTGGATGTCTCTAAAAGATGCCAGAAATTGCTGGTGGGCAAAGGACCAAAGTCCTCTTATTCATACCAGGTACAGAATTTGGAAAGATGCCATCCCAGGGATTTCAACTGCGAAAAAAAGAGTAGTTTTTATTTTATTTTTATTTTTAGGGGTGGCATTATTCAGACTTTGCATACACAGCCAAAAGTGCCCAGGAGCCCAATGTAGACTGGAATCCCAAACCTTCCTAAGGGAGGTGGGCTTCCTATGGCCTTCCAGATCTTGCTCAAGTATGACCCCTGGTGCCCTGTAAGGCCAACCTCCCCCCATCGACTGCATCCAGTGGTCTCCATTCATCAGAACTGACCATAACAGAATAGGGTGGTTGGCAACAGAGGCTGCAGCTACTCAGACAGACCTTCTCTAACAAAATCAGCTGCCTCTCGTCTTCTTTAATTCAGGCCAAGCTGGGATGAATATTATGACACGCTAAAGAAGTCCAATGTTTCCTTTTAGAGCATTTTGCTCAGTTTTCTGCTGTGGGCTATTACGCTATTTGCCTGGTTCTTATAACTAAAATTGATGTGAAAAGAACAAAAATGTATTTTTATCTTTATGTAATGGTAATAGAGCATCAGAAACACACTATTCTCTAAAGCTATGGGAGATCCTGGCCAATGTAGAACAGTTATTACTGCTATCTCTGGATCACAGGTATACAGTAACATTCTGAAAAGGACATTTCAAGTCTGTGTATTCTGATAAAATGTGCTCTCTTTTTTATACAGTGTGAATAATATGTTTATGTTTATCAATGGGCAGTTTTCAGATTTATGAGATCTCTAAAGCATCCTTTAAAAAACACTTTGTTCTTGTAAATGGACTGTGAACATCTTCCTGTCCCTTAGCAATTTTCACAGCTGTCAGAAGGTCTTCTATAAAAGTGAATGTCAATCACAGAGGCCTCCCAGATGCACTGGCGAGGTTCAAAGCCTGTAGAAGCAAGAATAAGCAGCCCTTCACCAGGTAGGGAAAGAGAAGGTCCAGGACAGGCAACACCGATCCCTGCACCATGCGCAGTGGTGGGGAGGCGGAGGGACAAGTTTTCCCCCTCCAGGAGACGTTTCCCTCCTCAGCCCCACAGCAGAGTCAAAAGGAAGGTGGAATAGCCCCACAATTCTCATCATCTGGAAAAAGCTGGATATGTCTTTAAGCAGCTAACAGGGAATATCTGCTCCATGTGACTGAAATACTGTGTTCAGGTTTAGCTTTTTCCTGACATACAACATTTCAGCTACCATTGCACTGAAGACTAGTTATCAGTGGAGCAATTCCTTTTTAAAGTAAAGCTCTGAATGTGTAAGGAAGGAGGAATTTGGGAAGGAAGCAGATGGGGTTGCTTTATTGTCCCAAAAGCTGATAGGCCCAATCTGATTTGGGGCCCTCTGTACCATTTAGAGTTAACAGATGGCATGTATTCAGTATGATGGGTGCTTAGTATAACCACTGACTTTGCTCTTCAGTTTCCCCCTTTCTTAACATTGGACCTCCTAATGAAGAATTGTCCAGAAGTTGCTCACTCTTTAATGACACTCTGGTTTATTGCAGATATATGAACCTGGTCCTTCCTGACGCTCAAAACTCCTTCAACTGATCTGCAATGTGGTAGTTTTGAATGATGAAGTCAGACCAATGAAGGAAGCAAGTCCGGGGCCATTGTGCCACCTCCAGGGGGGAGGAACACAACTGAAGCATATGATATTGCCTTTGTATCTGCTTTATGGGCTTCCTAGAGATACGTTTGATGGTGATGGTAAAGAAGATGCTGCTTTCAGTGGGCTTCAGGCTGAATCGGTTCCACAGTTCGATTGGCCTTGCAATGCCTTCCCTCTTCACAGTAGTTACGTGTAAGGTGGAGGAATGGCAATATGGCATTTTTGCCATGGAAAAAGGAAGCCATGGGGCTGGGTATATCTTACTATCCCTAAAAATGCCACAACAATCAGTCCTTAAATTGAAAAAGAACCAATTAAAAGAGCTGACAGTAACCATTCCAGATGTTCTACAGACAACCAGGGGAATCCCAAAAATGAAGGGGGGACAATGATTGCACAAAGCCCTGCTCTTTTTTTGACACCTCCCCCCTTCCCTGTGGATGCCCATGCAGACAACCTTCTTCATCCTTTATTAATTTTTCCTTATAAACTCATGAGTTTGAGAAGCCTTGGGGTCTAAGATAGAAAGGTGGGTTGTGGTATTTCAGACCAAAATGCGTTTAGGTCTACAAACATTGGCATCAAAGTCATGTCAACTTAAACCCAGAAGGTTGAAAAGGCCCAAGAAATGACAAGCTATTGTTCATCTGAGGCTGCATTCTGTCATGGTTTCCTCTGGTCTTGCATGCCATGGTGGGAGGAGGGACCCACAACATCTGTCATCAATTAATACAATCCACACACAAACAAGAAGCAAAATCTCTTAGACCTTAATCTTTTTTCTTTCTCTAGAGAAAGAAAGACAAGTCTCACAGTGCTACTGACTTGTTTTGATAAAAAGTCTTCTACGGGGCACTTCCATTACAAAGAAACCTTATTTATGTTGTTCTTTGATGGTTTGGGGCCAAATCTTCTAGAGGAAAGAGGAACTGTTGGATACAAAGGCCTCAAAATAGCTTGTTCCCAAGGATGAGCAAGACATTGGGCGTTTAATCTTCCTCAGGCCCCCTTCCTTCTTGTTGCATTTTTTTTGTTCTTGTGTTTCTCCTCCTTTTGGTTGGGGGGGGCAAGAAAGCATTTAGCTCAGTATTGCTTGCAAATAGGGGACAGCAGAACACGAAGAAGAAACCAAGCTCAGGATACAGCTATTTTGCTGGAAAAATAATGAATGCTGAGAAAGAAAGCATAAAAATAAGCCATGTTGGTACAGGAAGCAGGCTTAAACCAGGCCAGCAAAGCAGGAGAAAGATGGAGTCATGAGAAAGTTTGCAGGAAGGCTGCCAGCATAAGAGGAACTGGGAACAATTAAGCTCCGGAGGCCAGTGAACCTGAAGGCTGTTTCTGAATGCCAGTTCCAAGGCTGGTAAAGCCTGATTTTGCAGACTGCCAGTAAAATGTCTTTCCAAGATAAACTGATGGGAACATCTAAAGGATCAAGTGGAAACAAAGCTTTCAACAGAGACTTTTAAGAGGGATTCTATTCCATCACTTCATTACGAAATGAAGCTTAACCTGAAAGATCATACCCACCCCAGTCCCAGTAATATGCCCTTCTCTGAAAAGGCCCCAGCATCCTCTTCAGGTGTCAGAAGAGACACTCCAATAGAAGAGCATCTCTGTAGCTCAGGAGTTGAACTGTAGAATTCTTGGTGCTTGCTGAGCTTGGTGGTTGGCTTGCATGTTTCATTACCCAACTAGGTAACATCATCAGTGCGAGGCCACCTAGCTAGGTAATGAAACATCTGCAAGCAAACCACTAAGCTCAGGGAGCACCAAGAACTCCACAGAAGAGATACTGGTTTGCGCGCTCTCCCTCTGGGATTTTTAACGAAGGCTGGTGCATTTAGTATTATATGTCAGTGTGGCCACCGGGGTGCCAGTACTGGGGGTAGGCCCACTGCTGTTGGGAAGGAGAGGAGACTGCAGCCAAACCAGTGTTTGATTACACTGGATGTCTTCTGGGACTCACAACCAGCACCTTCCCCTTGTGCTGCTAAGGATGCTACTGCCATGATAGACAAACTCACAGGGGAGAGTCAAGAAACATCATGAGCCACAAAAGCCACCTGGAAGCTGAACACAGGGGTGTCAGTGGAGGGTGGGGGTGGGGTGCAATCATGTGCTTGAAGCCTCACTTCATTTTTACTGCACTGTGACACATATGAAAAACAAATGGGGCTTCGATCACTCAATTGTGGCTGTTATCTTGACATTTTTGTTCATCCTTGTGGATACCCCTGGTTCTACCCATAGATTTCTAAAAAGCTATCCTAATTAGTGACTACATCTTGCTTATTTATTTATTTGTTTGTTTATTTTCTATCCTGCCTTTATTATTATTTTTATAAATAACTCAAGGCGGCAAACATCCCTAATACTCCTTCCTCCTCCTCTTTTCCCCACAACAGCAACCCTGTGAGGCGGGTTGGGCTGAGAGAGAGGGACTGGCCCACAGTCCCCCAGCCGGCTTCCAGGCCTCAGGCAGGACTATAACTCTCCATCTCCTGCTTTCTAGCCCATTGCCTTAACCACGGCACACAGAAATAATTACTAGCTTTTGAAATAGAATTTATTTTAAGAGTCTCAATAAAGATCATTGGGCAGTTCAACACTTCCCAACCAGTAAAATCAGTCAGAGGGTACCGCAGAAGTCATCTAGCCCAGCACCTGTGTGATACAGGATCTGATAAAGCAACTTGGACAGATGGTCACCCAGCCTCTGCTTGACATGAAAGGGAACACCTCTCTTCACGAGGCAGCCTGTTCCATTGCCACCCTTTACCATCAGGAATTTCCTCCTTGTACCTAAGCTGAATTTATTTCTCTGGTTCTGGTTCTGGTCCTGCCCTCCAGGGTCTGATCTTGCTCTGTAGGCCTGAAGAGTGTTAGCACGATCTCCCCTCCGTCCTCTCTCTTGTAGATTAAACATGACCAAAGCCTTGAACTATTCCAGCCCCCTTACCATCTTGGTCGCTTTCCTTGGAACTCACTCGTCTGTCTCTGTCCTTTTGGAACGAGGGTGTCTAAAACCACTTGCCCTATTCTAAGTGGTGCAAGGGTGAGGGAGGACAACAGACACTGTTTCTGTTAATGTGCCCAAGACAGCCTTGGCCTTTTTAGCAGCTGCATCACACTGCTGGCTCCTGTAGTTGGCAAGGACCCCCAGATCCCTTTCACACATGGTCCTACCTAGGTAAGTCTCCCCATCCTAGACTTGTACTTTTCATTTTTCCTACTCTGAATCAGGACTTTACATTTCTCCCTATTCAGTTCCCTCCTGTTCATTTCAGACCACTGCTGAAGCCTGCCTGGAACTTCTTGAATGTTCTCTTTCTCTTCTGAAGTGTTAGCCACTCCTCATCATTTTGTGTCACCTGCAAAGCTGATAACCGTCCCTCAACCCCTTCATCCAGGTCATTAGTAAAAATGTTGAGCAACTCAGGACCAGGACAGAGCCTGTGGCACTCCACTCAATACTTCCTCCAAGCTGATGTGGAGCCATTTTTGAAGAGATGAAAAAGAAATGTAAGCATGTCCCTTCATCCGTACCCCACTGGAGCAATGAAATGTCCCATGCTTGATAAATGGGCACTCAGGGCAGGACTGTGCAAAGGCAAGACTATTATGTACCACAGGATGCCTCAAGGCCCATCAGGTTACCTACCCCTGCTGACTTTCATTTAAATTTCATTCTATTTTTTAAGAGAAGCTTATGTGCCATAGAGCGAAGCACTGACCTCTAGGATCCTCATCTGTACTTACAACAAGGACATCTGAGCTCACATTGTCTATGTAGCCATTCCAAAAAATGCAGAGCAGCAGCCCTTCCAATTATGACCCCCATCCATGTAATAAACAAAGCTCTGCTGGGATGGTTGGATGGGAACTTTCTAGGTTGCAGAAGGGAATAACTGGCCATTTGGTTGGAACACCAAGGAGATACATATACACATGCTCATCATGCCTCTCCTATTGTGTACAATGCAGAAAAGGGGTAAGAAATAGGAAGCCAAAGAAGTTAAGGGCATGCTTTAAAAAGGGGGAAAGGGAACCTAATTAACTTGTTTATATCAACACCAATCACTACATCTCTCTATCTTTCTGCCCTCACAAATCATCCTTATTTCCATACCTCTTCATATACTGTCCTCTGTTCCTCAAAGTTCTCACTTCCATTTTTCAGAGGATCTTCAACACTCCATCCAACCATAACTTTCTCACTTTCCCCCTTTCTTTCAGCACTTTTACTCTTTCCTCATATGTTTCAGGATTCATTCCTCATAAATATTCTCTGCATGACCCAACCACCTCCATGCATTTCTTCCATGTTGTCATTGTTTCTTGCATCTAGTCCACATTCAGTCCTGATCCTACCTCTACTTGTTTTACTCCACACACTTGAGTAGCCCGATCCCATTGCATTCAACTCCCCTTTGTTTCTCCTGACATACCCCTTCTCTCTTCCATACAACTCAGTGGGCAGAAGCAACTTTTATTCATTTTTACTTCTTTCGGTAAATCCTCACTCTGTGCTGTTGAGGCTCAGTCACATGTGTCACCTTTCTTACTGGACCAACCAAGTCCCTGGAAAGCCAGCCCTGGGCTGAAAAAATACAAAGGACCACAAGATGGCAGCAAACAGTTGAGAGTTCCCTGGATCCTGATTTGCTACTGAGGATATTCACTAGATTTAGGGGCAAGACTTCCTAGTCCCTCAATTCAGAAGGCTAAGGTAGAGACCCAGAAGCTGCCTATCAAGAATGACATGGTGGGAGCTGATGCTTTGTAGGACTGGAGCACTCCACGCCGCCCCGGATGGGCCTAGAGGGGACTGCTCTGGAGGCTCACCCCTTCCTGGAACAGCTTTCTTCACTGTCTTAGTGGTTTGTTGTGTTTTGTCATTCCTTCCAGACCAGACCATGCTCCGTGTTTCACCTCTCGAAACCCTGCATGTTGCTTCTGTCTTGCCTTTGCAGCACCAACAAAGGTGTATGGTCATTTCTTTATAGTGTACAATCAAGATTTTTCCCTGAAAAATAAAACTGCCTTGGTCTTCCTTAATTTTCAAATCCACATTCTTCATTGCATCATATAACCCAGGTTTTTTTTCCAATTTTGGTAACTTTACAACTCCCAGAAATCCCCAGCCAGCCAAACACTGATATAACCTATCCAACATTTGCTGCAAATCATTTGGATTCTCAGCCAACATGGCACTGTCTGCACACAAAAGTAAATCTGCATCCACACGCCTACCTAAAACACCTCTAATGATACCACAAGCATTCCTTCTAGAAAGCGTCCATAAATATATTCAACTACCTGGGGACATAAAATAAAATAAAATCCTTGTTTTATTCCTGGTCCTATGCTGACCCATTCAATAACCACTCTCTTTATTCTCCTACATGTTCCTTCTATCACATACTGCTCTCCCTGCACTCTGAGAGCAGCCTTCCGTTCCACATGGTGCCCGACAGTAGAAGGAAGGTCTACATCAACCCAGGCAGCACCTTCAGTGGCCTGATGATGGGATACCGGGGAGGGCAGAAGGGCTTCATACGGTCAGAGGAGTGCGGGCAGTGTTGCTGCCAGTGTTCCTGTTGTGAACTGTTGGTGCCCCAGATGGTGGAAGGGCTACGCAGATCGGGCTACCTCTTAAAGCTCTCTTGCCAGTATAGTGAACAGGACCAGTAGTCCTTGACTGAGACAATGAAAAGGTCAAGGAGCATGATGTGCCCCCAACCAAGCCACGCTGAGCCAAGAGATCTGGGGAGAGACTCCTTTACAGGTGGATCCTGGGTGGCTGTGCAACCGAAGATGGTAAGGTGATAATCATTCTACTCTTCCAACACTTCCAGCACAGAATCCTGGACATCCTCAGGTGTGTGAGGGTTCATTTGTACCTGGGGGAGGAGTTGGCACCAGTGCAGCCACTGGGGGCACGGGATTGGGGCTGAAAACGGAATTCTCAGCTCCTTGTCCTTCTTTCTGCTCTCCCCTTCTGTGCTGGGTGACTGGGTGGGCTTTGCCTGTCCAAAGACTGAGTGATGCTTGGTGGCAGCAACCGCAGACTTGCTCCAGGGTTGGCTGTGCCGCAGCCAACAGTCCTGGGATTGTTGATGCTGCAGATGGTGCTTTCAGATCCCGCACGTCTAAGGCTTGCAGTGGATGGCGCATCTCCCACGGCACTGCTGGCGCTTGTGGAAAGGAACCCAAGGGCAACTAGGAGAAGATGTAGTAACAAGGAAATGCCAGCGCTGGATCCTCTAAAAATGCAACTACTGAAAGAGAATAGTGGGGAATGGCAGAAACGTGGCGTTTGCAGGGATCCTGAGACAAGCAAGCCTCCTGCTCAGCTTGTTCCTTCCAGAATGTTCCAGTGGCTCCTCTGCAGGGACATCAACCAGACTGGGATGCCCAGGGACCACGATAAAGAAGGGAGATGGCAATTGTGGAGGAAACACTAATTATCCTGGCTAACTGGGCAAGGGCCCAACGAGGACAGCTACTCAGGACATATTATGGATCTTTTTCGTTAGGACATGCAGGGGCTCATGGGGCGGTCAGAAATGTCAAGATTGGCACCACCAATCAAATGGTTGCAACCACCATTGCTACTGTTTTGATCTTCCCCCCAGCAGATGTCCCTGAGTACACAGTGAGTTGACATCTGGAGTAGGTTTCCTTATGTGCTAATTAAACAAAGATACCCCTTCTGTGCTGCTCTTTCATGGGCAAAGCACAAACACCCCCAAATAACCATCAGAGAACAACAATATTTTTTACCTGAGGAAGGAACAAAGAGCAAACAATTCCTAATGTAGCTTCAAAATTGTCTTTGAACCAAAAGCTCACTGCATGGATGCAGCCGCGCACGTGAATTGTGTTCACCAGCTCCAGTCGCTACAAAAGAATAAATCTCTAATTAATGACACAATTATATCTCTGTCACAAGTCATTGGCATTTAGGACTCCAATACTTTCTGCTATTACATTTGACTGATGGAATTCTTTAAAGAATTATTGAGATCCAGCATGCTGGTTTGTACAACACCTGAAATCACAAAAAACACTAATCAAGCCAGCATAGTGGGCAAACAAATCTATTACAGATGACAAAGTATGTTGTGTAAACCCAGCCTTTAGGTTAGTTTATACTGTGCTAAGGGGCTAATTCATTAACCAGATTAAGTGTGTTGTGTGAATCCACCACATAGCTTGCAAAGGCTTTTTTCAGGGGCTCTGCACTTTCCCCTTTGTCTTCAGAAGGACCAGACTGCTTGGCTGGCCATACACACAACTCTCATAGGTATCCCCTTCCTTCTCAGCAATTTTGAGCAGAGTTGCTTGAAAATCATGATCCCAGGTCCCAATCCCCTCTTTTGGGTGCAGGGATCAGGACTGTGCACGAGATTACTGCAGCTCCACCAAAAATTTCAATCCAGATATACTGGCATTATTATCTTCAGTCCTGCTGTAATGATCTTCATCTGGAATTTGCAGATCTTCCCAAATGGGTCTTTTTATTCTTTCCAACTCAATAGAATGATGAGTTTCTGGTCCCAGTTGTGGTCACTAAGCAAGGACTACCTGTACTGCATGACCCTTGCTTCCCAGCACATGCATGCACACCATCACGTACTGTAGGTGCCTCACAAGGGGGAGAGCAGAAACACACACTTAGTATGTTGCTTTGTTACACAGAAGAAAATACAGCTGCCTTCAGCGAAAAGGGGTCAGGAAGAATTCTAAAGCCAACTTCTGCAGGCTTTCTCTGCTGTTTTTATATATGGAAATGTTGCGAGGGTTTGTAGCAAGGCTAATTTCAAACCGAAACAGGTCAGGAGTTCTTAAACTGACAGTTCCTTTAAAGTCACCGAAATGTCTTCTCATGTGGCTTTCTTCGTTAGGTTTACTGGAAGCAGAATGTCAGAAAGGCCAATCCTAGATTTAGCAAGAAGTTTTATTTCTTTCTGCGAACATCTGTTTGGCGTGTCAAACTGCTCGAATCCGGTATTTGAAATACTGCACTTGCTGAATAGAGGAGGGGTGGCATTTTGGCTTTGAATTTGACCATTAACTCTTTAACTGAATTATTTCTGAATGGACGTGGGGTGGGGGAGATGTTAAATGAAACCTAAAGCAGATTCTCTTTCTAAACAGTGCCAAAGAACATGGGATAAGACTTCCATTGGCAGGTTATAAGCTTGCTTTGAAGTTCCAACGTTCATTTCCTTCTCCAAAAGAAAGGAGGACAGAACCCACCCCACCATTAAACGGCGAGCGAGACCAGCTCTACAGGCGGTGGGCTGCTCAGAAGACCCGGCATCAGGCCCGGTCTTGCCCAAGGCCCGCCATCTCTGGGCACACCCCTCAGACTTTCAGACTTTCGGCTGCAGCAAAAAAGGCCGTCTGACCTCAGAAGCCGTCCCAAGCCAGGGGCAGTTCTCCTCCGTGGGGATTTCAGCAGCAACACTCTCAAAGCACCTGTTCCCACCCGCCTGCCCACCGCTGTTTGGCATCCAACTCAGCTCAGTGAACTTCAGTTTGCTACCTCTTGATTTAGAGTCCGGTATCCACACAGTGTGTTGATGACTTCTCCTGGGGCCTATGAAGAAAAAAAGGAGAGCGGTTCCAAACTTAGTAACAGCACACAAAGGAAATTTCAGGTGGTTTCTTTTTAAGCCTCCAGGAAAAGGAAAAGGAAAAGGAGGACTCTCTAGCTCATTTCTTGGATTTTTCATCAACCACAAATCAAGTCATAAAGCTGTGATGACCCACTGTGGCTTTTGGCTCACCTTTGAGTCAGAATCAAGGAGACTGCTGCCTCAAGAACACTGCCTGCAAGGCTTGAGGACGACTAGGTGTGGCCCATCTCTTCAGATGTCATTTTGTGTGCCTTCTTCTTGTAACAGGGCTGTTATAAGAAGTCGATTCAGCTCACAGCCAACGTTTTCTGGACATATGGTTCCCCATTGACACCCTGAGAAGGAGTTGTTAATGTTTTCTACTACAGATTAAGGTTACTATGGTAACTAATCATTTTGGCCAGGTGAAGAGGTTGAATTTAATTGTCTCTTTTTCGGATGTTAATTTTTGCACCTGGGGGGAAGAACTTGCCTGGACTTGTTTTAGTTTCTGTTTCCCTTCTGTATAGGCATGTAGAGAGTTAAGCAGCTCTCACTGAGAGCCTGTAAGAATGCAGAAGCTTTTAAATATGTGTTGCTTTCTGTAAATAACATTATTTTTATAGAAATGCCTGGTGTGTGACTTTTCTGATCTCTCCTGGGCCAAAGGCTTTCCTAGCAATCTGCCCACAGGAGTCACACCAACTTGCCCCACTGATACACAAACATCTGGCAGCTGAATGCAGATCACCAGGTAATGATCCAAATAAGACTTTCCAATATTTTTACAGGTGTAGGGTACAAGTGAAAATTGAAATAGTAGATTTAACATATTAGAGAGTCTTACTTTCGCAAAGAAAATTAAAAAAAAACAAGTGTCTGAGACCACCCTTGTTTCCAGGGATCTCTGGGGGAGGGATCAAGAACTCCAGATGATGGCTGTAACCATGTGATCAAACTCCTGCCCCTGTTTATGTGTGCCACAGATGTGAGTCAGCTAAAGGAGGGGCACGGCTTTGATGGCAGCCACCATCTTGACTGTTTTGACCACCCCCTGCTGACACTCTTGTTGGTTCCCCACCATCCTGTTGACATGAAAATCATTTTCAAACACCACAACTGTCATATTAAATGTTTTAAAAAATAGTGACTTATGATTTGTTTATATAATTCTACATTCTTTTTGACACAAAACACAATCACTTTCTGCTGAAAATTCAATTTCTTTAAAAGGAAAGAAGTGGAAACTTTATTTCCCAAAAGGAAGAGCAGCATCATTGCACATGGCAGCATTTTGAAATGGAAGCATTCTGAAAGCTGACATTTCAACTGATCCTTGTGAAGCAGGACAGGGTCACCTTGGAAGGAGTAAGGAAATGTGAAGCGACTGTCCGCAGGGTTGTGCAAGGTCGCAGATATCATAATGTCATCATGCCAATGGCAAAATTACTGGCCCTGTGACATCATGGTGCAATTCACATCATTTGCACAATACTGTCACGACACACACAACGTCATTCTGACATCATCACGGCTTCTACTTGATGCCTGTGCTCCACTGTGGATGCCATACTGAATTTTCTAATCAAATTTGGCTTGAAAATAAGGAAAACAGGTATTGGTCCTGGTTCTTAGAACTGTACTGCTGGATGGGGCCAGTAGCTCCCACAAGTCCTACCTCCTGCTCCGAATAAAGGCCTCCCCACAGATGGCTGCCCACTCCAATTTCTGCTTGGATACTTCTGAGGAAGAGAAGTCGCCATCTTTCCGGGCCACCTGCTCCACAGCTGGACTGCTCTTACCAGCAGGGAAGGTTCCAGCTACAGTGCAAGTAGCACATCAGCCGGAGCAACTGAAATGCCATCTTATTTGCACAGCTCATGATCTATATGAGGATCAGAGGTGATCATTCTTTCACTAAAGAGATGAAGCTGTCATAACAGATACACAACCTCACCGTACAACTTACTTGCATGAGCAACAAGTAAGTAAGGGAGGTCCAGTGCATCCTGAGAAGAGCTGAGATGCTACAATCCCAACCAAGGGGGAATTTACAGCCAGTGGGAACCTGGTTAGGGCTGAGCTGGCAAAAGAGGGGTACAGCTGGGCAGAAGCCCAGGCCCACCTGAAACTCCTACAGGCAGCAGGCAGCGGTTACCGATAAAAGATGGGGCAAATGGCACTTCTTTGCCAAGTTTAATATAATTTATTTATTTAAAATAATTATCAACCACCCAGTGAGTTACAAACCACAAAACCAAGATGAAATGGTAAAAAACAAATAAAATAAAAATAATTTAATTTGAAACACACAATAATGAACAAATGACACTAGCAAAGAAGCAATTAAGGACGGAGGGCTTGCTCAGGCAAAAATAAACATGCCTAAAGTCAATTAAATTCTTGGCTTTCATAGCAGCATTTCAGAAGTAATTTGCCACTCCCTCCTTCTGGACTGTGTTCCTACTTCCCAGTCTAAAGTCCAGAACTGGAATTTCCTGGTAGTCCCCCATCCAAGAACTAACCAGATCTGACTGTGCTTAGCTTTATGAGATTAGCTAAAATAAACTTGATGCCATAATCTACACAGATTGCAGGTGTTGGGAATGAAAAGCAATTGTCTCCTGGCTCCAAAAGGCACCCTCAAATGGCACTCCCAAGTCAGGTGCCCAACAGAAAACACTTTCTTGGCTTGATCCAGTATCAAAGAGAAACAAGACGGATAAGGTTACGGGATTTACTCATGTCTCAGTTCCATGTGACATGTACCTTTTGTGCCAAGCTGAATTGCCCCTACCAGCTGAATAAGTTATCTGAAGAAGTGTCAAATTGTGTTGCATTTTTATATGAATAGTTTTCAAGATTCAAAATACAGCATTTTTAATTACTACAGCCCATCTTTCAGGACACAAATCCTTCAGAGGAAGTTTACAAGAAATACCAGCAGTCATTAAAAAAATATTTTAAAAATGGGCTGTACCCTCTCCAAAGTACTGCAAGGGAGAGGGCCAGTTAAGCTGGAGCAAGTTTTGATGTGACCTTTGACTTTCTGCCTCCTTTGCTTTTCTCAGTAAATCATTTGCTTCTTTTTGGCCATATCAGAACTACAGAAAGGGAGGGAGGACTAGAGGTTTTCCAACCCTCATATTGGCTTGCCTGTGCTTATCTTTGAATTTTAACAGAGGTGACTGCTAATTTCATTTTTAAGGTAATATGTAAGTTATCTTTCAGGGCACCACATTCATGGAAAAGATGGAAAGCAAATGTTCCAAAACTGGAAAAGGGAGGACCTTGCTGATACATGAACACAGAAAGGATCCATCCAGCACCTCTCTCACATGGGTATCTTTCAACCAACTGCTGACCATCATCCTGCCACATCTACGTGGCATCAGCTAACAATCTTTTTTCCTCACTGAAGCAGATACAGACACAGCTCATAAAAACCTTTCAAGCTGTGAGCAGAGGAGAGCCTGGTGGGTAAAGCAGTTTTTTGGCATCAATTCTGATGGGTTTCTCTGCTCCAGAGTGACAGCAATCTCTTTCCTTGAAAGGCAGACGTATCAGCAAGCTGACCAATCATGGGCCTCCACATGCAGGAATTCCTGGCCAGCACTTCAGGCCATTCCAGTGATCACTTGGCATCCCTTAGGTCCTTCACTAAAATGTCTATTGCTCCTTCCTCAGGAGAATGCCTGGTGTGTGTGCAAACATTCTCTGTAGGTTAAGTGAGAAGTCTCTATCATGAAGCAATTCCATTTTGCATCGAATCAACTTTCAATTCACATTCACAGTACAGCAAGCCTTGTATTTCCTTTGTTCAGCTTTCTCAACCCCCGATCACTTCAGACTGCTTAAAATAAGAGCCCACAATCCTAATGCACCAGGAAGGCATCTTGCTGGGAAAGGCTGGTACAAAGAAGGGGTGTCCTCACCTCAAGTTCTCTGCTATTTCCTGGGTTGACTAAGGCTGAGGGGACTTGAGGTCACCTGCCAGGTTGTCTCCTGATAGCCCAGGGAATCTTTTCTGTGTTTCTATGTGCAAATCCCAATGGCCATTCCCAAATTTCTGGAATGGAAACTCTGCTTATTAGAAATCTTTGTTCATCTGCGGTTACCCAATCAGAGTTTCTTAGTAATAAAACTCAGAGCCTCAGAATATGTGATTTGCTCCACAGAAATGCCATTTCCAAGTCTGTTTTACAAAAAGAAACCGGCTTCTTTAATATTTTCATGGAAATAACCTTTATGTTGTCACGTATCATATACTGCTATTAATAACTGAATTAACAATGTACCCATTTTCAAAATAGACCTATTTAAGTGAAATAGGTGCAGATGTCACTTTGCTCAAAATGCAACCAAAGCTGCACAGTGTAGCATTTCCAATTGCACAAAATATGCATTTTGGGATCTTGCTTTGGTATGTTTTGAATAGGCTGCTCATTTTGCTGACAATTCTCTTGCAAGTATTATGGGGTACCTGAGGGCTCAGTCCTCTCCCCTGTCAATCACCTGGAGGGGTCATCTGCAGGTTAAGAATGAGGTATCGTCAGCATGCAGACAATACCTAGTTAGACATCTCTGTCCTGGGTGAAAGGGGGGCTGCCTTGACCCAGTAGTTAGAGGCTGCCAGGGTCTGGATGGGGAAGCAGACTTAACAGAAGCTAGACAGCGGCAAGACTTTCAGAAAATGTCCAGTGTGTTGGAGACTTCAGAACACAGAGGGAAGATATCTGAATGCACACTTATGTAAGTGAAAAGTATTCGTGCTTTTTCCTCCGAACAAATGCTCCCTTTCACCCCCTCTCCATTGCCTTCACTGCTTGAGGTATTTGAAGACCCAGTTCCTAGTATCTTGCAGACTAAGTAAGCCTAACTCAGTTATTAATCCCCCTCCATTTCCCCATAGTATCAAAGAGTTGAAAGAGACCTCACAGATCAACTGGTCCAACCACGTGCTTGGTGCAGGATCTGCTACAGCATTTCGGACATATGGCTATCCAGCCTGTTTGAAGATCTTCAGTGAAAGGGAACATGTCCTTCATGAGGCAGCCTACTCCACTGGTTGACAGCTTTTGCCTTCAGGCAAAATACGCCTCCTCATCTCTAACCTGAATCTACTTCCCTGTGGTGTCAATCCACTGATTTTGGTCTTGTAACAGAGTACAGAGAGCAAGTCAACTCCTTGTTTGAGCAACTCAAACTCCTATGACAACTCTTTTGATATTTGTCCCCCACAGAAGGCTGCCATCAAATCCTTTCACTGTTGCTCACAGGGCCTGGAGTCATTCCAGGATCAACCTCTGCCTTTAGGATGCAGTTTTAGAAAGGGAGCAGGCAAGGGGAAGGCAAGGGATGGTTTGAGAGGTTGGCTCGTGTGTATAAGAGCTGTGTGCAAAAATAGACATAGGTCTTCTGAGCGAAGATACGTTTCCTCCAGTCCAGTGCTGGTAAATGGAACCTGCTCCTAGAGAGCAAGTTTTCTATTAAATGTGTTTAAAGTGTTCCACAAACTCTGCTGCCGCTAAGCTAGCGATCATCTTTTCCCTGCTTCTCTCCTGCGATGATTTATTAATGCTTTCAGATGTTTGAAGCATCTGAAGGAGGCAATGGGTCTTGAGCTCCCCAGAGCAACAGAAACAGCCATTCCTTTTGCCAAGACTTAATCTATATCCAAGTCGGGTCTCAGACCAAGGGGGAACTTCTCAACACTGATCATTTCTCCTTGTTGCTTTCCTCCACAAGCAAACAAGCACAAAATGATGGTACATCAGCCCTAGGCCCCCTCTTCTTAACACATTTGATTTCTCTTTGCACGTGCATGTGTGGAGGAGGGCTGGAAGAAGCAGCATTCGACCATTAGACCATCTCCCTGCAGGTCAGCACAGCCCGATGAGGGAGTGAAGGAAAATTAAGACAGAAAACCAGATAAAGAAGCCCACCCCAAACAAGCATTCAAACGCTCTCACAAAATAGCTGTTTTCTTAACCTCCATGGCAAACTCTGTGCTGGCCCTAGAACACAGGCATCTGCGGGAGTGGTGGTGATGTCCCATATATCACGACACCACCGAATAAACGGTATGATTTACTAATCACCTGGTTTGTACCAGTTGCAGATAGCTCTAGAGCAGGCACAGCTTGCCCAACACAAATTGCTTGTTTGGCTAGATAGAATCTTGAAGTCCACCACCCAGACTTGGGGGTAAAAGAATTTGGAGTGCAGAAGTTGGTTTCAGGTACCAGAGCTAAGCTCTCCCTGCCCTAAATTGCTCAATTTCACCATTTTATTTAAGTGGTTCACACAACATGCTAACCTGTGTGGTTGCTTTTGACCTGGCATGTTGGGTGAACCCACCAGTAGTGGTTTGAGAAACGGAGTGTATGGCTTAATGTCTTCTATGAAGACCCAGCCAATTATGTCTTATCCATTTAGTGTGATGAAACAAACCATGACTTAGGAAGTCATCCCAGTCACTATGTTGCTCTACTTGTTGGACAATTGGGAACCGTTAAGTTTTGCAAGTGGCTATGAATCATTCAGAGGTCTATCAGTGGCTCCTGATTAATCTTAGCCTCTTCCTTGCTCTGTTGTTCTTGAAGCAACTTGCTTTCAATTGTTCTGTTGACAAAGAGGTTGGCCATTTTTAGACCTATCCAGCGTTTCTTGGTTAACTTAAGGTCTTAAACAGGATTAAGTGTGGTTTTAGGATTGAACTCAGTGGAAGCACATACTTTGTGTCAGGTATAATCCCTTACCCTTCCACATTAGTCTAAAATTGCTTCCAGTCCCAAGTTTAAATGGACTTAGTACTCTGACTTGGAATGAGATGGTTTTTAATATTCTTCCAGTTCAGCAAGGATGGGTGGGCTCCTCTCACTTTAATTTGGAACTGGAGCAGGAGGTTCACCTCTCAGAAGAAATAAACCCAGGGGAGGGGATCTCTCTCTCTCTCTCTCTCTCTCTCTCTCTCAGCTTCTAAAGGAAGTTGAGAGTTCAAGAGAGATGTAGTCATGAACCAATAAAAAGCTGTAATTTCTGACTGTTCTTGGAGAACGATGGGAGAGAGCCTCCTCTTCCTCAGTCAGCAGGATCAGCATGGGGAGAGATATGATATGCCCCCTCCACAGCTGAACTGAGAAAGCTGATTCACACAAGTGTTAAACTAGATCACTAAAGGCTAAATAAATAACCAGCAGTGATTCTGCTTTGATTCATGGCAAACTATTTCCTGACTATCGTCCTTAAGGTTGGTGACTGTCCTTTATCCCTTAAGAACAGGAATTTAGAGCAAGTACCTCAGCTTTGATCTTTGGACCTAACTCAGTAGCACAAGACAGAACCAGGGATGCTGACTCTTTTCTGGCCCCCAGAACAGCCTCTGCTGAGATGAAGGATAACAGATGGTGCCCTGCGTACTTTGACCAAGGATAATCTTCTTGTGAAAACTGCCTCAGCTCCACAACCTTCAGGGGATGTGCTGTGATCCCCTTGGGGGAACCCCTGCTAAGGGCTGTGTGAGCTCTGCGAGGTGTCCTTAATCTGTCTTGAGAGTCTTCATACCTCCTCAGCAACTGGTCCAGCTGAGAAAGGACTGAGACTTCTCCAGGACTTCCTGAAGGAATCGCTCTCCCTTCCCATCTTCTTCTCTCCTCACCATCTCACTCGCTGGCTGGAAAGGATTCTCCAGTCCCTGGCCAGACTCAGTCCTCGGATTTTCCCTTTTTGTGCTGCCAGGATTGCTCTTTCTAGTTCCCCTGTGCCCTTTTGGAAACAAGCAGCCAGACCTGCAAGCGCTACTTAAGAGCTACAGCAGAGTGAGTGTACTGCAGAAATGCCAGGCAGCATCTGTTCGGATGCTTGAATTTGGATTCTTGCATTGAGCAGCAGGTGGGATTTGAAAGGCTTAACTGGCCTCTTCCTGTTCTATGATTCTAAGATGTCCAAGATTGCTTTATTATTTCCAGGTTACTTCATACACTAATTTAGTCCATTTTAAAAAAGATACTCTGTCTTCCTTGCAGTATCTCAAGTGCTCATTATGGTGAGAAAGCAGAAGTTGTGTTTCAACATCAAATAACACCAGACAGACATTGCAGCCTGACAGAAATACTGGCTTGGTTATTTCAGAAACAGCAAGCGGGTCACCCTGACAAAACAAGCTCCCACACTTTTGCAATAAAAGTTCAAAGAGGAGGCCATCTGGCGAGCCCTCTGCTAAAAAGCCTGAATTTTTCTGCTCTGACAAACTGCCGGTTTTGAAGGTTCATCTGTAAAAATGGCTGCTCATCTTTCAGAAACATTCTCTCAGATCAGCCGTGGAAGGACACTGCACCATAGTTTGTATCTGCTCAGACAGGAATCTCAACACATTCAGTGGGGCTTCTACATATTTATTTATATTTATTTATTTATTGCATTTTATAATAATTGTAATGTGTCTGGTTTTATGAGATTTTAACTTTTATGATCATAGTTTGATTTTATTGTAAACTGCCCAGAGTCCCTCTTTTGGGGGAGATGGGCGGTAATTAAATTTGAATAATAAATAAATAAATATTGGGGGCCCTAGTGCAGCTGGTTTGAGGGCTGCTACTTCAAGAGAGCCAGGCAAGTCTAGCTCTGAGTCACTTGCTGAGAAGGGCGGCTATAAAAATTGAATAAATAAAGAAATAAAACATTTGGGAGCTGCCTCATGAATTTGGCAAATTGTGTTTTGATGGTCTCATCGCTGTTACAAATGTCACCCTGCTCAACCATCCCTGCTGAGATGTAGAAGGCACAAGGAAACTGCGAAGCACCAAGCTCCTCCCCCTCCTTCTTGACAATCTGAAAACTGAATGGAATGAAAAGCTGATGCAGTTTACTGCCTTGTTGAATGCTGAGATTCGTTGCTTTCGGTGGTGGGCCAATAATTTGTTGGCATTTTTTTTCTGCTCTTGGCTACCATGGTAATTAAGTACTTCCTTAAGCATTGGCCGGGTGAAGAGGTCAAATTTAATTGTCCTCAGTTTAGGTGTCAATAGTTGCATTGCCTGAGGGGAAGGCAGCTTGCAAGACTTTTGTTTAGTTTCACTTTTGCAGCCGAGTAAGCACCCTGGTGCTCTCTGAGCGTGTGTGCATGCACCAGCCTGTAAAGATGTTTTTGAGCTTTCTGTAAATAAATTTATTTTTATAGAAATGCCAGGTGTCTGATTTTTCCGATCTCTCTGGGCCAAAGGCTTTCCCGGCAATCTGCCAACAGGTTATGGGCCCAGTAAACCCAGTAAGAAGCCCAGAAAACCCCAGAAAGAGCAGAGAGATCAGCTCCACACCTCATGAACATTTTAAAAGGCAGGTAGCAAAGACCTGTGAAGATTTTTCTTTGGAGCCGCCTGGAGATTTTCTAGCTACTGCTGGTTTACAGGACAAAGAAGCCAGCTGAGGTGACTTGCAAAAGAAGGAGGAAGCCATGGCTGCCTCCCAGCCCTCAGCGATGCCTCTGGAGCGCCTATCAGAGACCAACTACTTGAATTGAAGATGGAAATGTATCTTCGCAGAGAGAATCTTTGGCTGCCAATTGGTGAGCAAACCCCCCAAAATCCCAGTGCTGAATGGCTTAGGCAGGATGAGTGGGCTAGAGCCACCATTATCCTGGGAGTTGAGGACAATCAGCTAGTCCACGTGTGAGGTATGCAGTCTGCAAAGCAACTTTGGGACGCTTTGAGAGACTTGTATGTAAAGGCAACAGCAGGGAGTAAAGTTACCCTGACAAAAAAGCTGTACAAAGCCTACCTTGCAGAAGGAGATAGCCTTCCTGAGCACCTGCATCATATTCAGCAGCTGTTTGTTGAGTTGCAGGAGAGAGGAATGGAATTTACACCTCTCACAAAATCCTATATCCTCCTGTCCTCACTGAATGCAACGTGGGACATGCTGATTTGTACCCTGGAGGCTATGCCTGAAGCAGACCTCACCCCATCGTATGTTACACAGCGCTTACTCGCTGAATGGGAGAAGAGAGAGGAAAGATCCCCCCCCCATCTCTTCTGGAAAGCTGCAATACCAGAAAACAAGGGAAAAGGGAAAGGAAGCTGCGGCCACAGCGCTAGCCAGCCAGCGATGCCTCAATTGTGGTTCAGCTGGACATTTGCAGAAAGACTGTGCCTTGAGATCCAAGAGTAGAAAGACAGAGAAGAAGAACACAAGGGCAACACAGAAGAAGGCTCTTCAGACAAGCCAAATTGCACAGGTTGCTGAGAAGGGTATGGGTGTATGAGAAGGGTATGGATTCTGGGGCCAATTGTCATTTATGTAATTGTAAAAGCTCTTTTGTATCACTGTCTAAAACTGACAGACAAAGTGTATCTTTGGCTGATGGGTCTGTGACCAAAATTATGGGACAAGGTGACTTGTATTTATCCTGCTTGGGAGAAACTGTAAAAGGTGTGTTGTATGTGCCACATTTACAGTCAAACCTTTTATCTGTGGCACAATTGGCTGCAACAGGGTATGTCATAACATTTAAGAAAAATGGCTGTAAGATACGTAAAAATGGTAAATTATGTGCTACTGACTCCTTGTACATTGTGCAAAAGTCAAGGAAGCTAAGCTGCAAGGCTGCAGTTGGCAACACTCCATATCATGACCATTGTGTACACCTGATGCACAGGAGATTTGGTCATGCTAATTTCAAGTATATAGCACAAATGCCACAGCTGTGTGCTGACCTAAAGATAAAACCCTGTGATAAATACTTAGACTGTGTAGTTTGCAAAGAATGCAAAACACTAAAAGCTCCTGTGAGTAAGCACTGTGACAGAGTTACAACTAGACCTTTGGAAATTGTACACATTATTGGTCCTTTTGCTCCAAGTCTTGGACAAGCAAGGTATGCAATGACCATCATTGATGATTTCTCAAGATATACATTTATCTACATCTTAAAACACAAAGATGAGGCATTTGAGAAATTTAAAAGTTTTG